>NC_082660.1:135740586-136040586 GCF_028023285.1 Balaenoptera ricei
CAGCCAAACATAAATTATAAACTAAAATAAAATTTGCCTCTGAATAACTTTGAGTGAATTTGGTATAAGTTGTAAAGTTTGCATCTACATTCCCTTCATTCCAAATGGTTTCCAATTAATTGTTCCTTAACTACTTTTAGAAAACTTTTGGGATAGAGACTCCATTTCAGTTTGAATTTCCAGTTGAATGGATTCAGCAGTCCTGTCAGTAGGGCACGCTGCCCCCAGTGACCTGTGAGGGAGGCGCGGCCTGCACTTCCTGCACTGACCACAGGGTGGCGCCGAGTTCGCCTCTCTGACCCACAGCGCATGCTCGTTCCATGGAACTCGATTGTGAGGACAGCTGAGAGGAGTTGAGCCTCCTCAGGCGCGGGGACGGGGGCGGGGGCGGGGGCCTTCGGGTAGGACGCCCGGCTCAGCGTCTCTGCTGAGAGGAGCTCGGTCTCCGTCTCCTTAGGACTCGCTGGGGTTTCGGCTTCAGGACAAAGTGGGGCTGCCTCCACGCTGACTAGGGAACTAGGTTTCCTGAGGACCCAGGTGATGCCTGAGGAAAAGGTGAAGAGACGGTGAGGAAAAGTGGGGAGAAGCTTCCTGTGGGCGACTGACCGTTGAGGGGGTCCGTCTTCGTGTGAGCGAGGGAGGGCTTGGCGTGGAAAGCTGGGTGTTTGGTCAGGTTTGTGTGCAGGGTAGCCAGCGTGAGTTATGGGGCGTCCAGTTTTCCCAGCACCATTTATCGTGGGGCGTGTCGTGCTCCTTGGTGTGCCCTTGGTCCCTGTGTCATAAATTCACCGACCCCGTCCGTGTGGGTTGAATTCTGGTCTCTCTGTCCTGTTCCTCTGGTCCCTGTGCCCGTTTTGAGCCAGTTCCACACTGTTTTGGTGCCTGTAGCTTCTCAGCAGAGTGTGACGTCAGGGAGGGAGATGCCTCCAGCCCGTTCTCTTTTTTCAGGGTTTCTTTGGCTATTTGGGGTCCTTTGTGGTTCCCCACAGATATTAGGAGGATTTGCTCTATTTTGGGGGAAAATACCATGGAATTTTGGGAGGGATTGCATTCACTGTGTCCACTGCTTTGGGTAGCATGGATATTTTAACAATATTAATTGTTCCATTCCATGAGAACAGGATATCTTTCCATTTATTGGTGTGTTTTGCAATGTCTTCATCAATGTCTTAAAGTTTTCAGTGTGCAGGTCTTTCACCTCCTTGGCTGACTTTATTCCCAGGTATTTTGTTCTTTTTGATGCAGTTGTAAATAGGGTTGCTTTCTTTCTCTTTCTGATGGTTCGTTATTAGTGTCTAGAAAGGCAACTGATTTCTGTGTATTGATTTTGCAACTTTACTGAATTGATTTATTAGTTCTAATAGTTTTTTTGTGGAATGAAGTGGAAAATTGGAATTCAAAAATCCCACTGTTTCTACCATATCCAGGTCGTCCACAACACGGAGGACAGCGGCTCCTAATATAACCTTCCCACAGTGCCTCTAAATGACATGTGGACTTTGGGTGAACTGGATCTGGGTAAGGCTTGGCTTCTATATGGAAGTTTGATGTTTTCTCTGCTTTTCTGGCATGCTGTTGACATACATGATGTTTTGAAAAGTAATTGACTTTCCAGTAATTTCAAACATACAACTTTACATACATAAAAACAAGTCTTGTACCTTGATTAGATATACTCCTAAATATTGATGTTGACATTATTAAAACTGGAATTGTTCTCATAAATTCTTTTTCAGATTATTTTTTGCCAGCGTATGCATATAAGATAGATTTTCATGAATTGATATTTTGTTCTGTAACTTTGCTTATTAATGAGTTGATTAGCTCAAATAATTTCTTTGCTGATTATAGGTAGTTTTATATATAAGATGATGTGACCTATGTTCTGTGAAGAGACCCGGTTTTAATTTTTCCATTCACCCATGGATGCCTTTTATTTCTTTCCTCAAGATTCTGGGTAGAACTTCCAGTACACTATTGAGTAACGGTGATGAAGGCCAGCTTCCTGGCCCTGTTCCTGATTTCAGGAGTAAATCTTTCAGTCTTTAACGTTGAGCATGATGTTTGCTGTGGCTTTTTGTACTACTCTTTTCCATATTGAACAACTTTCCTTTTACTCCTGCTTTCTTGAGTGTTTTTCATGAAATAACACTGGATTTTCATTGTAGATTTTTTGCATTAATTGATATGATTATGTGTTTTTACTTCACACCATTATTGTGGTTGAATACATTGCTTACTTTTCATATGTTGAGCAACCTGAAATTCCTGGTGTAGAGATACTTGGCTTATGGCATTATCCATTTAAAGTTCTGTTGGTTTCATGTTGCTGTTATTGTGTGATAGATTTTTACATTCATATTTATAAGTTGTACTGGGGTAGTTTTCTTGTTTTTTTCCTTTATTTTTAAAATCTTTTTTAAAATAGTGGTTTTATTTCATTTTAATTATTTATTTACTTTGGCCACATCCCATGGCTTGTGGGATCTTAGTTCCCCAGTCAGGGATCGAACCCGAGCCCTTGGCAGTGAAAGCACAGAGTCCTAACCACTGGGCCACCAGAGTATTCCCCAGTTTTCTTTTTCAAGATGTATTTGTATAATCTGATTAGACTTGGCTTGGTGGAAGTGGTTTGGAGGGTTAGCATTAGGGCTGGGGCTGGTGTGAGGGTTGGGGCTGTGTACGGTTTATGGTTGCTGTTATGGTTTAAGTTTTATGGTTAATGAGTTATTTATGGGTATGGTTAATGAATGTATTTTATGGTTTGGTTATGGTTATGGTTTTGCTTATTGGTTAAGGTTTATGGTTTTGGTCTCAGGGTGTTAGGGTTCTGTGTTAGAGTGGGTGTTAGGGTATGGGTGAGAATTGGGGTACAGGTAGGATACGGGTAGAGCATGGGTTAGGGTAAGGTACAGGTTTAGGGTACGGGTTAGGCTAAGGTTAGGTCAGGGCTTAGGGTCAGGATCAGAGTTTAGGGTTAGGGTCCATGTCAGGATTAGCGTCAAGGTTGAGCGAGGCCATTGTTTTCTGCTCCTCCAGTGCTGGATTCTCATTGATAGACGAATGAAATGTCTGCTCTGGTCACCCACTGTTTCAAATTGAGCTCAGCCTTAGTCAAGGGTTCTTAGGGCCTCAGAGGTCATGCAGGGTTTCCCTCCACCCTCCCTCCTGGGAAGGGTGATGCAGGCCCCACTCTGTCTGGGCAGCCCCAGGTCCAGCATGGCCCTGACATGCAGGATACTAAGTAGACGTGATGTAAGACTTGGTGCCTCAGTCTGCCAGCCCCCAGGTGCTGCCTTTTTTTTTTTTTTCTTAATTAATTAATTAATTAATTTTGGGCTGTGTTGGGTCTGCATTGCTGCCCGGAGGCTTTCTCTAGTTGCGGCGAGTGGGGGCTTCTCATTGCGGTGGCTTCTCTTGTTGCAGGGCACAGGCTCTAAGCGCGTGGGCTTCAGCAGTTGGGGCTCGCGGGTTCTAGAGCGCAGGCTCAGTAGTTGTGGTGCACGGGCTTAGTTGCTCCACAGCATGTGGGATCTTCCCGGACCAGGGCTCAAACCCGTGTCCCCTGCATTGGCAGGTGGATTCTTAACCACTGAGCCACCAGGGAAGTCTGGTGTTGCGTTCGTGAGGGCTGGTGGGGCCCTCTTGGGACTGGGCGGATCGTTTGTTCCATCTGCACGGGTGTCCAAGCAGGTCTCAGGACAGCCCTTGGCCTCTGAGCATCCAGGCAGGCACCCACGTTCCTCCAGCTCAGGTTAGCCTTGGCCCCTCCAGCCCCCGTGGCCAATTACTGAGCTGATTGTGTCTTTACTCTTTCAAATTAAATCACTCTCTCCAGGTGGGCGAGAAGTTTACTTGTGAACTTGGTTAGGGTTGGGGTTAAGGGTTAGGGGTTAGGGTCAGGGTTAGGGCTAGGGCTACGGCTAGGGGTTAGGGTTAGGGTTATGCTTAGGGTTGGGTTAGGGTTAGGGGTTAGGGTTAGGGTTTAGGTTTAGGGTTAGGGTTAGTGTTGGGTTAGGGTTAGGGTTAAGGTAGGGTTAGGGTTGGGTTAGGGTTAGGGTTTAGGGTTAGGGTGTCCAGCCTTACGTCCCATTCAGCTGTGAGTGTAGATGTGGTCAGTCCAGTTGCCTCACAGCCCCTGATTGAATTTTGTAAGAATTCCTCTCTCTCTCTCACTGTCTTTCTCTTTTTATAATTAATTTTTATAATGGGGTGTAGCTGATTTGCAATGTTGTGTTTCTTGGTGCTGTACATCCACTTGAGTCACTTACAGAGAGACATCAATAAATTCTTTTCTAGTTTCTAGTAGTCAGATATATGTTTTTTCTGTGAATAGAGTGTGCTGAGTCCAGTTCCTTGAACAATGAGTATGTCTTGGCGATTACATTATTGGCGTATGGAACGGTATCTGTGCCAATTTCAACCTCCTGGTTTATGCATCAACGCACCACACTTTTCCCCTTAAGCAGCCATAAGTGTGTTTTGTAAATGTGTGATGGTGTTCTGTTTGTAATTCAGTTCACGGTTGGCGAGTTTTAGATTCCCTTTATAAGTGATATCTTATGATAAGTTTCTCTTGCTGTCTAACTTATTCCACTCTCAATGACCATACATAAGTCCCCCTGAGTCGCTGCAACTGGCCTCATTTCATTGATTTCAGGGCTGAGTAATATTCCGTTGTGCTTAAGTATCAAATTTTCTTTCACCATTTTTTCCTTCCAAGGACTATGAAGTTGTACCCAAGTCGAGGCTGTTGTAAACATAGCAGCAGTAAACGGGGTGCCTGCGTCCTGTGGATTTTTGGATTTTCCAACATATAGGCCCATGAGTGGAAGCGCCCTATGCTTTGTAGCTCTGTTTTTTAGATGTTTTAGGAAACACAGCACACTTCTCCAGAGTGGCCGTTGGCAATTTACATTCCCCCCTTCAGCGTAACGAGGCTCCCTTTTCTCCTCTCCTTGTCCTGCATATCTGGTTTTTACCCTTTGTGAGGATGGTCCTTTTTTCTGATTCGAAGTGATACCTCTTTGTAGTGTTGATTTGCATTGCCCGCTTCTTTGGTTGGCCAAAAAGGGCGTATGCGTTTTTCCTGAATATATTCTGGAAGTTAAATTTGAGAGACAGCTTTTCTTTTTAATTGATTGATTAATTAATTAATTTTTGGCTGTGTTGGGTCTTCGTTTCTGTGCGAAGGCTTTCTCTAGTTGTGGCAAGCGGGGGCCCCTCTTCATCGCGGTGCGCGGGCCTCTCACTATCGCGGCCTCTCTTGTTGCGGAGCACAGGCTCCAGACGCGCAGGCTCAGGAGTTGTGGCTCACGGGCCTAGTTGCTCCGCGGCATGTGGGATCTTCCCAGACCAGGGCTCGAACCCGTGTCCCCTGCATTAGCAGGCAGATTCTCAACCACTGCGCCACCAGGGAAGCCCCTTGAATAGTTTTGTATTTAAAGTTTGTCTGTGGGGACTTCCCTGGTGACGCAGTGGTTAAGAGTCGGCCTGCCAATGCAGGGGACACGGGCTCGAGCCCTGGTCCGGGAAGATCCCACATGCCGCAGAGCAACCAAGCCTGCACGGCACAACTACTGAAGCCTGCGCGCCTAGAGCCCGTGCTCGCCCACAAGAGAAGCCACCGCAATGAGAAGCCCGTGCACCGCAACGAAGAGTAGCCCCGCTCGACGCAACTAGAGGAAGCCCACATGCAGCAACGAAGACCCAACGCAGCCAAACATAAATTATAAACTAAAATAAAATTTGCCTCTGAATAACTTTGAGTGAATTTGGTATAAGTTGTAAAGTTTGCATCTACATTCCCTTCATTCCAAATGGTTTCCAATTAATTGTTCCTTAACTACTTTTAGAAAACTTTTGGGATAGAGACTCCATTTCAGTTTGAATTTCCAGTTGAATGGATTCAGCAGTCCTGTCAGTAGGGCACGCTGCCCCCAGTGACCTGTGAGGGAGGCGCGGCCTGCACTTCCTGCACTGACCACAGGGTGGCGCCGAGTTCGCCTCTCTGACCCACAGCGCATGCTCGTTCCCTGCGAACTCGATTGTGAGGACAGCTGAGAGGAGTTGAGCCTCCTCAGGCGCGGGGGCGGGGGCGGGGGCCTTCGGGTAGGACGCCCGGCTCAGCGTCTCTGCTGAGAGGAGCTCGGTCTCCGTCTCCTTAGGACTCACTTCGGTTTCGGCTTCAGGACAAAGTGGGGCTGCGTCCACGCTGACTAGGGAACTAGGGTTCCTGAGGACCCAGGTGATGCCTGAGGAAAAGGTGAAGAGACGGTGAGGAAAAGTGGGGAGAAGCTTCCTGTGGGCGACTGACCGTTGAGGGGGTCCGTCTTCGTGTGAGCGAGGGAGGGCTTGGCGTGGAAAGCTGGGTGTTTGGTCAGGTTTGTGTGCAGGGTAGCCAGCGTGAGTTATGGGGCGTCCAGTTTTCCCAGCACCATTTATCGTGGGGCGTGTCGTGCTCCTTGGTGTGTCCTTGGTCCCTGTGTCATAAATTCACCGACCCCGTCCGTGTGGGTTGAATTCTGGTCTCTCTGTCCTGTTCCTCTGGTCCCTGTGCCCGTTTTGAGCCAGTTCCACACTGTTTTGGTGCCTGTAGCTTCTCAGCAGAGTGTGACGTCAGGGAGGGAGATGCCTCCAGCCCGTTCTCTTTTTTCAGGGTTTCTTTGGCTATTTGGGGTCCTTTGTGGTTCCCCACAGATATTAGGAGGATTTGCTCTATTTTGGGGGAAAATACCATGGAATTTTGGGAGGGATTGCATTCACTGTGTCCACTGCTTTGGGTAGCATGGATATTTTAACAATATTAATTGTTCCATTCCATGAGAACAGGATATCTTTCCATTTATTGGTGTGTTTTGCAATGTCTTCATCAATGTCTTAAAGTTTTCAGTGTGCAGGTCTTTCACCTCCTTGGCTGACTTTATTCCCAGGTATTTTGTTCTTTTTGATGCAGTTGTAAATAGGGTTGCTTTCTTTCTCTTTCTGATGGTTCGTTATTAGTGTCTAGAAAGGCAACTGATTTCTGTGTATTGATTTTGCAACTTTACTGAATTGATTTATTAGTTCTAATAGTTTTTTTGTGGAATGAAGTGGAAAATTGGAATTCAAAAATCCCACTGTTTCTACCATATCCAGGTCGTCCACAACACGGAGGACAGCGGCTCCTAATATAACCTTCCCACAGTGCCTCTAAATGACATGTGGACTTTGGGTGAACTGGATCTGGGTAAGGCTTGGCTTCTATATGGAAGTTTGATGTTTTCTCTGCTTTTCTGGCATGCTGTTGACATACATGATGTTTTGAAAAGTAATTGACTTTCCAGTAATTTCAAACATACAACTTTACATACATAAAAACAAGTCTTGTACCTTGATTAGATATACTCCTAAATATTGATGTTGACATTATTAAAACTGGAATTGTTCTCATAAATTCTTTTTCAGATTATTTTTTGCCAGCGTATGCATATAAGATAGATTTTCATGAATTGATATTTTGTTCTGTAACTTTGCTTATTAATGAGTTGATTAGCTCAAATAATTTCTTTGCTGATTATAGGTAGTTTTATATATAAGATGATGTGACCTATGTTCTGTGAAGAGACCCGGTTTTAATTTTTCCATTCACCCATGGATGCCTTTTATTTCTTTCCTCAAGATTCTGGGTAGAACTTCCAGTACACTATTGAGTAACGGTGATGAAGGCCAGCTTCCTGGCCCTGTTCCTGATTTCAGGAGTAAATCTTTCAGTCTTTAACGTTGAGCATGATGTTTGCTGTGGCTTTTTGTACTACTCTTTTCCATATTGAACAACTTTCCTTTTACTCCTGCTTTCTTGAGTGTTTTTCATGAAATAACACTGGATTTTCATTGTAGATTTTTTGCATTAATTGATATGATTATGTGTTTTTACTTCACACCATTATTGTGGTTGAATACATTGCTTACTTTTCATATGTTGAGCAACCTGAAATTCCTGGTGTAGAGATACTTGGCTTATGGCATTATCCATTTAAAGTTCTGTTGGTTTCATGTTGCTGTTATTGTGTGATAGATTTTTACATTCATATTTATAAGTTGTACTGGGGTAGTTTTCTTGTTTTTTTCCTTTATTTTTAAAATCTTTTTTAAAATAGTGGTTTTATTTCATTTTAATTATTTATTTACTTTGGCCACATCCCATGGCTTGTGGGATCTTAGTTCCCCAGTCAGGGATCGAACCCGAGCCCTTGGCAGTGAAAGCACAGAGTCCTAACCACTGGGCCACCAGAGTATTCCCCAGTTTTCTTTTTCAAGATGTATTTGTATAATCTGATTAGACTTGGCTTGGTGGAAGTGGTTTGGAGGGTTAGCATTAGGGCTGGGGCTGGTGTGAGGGTTGGGGCTGTGTACGGTTTATGGTTGCTGTTATGGTTTAAGTTTTATGGTTAATGAGTTATTTATGGGTATGGTTAATGAATGTATTTTATGGTTTGGTTATGGTTATGGTTTTGCTTATTGGTTAAGGTTTATGGTTTTGGTCTCAGGGTGTTAGGGTTCTGTGTTAGAGTGGGTGTTAGGGTATGGGTGAGAATTGGGGTACAGGTAGGATACGGGTAGAGCATGGGTTAGGGTAAGGTACAGGTTTAGGGTACGGGTTAGGCTAAGGTTAGGTCAGGGCTTAGGGTCAGGATCAGAGTTTAGGGTTAGGGTCCATGTCAGGATTAGCGTCAAGGTTGAGCGAGGCCATTGTTTTCTGCTCCTCCAGTGCTGGATTCTCATTGATAGACGAATGAAATGTCTGCTCTGGTCACCCACTGTTTCAAATTGAGCTCAGCCTCAGTCAAGGGTTCTTAGGGCCTCAGAGGTCATGCAGGGTTTCCCTCCACCCTCCCTCCTGGGAAGGGTGATGCAGGCCCCACTCTGTCTGGGCAGCCCCAGGTCCAGCATGGCCCTGACATGCAGGATACTAAGTAGACGTGATGTAAGACTTGGTGCCTCAGTCTGCCAGCCCCCAGGTGCTGCCTTTTTTTTTTTTTCTTAATTAATTAATTTTGGGCTGTGTTGGGTCTGCATTGCTGCCCGGAGGCTTTCTCTAGTTGCGGCGAGTGGGGGCTTCTCATTGCGGTGGCTTCTCTTGTTGCAGGGCACAGGCTCTAAGCGCGTGGGCTTCAGCAGTTGGGGCTCGCGGGTTCTAGAGCGCAGGCTCAGTAGTTGTGGTGCACGGGCTTAGTTGCTCCACAGCATGTGGGATCTTCCCGGACCAGGGCTCAAACCCGTGTCCCCTGCATTGGCAGGTGGATTCTTAACCACTGAGCCACCAGGGAAGTCTGGTGTTGCGTTCGTGAGGGCTGGTGGGGCCCTCTTGGGACTGGGCGGATCGTTTGTTCCATCTGCACGGGTGTCCAAGCAGGTCTCAGGACAGCCCTTGGCCTCTGAGCATCCAGGCAGGCACCCACGTTCCTCCAGCTCAGGTTAGCCTTGGCCCCTCCAGCCCCCGTGGCCAATTACTGAGCTGATTGTGTCTTTACTCTTTCAAATTAAATCACTCTCTCCAGGTGGGCGAGAAGTTTACTTGTGAACTTGGTTAGGGTTGGGGTTAAGGGTTAGGGGTTAGGGTCAGGGTTAGGGCTAGGGCTACGGCTAGGGGTTAGGGTTAGGGTTATGCTTAGGGTTGGGTTAGGGTTAGGGGTTAGGGTTAGGGTTTAGGTTTAGGGTTAGGGTTAGTGTTGGGTTAGGGTTAGGGTTAAGGTAGGGTTAGGGTTGGGTTAGGGTTAGGGTTTAGGGTTAGGGTGTCCAGCCTTACGTCCCATTCAGCTGTGAGTGTAGATGTGGTCAGTCCAATTGCCTCACAGCCCCTGATTGAATTTTGTAAGAATTCCTCTCTCTCTCTCTCACTGTCTTTCTCTTTTTATAATTAATTTTTATAATGGGGTGTAGCTGATTTGCAATGTTGTGTTTCTTGGTGCTGTACATCCACTTGAGTCACTTACAGAGAGACATCAATAAATTCTTTTCTAGTTTCTAGTAGTCAGATATATGTTTTTTCTGTGAATAGAGTGTGCTGAGTCCAGTTCCTTGAACCATGAGTATGTCTTGGCGATTACATTATTGGCGTATGGAACGGTATCTGTGCCAATTTCAACCTCCTGGTTTATGCATCAACGCACCACACTTTTCCCCTTAAGCAGCCATAAGTGTGTTTTGTAAATGTGTGATGGTGTTCTGTTTGTAATTCAGTTCACGGTTGGCGAGTTTTAGATTCCCTTTATAAGTGATATCTTATGATAAGTTTCTCTTGCTGTCTAACTTATTCCACTCTCAATGACCATACATAAGTCCCCCTGAGTCGCTGCAACTGGCCTCATTTCATTGATTTCAGGGCTGAGTAATATTCCGTTGTGCTTAAGTATCAAATTTTCTTTCACCATTTTTTCCTTCCAAGGACTATGAAGTTGTACCCAAGTCGAGGCTGTTGTAAACATAGCAGCAGTAAACGGGGTGCCTGCGTCCTGTGGATTTTTGGATTTTCCAACATATAGGCCCATGAGTGGAAGCGCCCTATGCTTTGTAGCTCTGTTTTTTAGATGTTTTAGGAAACACAGCACACTTCTCCAGAGTGGCCGTTGGCAATTTACATTCCCCCCTTCAGCGTAACGAGGCTCCCTTTTCTCCTCTCCTTGTCCTGCATATCTGGTTTTTACCCTTTGTGAGGATGGTCCTTTTTTCTGATTCGAAGTGATACCTCTTTGTAGTGTTGATTTGCATTGCCCGCTTCTTTGGTTGGCCAAAAAGGGCGTATGCGTTTTTCCTGAATATATTCTGGAAGTTAAATTTGAGAGACAGCTTTTCTTTTTAATTGATTGATTAATTAATTAATTTTTGGCTGTGTTGGGTCTTCGTTTCTGTGCGAAGGCTTTCTCTAGTTGTGGCAAGCGGGGGCCCCTCTTCATCGCGGTGCGCGGGCCTCTCACTATCGCGGCCTCTCTTGTTGCGGAGCACAGGCTCCAGACGCGCAGGCTCAGGAGTTGTGGCTCACGGGCCTAGTTGCTCCGCGGCATGTGGGATCTTCCCAGACCAGGGCTCGAACCCGTGTCCCCTGCATTAGCAGGCAGATTCTCAACCACTGCGCCACCAGGGAAGCCCCTTGAATAGTTTTGTATTTAAAGTTTGTCTGTGGGGACTTCCCTGGTGACGCAGTGGTTAAGAGTCGGCCTGCCAATGCAGGGGACACGGGCTCGAGCCCTGGTCCGGGAAGATCCCACATGCCGCAGAGCAACCAAGCCTGCACGGCACAACTACTGAAGCCTGCGCGCCTAGAGCCCGTGCTCGCCCACAAGAGAAGCCACCGCAATGAGAAGCCCGTGCACCGCAACGAAGAGTAGCCCCGCTCGACGCAACTAGAGGAAGCCCACATGCAGCAACGAAGACCCAACGCAGCCAAACATAAATTATAAACTAAAATAAAATTTGCCTCTGAATAACTTTGAGTGAATTTGGTATAAGTTGTAAAGTTTGCATCTACATTCCCTTCATTCCAAATGGTTTCCAATTAATTGTTCCTTAACTACTTTTAGAAAACTTTTGGGATAGAGACTCCATTTCAGTTTGAATTTCCAGTTGAATGGATTCAGCAGTCCTGTCAGTAGGGCACGCTGCCCCCAGTGACCTGTGAGGGAGGCGTGGCCTGCACTTCCTGCACTGACCACAGGGTGGCGCCGAGTTCGCCTCTCTGACCCACAGCGCATGCTCGTTCCATGGAACTCGATTGTGAGGGCAGCTGAGAGGAGTTGAGCCTCCTCAGGCGCGGGGACGGGGGCGGGGGCGGGGGCCTTCGGGTAGGACGCCCGGCTCAGCGTCTCTGCTGAGAGGAGCTCGGTCTCCGTCTCCTTAGGACTCGCTGGGGTTTCGGCTTCAGGACAAAGTGGGGCTGCCTCCACGCTGACTAGGGAACTAGGTTTCCTGAGGACCCAGGTGATGCCTGAGGAAAAGGTGAAGAGACGGTGAGGAAAAGTGGGGAGAAGCTTCCTGTGGGCGACTGACCGTTGAGGGGGTCCGTCTTCGTGTGAGCGAGGGAGGGCTTGGCGTGGAAAGCTGGGTGTTTGGTCAGGTTTGTGTGCAGGGTAGCCAGCGTGAGTTATGGGGCGTCCAGTTTTCCCAGCACCATTTATCGTGGGGCGTGTCGTGCTCCTTGGTGTGTCCTTGGTCCCTGTGTCATAAATTCACCGACCCCGTCCGTGTGGGTTGAATTCTGGTCTCTCTGTCCTGTTCCTCTGGTCCCTGTGCCCGTTTTGAGCCAGTTCCACACTGTTTTGGTGCCTGTAGCTTCTCAGCAGAGTGTGACGTCAGGGAGGGAGATGCCTCCAGCCCATTCTCTTTTTTCAGGGTTTCTTTGGCTATTTGGGGTCCTTTGTGGTTCCCCACAGATATTAGGAGGATTTGCTCTATTTTGGGGGAAAATACCATGGAATTTTGGGAGGGATTGCATTCACTGTGTCCACTGCTTTGGGTAGCATGGATATTTTAACAATATTAATTGTTCCATTCCATGAGAACAGGATATCTTTCCATTTATTGGTGTGTTTTGCAATGTCTTCATCAATGTCTTAAAGTTTTCAGTGTGCAGGTCTTTCACCTCCTTGGCTGACTTTATTCCCAGGTATTTTGTTCTTTTTGATGCAGTTGTAAATAGGGTTGCTTTCTTTCTCTTTCTGATGGTTCGTTATTAGTGTCTAGAAAGGCAACTGATTTCTGTGTATTGATTTTGCAACTTTACTGAATTGATTTATTAGTTCTAATAGTTTTTTTGTGGAATGAAGTGGAAAATTGGAATTCAAAAATCCCACTGTTTCTACCATATCCAGGTCGTCCACAACACGGAGGACAGCGGCTCCTAATATAACCTTCCCACAGTGCCTCTAAATGACATGTGGACTTTGGGTGAACTGGATCTGGGTAAGGCTTGGCTTCTATATGGAAGTTTGATGTTTTCTCTGCTTTTCTGGCATGCTGTTGACATACATGATGTTTTGAAAAGTAATTGACTTTCCAGTAATTTCAAACATACAACTTTACATACATAAAAACAAGTCTTGTACCTTGATTAGATATACTCCTAAATATTGATGTTGACATTATTAAAACTGGAATTGTTCTCATAAATTCTTTTTCAGATTATTTTTTGCCAGCGTATGCATATAAGATAGATTTTCATGAATTGATATTTTGTTCTGTAACTTTGCTTATTAATGAGTTGATTAGCTCAAATAATTTCTTTGCTGATTATAGGTAGTTTTATATATAAGATGATGTGACCTATGTTCTGTGAAGAGACCCGGTTTTAATTTTTCCATTCACCCATGGATGCCTTTTATTTCTTTCCTCAAGATTCTGGGTAGAACTTCCAGTACACTATTGAGTAACGGTGATGAAGGCCAGCTTCCTGGCCCTGTTCCTGATTTCAGGAGTAAATCTTTCAGTCTTTAACGTTGAGCATGATGTTTGCTGTGGCTTTTTGTACTACTCTTTTCCATATTGAACAACTTTCCTTTTACTCCTGCTTTCTTGAGTGTTTTTCATGAAATAACACTGGATTTTCATTGTAGATTTTTTGCATTAATTGATATGATTATGTGTTTTTACTTCACACCATTATTGTGGTTGAATACATTGCTTACTTTTCATATGTTGAGCAACCTGAAATTCCTGGTGTAGAGATACTTGGCTTATGGCATTATCCATTTAAAGTTCTGTTGGTTTCATGTTGCTGTTATTGTGTGATAGATTTTTACATTCATATTTATAAGTTGTACTGGGGTAGTTTTCTTGTTTTTTTCCTTTATTTTTAAAATCTTTTTTAAAATAGTGGTTTTATTTCATTTTAATTATTTATTTACTTTGGCCACATCCCATGGCTTGTGGGATCTTAGTTCCCCAGTCAGGGATCGAACCCGAGCCCTTGGCAGTGAAAGCACAGAGTCCTAACCACTGGGCCACCAGAGTATTCCCCAGTTTTCTTTTTCAAGATGTATTTGTATAATCTGATTAGACTTGGCTTGGTGGAAGTGGTTTGGAGGGTTAGCATTAGGGCTGGGGCTGGTGTGAGGGTTGGGGCTGTGTACGGTTTATGGTTGCTGTTATGGTTTAAGTTTTATGGTTAATGAGTTATTTATGGGTATGGTTAATGAATGTATTTTATGGTTTGGTTATGGTTATGGTTTTGCTTATTGGTTAAGGTTTATGGTTTTGGTCTCAGGGTGTTAGGGTTCTGTGTTAGAGTGGGTGTTAGGGTATGGGTGAGAATTGGGGTACAGGTAGGATACGGGTAGAGCATGGGTTAGGGTAAGGTACAGGTTTAGGGTACGGGTTAGGCTAAGGTTAGGTCAGGGCTTAGGGTCAGGATCAGAGTTTAGGGTTAGGGTCCATGTCAGGATTAGCGTCAAGGTTGAGCGAGGCCATTGTTTTCTGCTCCTCCAGTGCTGGATTCTCATTGATAGACGAATGAAATGTCTGCTCTGGTCACCCACTGTTTCAAATTGAGCTCAGCCTCAGTCAAGGGTTCTTAGGGCCTCAGAGGTCATGCAGGGTTTCCCTCCACCCTCCCTCCTGGGAAGGGTGATGCAGGCCCCACTCTGTCTGGGCAGCCCCAGGTCCAGCATGGCCCTGACATGCAGGATACTAAGTAGACGTGATGTAAGACTTGGTGCCTCAGTCTGCCAGCCCCCAGGTGCTGCCTTTTTTTTTTTTTCTTAATTAATTAATTAATTAATTTTGGGCTGTGTTGGGTCTGCATTGCTGCCCGGAGGCTTTCTCTAGTTGCGGCGAGTGGGGGCTTCTCATTGCGGTGGCTTCTCTTGTTGCAGGGCACAGGCTCTAAGCGCGTGGGCTTCAGCAGTTGGGGCTCGTGGGTTCTAGAGCGCAGGCTCAGTAGTTGTGGTGCACGGGCTTAGTTGCTCCACAGCATGTGGGATCTTCCCGGACCAGGGCTCAAACCCGTGTCCCCTGCATTGGCAGGTGGATTCTTAACCACTGCGCCACCAGGGAAGTCTGGTGTTGCGTTCGTGAGGGCTGGTGGGGCCCTCTTGGGACTGGGCGGATCGTTTGTTCCATCTGCACGGGTGTCCAAGCAGGTCTCAGGACAGCCCTTGGCCTCTGAGCATCCAGGCAGGCACCCACGTTCCTCCAGCTCAGGTTAGCCTTGGCCCCTCCAGCCCCCGTGGCCAATTACTGAGCTGATTGTGTCTTTACTCTTTCAAATTAAATCACTCTCTCCAGGTGGGCGAGAAGTTTACTTGTGAACTTGGTTAGGGTTGGGGTTAAGGGTTAGGGGTTAGGGTCAGGGTTAGGGCTAGGGCTACGGCTAGGGGTTAGGGTTAGGGTTATGCTTAGGGTTGGGTTAGGGTTAGGGGTTAGGGTTAGGGTTTAGGTTTAGGGTTAGGGTTAGTGTTGGGTTAGGGTTAGGGTTAAGGTAGGGTTAGGGTTGGGTTAGGGTTAGGGTTTAGGGTTAGGGTGTCCAGCCTTACGTCCCATTCAGCTGTGAGTGTAGATGTGGTCAGTCCAGTTGCCTCACAGCCCCTGATTGAATTTTGTAAGAATTCCTCTCTCTCTCTCACTGTCTTTCTCTTTTTATAATTAATTTTTATAATGGGGTGTAGCTGATTTGCAATGTTGTGTTTCTTGGTGCTGTACATCCACTTGAGTCACTTACAGAGAGACATCAATAAATTCTTTTCTAGTTTCTAGTAGTCAGATATATGTTTTTTCTGTGAATAGAGTGTGCTGAGTCCAGTTCCTTGAACCATGAGTATGTCTTGGCGATTACATTATTGGCGTATGGAACGGTATCTGTGCCAATTTCAACCTCCTGGTTTATGCATCAACGCACCACACTTTTCCCCTTAAGCAGCCATAAGTGTGTTTTGTAAATGTGTGATGGTGTTCTGTTTGTAATTCAGTTCACGGTTGGCGAGTTTTAGATTCCCTTTATAAGTGATATCTTATGATAAGTTTCTCTTGCTGTCTAACTTATTCCACTCTCAATGACCATACATAAGTCCCCCTGAGTCGCTGCAACTGGCCTCATTTCATTGATTTCAGGGCTGAGTAATATTCCGTTGTGCTTAAGTATCAAATTTTCTTTCACCATTTTTTCCTTCCAAGGACTATGAAGTTGTACCCAAGTCGAGGCTGTTGTAAACATAGCAGCAGTAAACGGGGTGCCTGCGTCCTGTGGATTTTTGGATTTTCCAACATATAGGCCCATGAGTGGAAGCGCCCTATGCTTTGTAGCTCTGTTTTTTAGATGTTTTAGGAAACACAGCACACTTCTCCAGAGTGGCCGTTGGCAATTTACATTCCCCCCTTCAGCGTAACGAGGCTCCCTTTTCTCCTCTCCTTGTCCTGCATATCTGGTTTTTACCCTTTGTGAGGATGGTCCTTTTTTCTGATTCGAAGTGATACCTCTTTGTAGTGTTGATTTGCATTGCCCGCTTCTTTGGTTGGCCAAAAAGGGCGTATGCGTTTTTCCTGAATATATTCTGGAAGTTAAATTTGAGAGACAGCTTTTCTTTTTAATTGATTGATTAATTAATTAATTTTTGGCTGTGTTGGGTCTTCGTTTCTGTGCGAAGGCTTTCTCTAGTTGTGGCAAGCGGGGGCCCCTCTTCATCGCGGTGCGCGGGCCTCTCACTATCGCGGCCTCTCTTGTTGCGGAGCACAGGCTCCAGACGCGCAGGCTCAGGAGTTGTGGCTCACGGGCCTAGTTGCTCCGCGGCATGTGGGATCTTCCCAGACCAGGGCTCGAACCCGTGTCCCCTGCATTAGCAGGCAGATTCTCAACCACTGCGCCACCAGGGAAGCCCCTTGAATAGTTTTGTATTTAAAGTTTGTCTGTGGGGACTTCCCTGGTGACGCAGTGGTTAAGAGTCGGCCTGCCAATGCAGGGGACACGGGCTCGAGCCCTGGTCCGGGAAGATCCCACATGCCGCAGAGCAACCAAGCCTGCACGGCACAACTACTGAAGCCTGCGCGCCTAGAGCCCGTGCTCGCCCACAAGAGAAGCCACCGCAATGAGAAGCCCGTGCACCGCAACGAAGAGTAGCCCCGCTCGACGCAACTAGAGGAAGCCCACATGCAGCAACGAAGACCCAACGCAGCCAAACATAAATTATAAACTAAAATAAAATTTGCCTCTGAATAACTTTGAGTGAATTTGGTATAAGTTGTAAAGTTTGCATCTACATTCCCTTCATTCCAAATGGTTTCCAATTAATTGTTCCTTAACTACTTTTAGAAAACTTTTGGGATAGAGACTCCATTTCAGTTTGAATTTCCAGTTGAATGGATTCAGCAGTCCTGTCAGTAGGGCACGCTGCCCCCAGTGACCTGTGAGGGAGGCGTGGCCTGCACTTCCTGCACTGACCACAGGGTGGCGCCGAGTTCGCCTCTCTGACCCACAGCGCATGCTCGTTCCATGGAACTCGATTGTGAGGGCAGCTGAGAGGAGTTGAGCCTCCTCAGGCGCGGGGACGGGGGCGGGGGCGGGGGCCTTCGGGTAGGACGCCCGGCTCAGCGTCTCTGCTGAGAGGAGCTCGGTCTCCGTCTCCTTAGGACTCGCTGGGGTTTCAGCTTCAGGACAAAGTGGGGCTGCCTCCACGCTGACTAGGGAACTAGGGTTCCTGAGGACCCAGGTGATGCCTGAGGAAAAGGTGAAGAGACGGTGAGGAAAAGTGGGGAGAAGCTTCCTGTGGGCGACTGACCGTTGAGGGGGTCCGTCTTCGTGTGAGCGAGGGAGGGCTTGGCGTGGAAAGCTGGGTGTTTGGTCAGGTTTGTGTGCAGGGTAGCCAGCGTGAGTTATGGGGCGTCCAGTTTTCCCAGCACCATTTATCGTGGGGCGTGTCGTGCTCCTTGGTGTGTCCTTGGTCCCTGTGTCATAAATTCACCGACCCCGTCCGTGTGGGTTGAATTCTGGTCTCTCTGTCCTGTTCCTCTGGTCCCTGTGCCCGTTTTGAGCCAGTTCCACACTGTTTTGGTGCCTGTAGCTTCTCAGCAGAGTGTGACGTCAGGGAGGGAGATGCCTCCAGCCCGTTCTCTTTTTTCAGGGTTTCTTTGGCTATTTGGGGTCCTTTGTGGTTCCCCACAGATATTAGGAGGATTTGCTCTATTTTGGGGGAAAATACCATGGAATTTTGGGAGGGATTGCATTCACTGTGTCCACTGCTTTGGGTAGCATGGATATTTTAACAATATTAATTGTTCCATTCCATGAGAACAGGATATCTTTCCATTTATTGGTGTGTTTTGCAATGTCTTCATCAATGTCTTAAAGTTTTCAGTGTGCAGGTCTTTCACCTCCTTGGCTGACTTTATTCCCAGGTATTTTGTTCTTTTTGATGCAGTTGTAAATAGGGTTGCTTTCTTTCTCTTTCTGATGGTTCGTTATTAGTGTCTAGAAAGGCAACTGATTTCTGTGTATTGATTTTGCAACTTTACTGAATTGATTTATTAGTTCTAATAGTTTTTTTGTGGAATGAAGTGGAAAATTGGAATTCAAAAATCCCACTGTTTCTACCATATCCAGGTCGTCCACAACACGGAGGACAGCGGCTCCTAATATAACCTTCCCACAGTGCCTCTAAATGACATGTGGACTTTGGGTGAACTGGATCTGGGTAAGGCTTGGCTTCTATATGGAAGTTTGATGTTTTCTCTGCTTTTCTGGCATGCTGTTGACATACATGATGTTTTGAAAAGTAATTGACTTTCCAGTAATTTCAAACATACAACTTTACATACATAAAAACAAGTCTTGTACCTTGATTAGATATACTCCTAAATATTGATGTTGACATTATTAAAACTGGAATTGTTCTCATAAATTCTTTTTCAGATTATTTTTTGCCAGCGTATGCATATAAGATAGATTTTCATGAATTGATATTTTGTTCTGTAACTTTGCTTATTAATGAGTTGATTAGCTCAAATAATTTCTTTGCTGATTATAGGTAGTTTTATATATAAGATGATGTGACCTATGTTCTGTGAAGAGACCCGGTTTTAATTTTTCCATTCACCCATGGATGCCTTTTATTTCTTTCCTCAAGATTCTGGGTAGAACTTCCAGTACACTATTGAGTAACGGTGATGAAGGCCAGCTTCCTGGCCCTGTTCCTGATTTCAGGAGTAAATCTTTCAGTCTTTAACGTTGAGCATGATGTTTGCTGTGGCTTTTTGTACTACTCTTTTCCATATTGAACAACTTTCCTTTTACTCCTGCTTTCTTGAGTGTTTTTCATGAAATAACACTGGATTTTCATTGTAGATTTTTTGCATTAATTGATATGATTATGTGTTTTTACTTCACACCATTATTGTGGTTGAATACATTGCTTACTTTTCATATGTTGAGCAACCTGAAATTCCTGGTGTAGAGATACTTGGCTTATGGCATTATCCATTTAAAGTTCTGTTGGTTTCATGTTGCTGTTATTGTGTGATAGATTTTTACATTCATATTTATAAGTTGTACTGGGGTAGTTTTCTTGTTTTTTTCCTTTATTTTTAAAATCTTTTTTAAAATAGTGGTTTTATTTCATTTTAATTATTTATTTACTTTGGCCACATCCCATGGCTTGTGGGATCTTAGTTCCCCAGTCAGGGATCGAACCCGAGCCCTTGGCAGTGAAAGCACAGAGTCCTAACCACTGGGCCACCAGAGTATTCCCCAGTTTTCTTTTTCAAGATGTATTTGTATAATCTGATTAGACTTGGCTTGGTGGAAGTGGTTTGGAGGGTTAGCATTAGGGCTGGGGCTGGTGTGAGGGTTGGGGCTGTGTACGGTTTATGGTTGCTGTTATGGTTTAAGTTTTATGGTTAATGAGTTATTTATGGGTATGGTTAATGAATGTATTTTATGGTTTGGTTATGGTTATGGTTTTGCTTATTGGTTAAGGTTTATGGTTTTGGTCTCAGGGTGTTAGGGTTCTGTGTTAGAGTGGGTGTTAGGGTATGGGTGAGAATTGGGGTACAGGTAGGATACGGGTAGAGCATGGGTTAGGGTAAGGTACAGGTTTAGGGTACGGGTTAGGCTAAGGTTAGGTCAGGGCTTAGGGTCAGGATCAGAGTTTAGGGTTAGGGTCCATGTCAGGATTAGCGTCAAGGTTGAGCGAGGCCATTGTTTTCTGCTCCTCCAGTGCTGGATTCTCATTGATAGACGAATGAAATGTCTGCTCTGGTCACCCACTGTTTCAAATTGAGCTCAGCCTCAGTCAAGGGTTCTTAGGGCCTCAGAGGTCATGCAGGGTTTCCCTCCACCCTCCCTCCTGGGAAGGGTGATGCAGGCCCCACTCTGTCTGGGCAGCCCCAGGTCCAGCATGGCCCTGACATGCAGGATACTAAGTAGACGTGATGTAAGACTTGGTGCCTCAGTCTGCCAGCCCCCAGGTGCTGCCTTTTTTTTTTTTTTCTTAATTAATTAATTAATTAATTTTGGGCTGTGTTGGGTCTGCATTGCTGCCCGGAGGCTTTCTCTAGTTGCGGCGAGTGGGGGCTTCTCATTGCGGTGGCTTCTCTTGTTGCAGGGCACAGGCTCTAAGCGCGTGGGCTTCAGCAGTTGGGGCTCGCGGGTTCTAGAGCGCAGGCTCAGTAGTTGTGGTGCACGGGCTTAGTTGCTCCACAGCATGTGGGATCTTCCCGGACCAGGGCTCAAACCCGTGTCCCCTGCATTGGCAGGTGGATTCTTAACCACTGCGCCACCAGGGAAGTCTGGTGTTGCGTTCGTGAGGGCTGGTGGGGCCCTCTTGGGACTGGGCGGATCGTTTGTTCCATCTGCACGGGTGTCCAAGCAGGTCTCAGGACAGCCCTTGGCCTCTGAGCATCCAGGCAGGCACCCACGTTCCTCCAGCTCAGGTTAGCCTTGGCCCCTCCAGCCCCCGTGGCCAATTACTGAGCTGATTGTGTCTTTACTCTTTCAAATTAAATCACTCTCTCCAGGTGGGCGAGAAGTTTACTTGTGAACTTGGTTAGGGTTGGGGTTAAGGGTTAGGGGTTAGGGTCAGGGTTAGGGCTAGGGCTACGGCTAGGGGTTAGGGTTAGGGTTATGCTTAGGGTTGGGTTAGGGTTAGGGGTTAGGGTTAGGGTTTAGGTTTAGGGTTAGGGTTAGTGTTGGGTTAGGGTTAGGGTTAAGGTAGGGTTAGGGTTGGGTTAGGGTTAGGGTTTAGGGTTAGGGTGTCCAGCCTTACGTCCCATTCAGCTGTGAGTGTAGATGTGGTCAGTCCAGTTGCCTCACAGCCCCTGATTGAATTTTGTAAGAATTCCTCTCTCTCTCTCACTGTCTTTCTCTTTTTATAATTAATTTTTATAATGGGGTGTAGCTGATTTGCAATGTTGTGTTTCTTGGTGCTGTACATCCACTTGAGTCACTTACAGAGAGACATCAATAAATTCTTTTCTAGTTTCTAGTAGTCAGATATATGTTTTTTCTGTGAATAGAGTGTGCTGAGTCCAGTTCCTTGAACAATGAGTATGTCTTGGCGATTACATTATTGGCGTATGGAACGGTATCTGTGCCAATTTCAACCTCCTGGTTTATGCATCAACGCACCACACTTTTCCCCTTAAGCAGCCATAAGTGTGTTTTGTAAATGTGTGATGGTGTTCTGTTTGTAATTCAGTTCACGGTTGGCGATTTTTAGATTCCCTTTATAAGTGATATCTTATGATAAGTTTCTCTTGCTGTCTAACTTATTCCACTCTCAATGACCATACATAAGTCCCCCTGAGTCGCTGCAACTGGCCTCATTTCATTGATTTCAGGGCTGAGTAATATTCCGTTGTGCTTAAGTATCAAATTTTCTTTCACCATTTTTTCCTTCCAAGGACTATGAAGTTGTACCCAAGTCGAGGCTGTTGTAAACATAGCAGCAGTAAACGGGGTGCCTGCGTCCTGTGGATTTTTGGATTTTCCAACATATAGGCCCATGAGTGGAAGCGCCCTATGCTTTGTAGCTCTGTTTTTTAGATGTTTTAGGAAACACAGCACACTTCTCCAGAGTGGCCGTTGGCAATTTACATTCCCCCCTTCAGCGTAACGAGGCTCCCTTTTCTCCTCTCCTTGTCCTGCATATCTGGTTTTTACCCTTTGTGAGGATGGTCCTTTTTTCTGATTCGAAGTGATACCTCTTTGTAGTGTTGATTTGCATTGCCCGCTTCTTTGGTTGGCCAAAAAGGGCGTATGCGTTTTTCCTGAATATATTCTGGAAGTTAAATTTGAGAGACAGCTTTTCTTTTTAATTGATTGATTAATTAATTAATTTTTGGCTGTGTTGGGTCTTCGTTTCTGTGCGAAGGCTTTCTCTAGTTGTGGCAAGCGGGGGCCCCTCTTCATCGCGGTGCGCGGGCCTCTCACTATCGCGGCCTCTCTTGTTGCGGAGCACAGGCTCCAGACGCGCAGGCTCAGGAGTTGTGGCTCACGGGCCTAGTTGCTCCGCGGCATGTGGGATCTTCCCAGACCAGGGCTCGAACCCGTGTCCCCTGCATTAGCAGGCAGATTCTCAACCACTGCGCCACCAGGGAAGCCCCTTGAATAGTTTTGTATTTAAAGTTTGTCTGTGGGGACTTCCCTGGTGACGCAGTGGTTAAGAGTCGGCCTGCCAATGCAGGGGACACGGGCTCGAGCCCTGGTCCGGGAAGATCCCACATGCCGCAGAGCAACCAAGCCTGCACGGCACAACTACTGAAGCCTGCGCGCCTAGAGCCCGTGCTCGCCCACAAGAGAAGCCACCGCAATGAGAAGCCCGTGCACCGCAACGAAGAGTAGCCCCGCTCGACGCAACTAGAGGAAGCCCACATGCAGCAACGAAGACCCAACGCAGCCAAACATAAATTATAAACTAAAATAAAATTTGCCTCTGAATAACTTTGAGTGAATTTGGTATAAGTTGTAAAGTTTGCATCTACATTCCCTTCATTCCAAATGGTTTCCAATTAATTGTTCCTTAACTACTTTTAGAAAACTTTTGGGATAGAGACTCCATTTCAGTTTGAATTTCCAGTTGAATGGATTCAGCAGTCCTGTCAGTAGGGCACGCTGCCCCCAGTGACCTGTGAGGGAGGCGCGGCCTGCACTTCCTGCACTGACCACAGGGTGGCGCCGAGTTCGCCTCTCTGACCCACAGCGCATGCTCGTTCCATGGAACTCGATTGTGAGGGCAGCTGAGAGGAGTTGAGCCTCCTCAGGCGCGGGGACGGGGGCGGGGGCGGGGGCCTTCGGGTAGGACGCCCGGCTCAGCGTCTCTGCTGAGAGGAGCTCGGTCTCCGTCTCCTTAGGACTCGCTGGGGTTTCGGCTTCAGGACAAAGTGGGGCTGCCTCCACGCTGACTAGGGAACTAGGGTTCCTGAGGACCCAGGTGATGCCTGAGGAAAAGGTGAAGAGACGGTGAGGAAAAGTGGGGAGAAGCTTCCTGTGGGCGACTGACCGTTGAGGGGGTCCGTCTTCGTGTGAGCGAGGGAGGGCTTGGCGTGGAAAGCTGGGTGTTTGGTCAGGTTTGTGTGCAGGGTAGCCAGCGTGAGTTATGGGGCGTCCAGTTTTCCCAGCACCATTTATCGTGGGGCGTGTCGTGCTCCTTGGTGTGTCCTTGGTCCCTGTGTCATAAATTCACCGACCCCGTCCGTGTGGGTTGAATTCTGGTCTCTCTGTCCTGTTCCTCTGGTCCCTGTGCCCGTTTTGAGCCAGTTCCACACTGTTTTGGTGCCTGTAGCTTCTCAGCAGAGTGTGACGTCAGGGAGGGAGATGCCTCCAGCCCGTTCTCTTTTTTCAGGGTTTCTTTGGCTATTTGGGGTCCTTTGTGGTTCCCCACAGATATTAGGAGGATTTGCTCTATTTTGGGGGAAAATACCATGGAATTTTGGGAGGGATTGCATTCACTGTGTCCACTGCTTTGGGTAGCATGGATATTTTAACAATATTAATTGTTCCATTCCATGAGAACAGGATATCTTTCCATTTATTGGTGTGTTTTGCAATGTCTTCATCAATGTCTTAAAGTTTTCAGTGTGCAGGTCTTTCACCTCCTTGGCTGACTTTATTCCCAGGTATTTTGTTCTTTTTGATGCAGTTGTAAATAGGGTTGCTTTCTTTCTCTTTCTGATGGTTCGTTATTAGTGTCTAGAAAGGCAACTGATTTCTGTGTATTGATTTTGCAACTTTACTGAATTGATTTATTAGTTCTAATAGTTTTTTTGTGGAATGAAGTGGAAAATTGGAATTCAAAAATCCCACTGTTTCTACCATATCCAGGTCGTCCACAACACGGAGGACAGCGGCTCCTAATATAACCTTCCCACAGTGCCTCTAAATGACATGTGGACTTTGGGTGAACTGGATCTGGGTAAGGCTTGGCTTCTATATGGAAGTTTGATGTTTTCTCTGCTTTTCTGGCATGCTGTTGACATACATGATGTTTTGAAAAGTAATTGACTTTCCAGTAATTTCAAACATACAACTTTACATACATAAAAACAAGTCTTGTACCTTGATTAGATATACTCCTAAATATTGATGTTGACATTATTAAAACTGGAATTGTTCTCATAAATTCTTTTTCAGATTATTTTTTGCCAGCGTATGCATATAAGATAGATTTTCATGAATTGATATTTTGTTCTGTAACTTTGCTTATTAATGAGTTGATTAGCTCAAATAATTTCTTTGCTGATTATAGGTAGTTTTATATATAAGATGATGTGACCTATGTTCTGTGAAGAGACCCGGTTTTAATTTTTCCATTCACCCATGGATGCCTTTTATTTCTTTCCTCAAGATTCTGGGTAGAACTTCCAGTACACTATTGAGTAACGGTGATGAAGGCCAGCTTCCTGGCCCTGTTCCTGATTTCAGGAGTAAATCTTTCAGTCTTTAACGTTGAGCATGATGTTTGCTGTGGCTTTTTGTACTACTCTTTTCCATATTGAACAACTTTCCTTTTACTCCTGCTTTCTTGAGTGTTTTTCATGAAATAACACTGGATTTTCATTGTAGATTTTTTGCATTAATTGATATGATTATGTGTTTTTACTTCACACCATTATTGTGGTTGAATACATTGCTTACTTTTCATATGTTGAGCAACCTGAAATTCCTGGTGTAGAGATACTTGGCTTATGGCATTATCCATTTAAAGTTCTGTTGGTTTCATGTTGCTGTTATTGTGTGATAGATTTTTACATTCATATTTATAAGTTGTACTGGGGTAGTTTTCTTGTTTTTTTCCTTTATTTTTAAAATCTTTTTTAAAATAGTGGTTTTATTTCATTTTAATTATTTATTTACTTTGGCCACATCCCATGGCTTGTGGGATCTTAGTTCCCCAGTCAGGGATCGAACCCGAGCCCTTGGCAGTGAAAGCACAGAGTCCTAACCACTGGGCCACCAGAGTATTCCCCAGTTTTCTTTTTCAAGATGTATTTGTATAATCTGATTAGACTTGGCTTGGTGGAAGTGGTTTGGAGGGTTAGCATTAGGGCTGGGGCTGGTGTGAGGGTTGGGGCTGTGTACGGTTTATGGTTGCTGTTATGGTTTAAGTTTTATGGTTAATGAGTTATTTATGGGTATGGTTAATGAATGTATTTTATGGTTTGGTTATGGTTATGGTTTTGCTTATTGGTTAAGGTTTATGGTTTTGGTCTCAGGGTGTTAGGGTTCTGTGTTAGAGTGGGTGTTAGGGTATGGGTGAGAATTGGGGTACAGGTAGGATACGGGTAGAGCATGGGTTAGGGTAAGGTACAGGTTTAGGGTACGGGTTAGGCTAAGGTTAGGTCAGGGCTTAGGGTCAGGATCAGAGTTTAGGGTTAGGGTCCATGTCAGGATTAGCGTCAAGGTTGAGCGAGGCCATTGTTTTCTGCTCCTCCAGTGCTGGATTCTCATTGATAGACGAATGAAATGTCTGCTCTGGTCACCCACTGTTTCAAATTGAGCTCAGCCTTAGTCAAGGGTTCTTAGGGCCTCAGAGGTCATGCAGGGTTTCCCTCCACCCTCCCTCCTGGGAAGGGTGATGCAGGCCCCACTCTGTCTGGGCAGCCCCAGGTCCAGCATGGCCCTGACATGCAGGATACTAAGTAGACGTGATGTAAGACTTGGTGCCTCAGTCTGCCAGCCCCCAGGTGCTGCCTTTTTTTTTTTTTCTTAATTAATTAATTAATTAATTTTGGGCTGTGTTGGGTCTGCATTGCTGCCCGGAGGCTTTCTCTAGTTGCGGCGAGTGGGGGCTTCTCATTGCGGTGGCTTCTCTTGTTGCAGGGCACAGGCTCTAAGCGCGTGGGCTTCAGCAGTTGGGGCTCGCGGGTTCTAGAGCACAGGCTCAGTAGTTGTGGTGCATGGGCTTAGTTGCTCCACAGCATGTGGGATCTTCCCGGACCAGGGCTCAAACCCGTGTCCCCTGCATTGGCAGGTGGATTCTTAACCACTGCGCCACCAGGGAAGTCTGGTGTTGCGTTCGTGAGGGCTGGTGGGGCCCTCTTGGGACTGGGCGGATCGTTTGTTCCATCTGCACGGGTGTCCAAGCAGGTCTCAGGACAGCCCTTGGCCTCTGAGCATCCAGGCAGGCACCCACGTTCCTCCAGCTCAGGTTAGCCTTGGCCCCTCCAGCCCCCGTGGCCAATTACTGAGCTGATTGTGTCTTTACTCTTTCAAATTAAATCACTCTCTCCAGGTGGGCGAGAAGTTTACTTGTGAACTTGGTTAGGGTTGGGGTTAAGGGTTAGGGGTTAGGGTCAGGGTTAGGGCTAGGGCTACGGCTAGGGGTTAGGGTTAGGGTTATGCTTAGGGTTGGGTTAGGGTTAGGGGTTAGGGTTAGGGTTTAGGTTTAGGGTTAGGGTTAGTGTTGGGTTAGGGTTAGGGTTAAGGTAGGGTTAGGGTTGGGTTAGGGTTAGGGTTTAGGGTTAGGGTGTCCAGCCTTACGTCCCATTCAGCTGTGAGTGTAGATGTGGTCAGTCCAGTTGCCTCACAGCCCCTGATTGAATTTTGTAAGAATTCCTCTCTCTCTCTCTCACTGTCTTTCTCTTTTTATAATTAATTTTTATAATGGGGTGTAGCTGATTTGCAATGTTGTGTTTCTTGGTGCTGTACATCCACTTGTGTCACTTACAGAGAGACATCAATAAATTCTTTTCTAGTTTCTAGTAGTCAGATATATGTTTTTTCTGTGAATAGAGTGTGCTGAGTCCAGTTCCTTGAACAATGAGTATGTCTTGGCGATTACATTATTGGCGTATGGAACGGTATCTGTGCCAATTTCAACCTCCTGGTTTATGCATCAACGCACCACACTTTTCCCCTTAAGCAGCCATAAGTGTGTTTTGTAAATGTGTGATGGTGTTCTGTTTGTAATTCAGTTCACGGTTGGCGAGTTTTAGATTCCCTTTATAAGTGATATCTTATGATAAGTTTCTCTTGCTGTCTAACTTATTTCACTCTCAATGACCATACATAAGTCCCCCTGAGTCGCTGCAACTGGCCTCATTTCATTGATTTCAGGGCTGAGTAATATTCCGTTGTGCTTAAGTATCAAATTTTCTTTCACCATTTTTTCCTTCCAAGGACTATGAAGTTGTACCCAAGTCGAGGCTGTTGTAAACATAGCAGCAGTAAACGGGGTGCCTGCGTCCTGTGGATTTTTGGATTTTCCAACATATAGGCCCATGAGTGGAAGCGCCCTATGCTTTGTAGCTCTGTTTTTTAGATGTTTTAGGAAACACAGCACACTTCTCCAGAGTGGCCGTTGGCAATTTACATTCCCCCCTTCAGCGTAACGAGGCTCCCTTTTCTCCTCTCCTTGTCCTGCATATCTGGTTTTTACCCTTTGTGAGGATGGTCCTTTTTTCTGATTCGAAGTGATACCTCTTTGTAGTGTTGATTTGCATTGCCCGCTTCTTTGGTTGGCCAAAAAGGGCGTATGCGTTTTTCCTGAATATATTCTGGAAGTTAAATTTGAGAGACAGCTTTTCTTTTTAATTGATTGATTAATTAATTAATTTTTGGCTGTGTTGGGTCTTCGTTTCTGTGCGAAGGCTTTCTCTAGTTGTGGCAAGCGGGGGCCCCTCTTCATCGCGGTGCGCGGGCCTCTCACTATCGCGGCCTCTCTTGTTGCGGAGCACAGGCTCCAGACGCGCAGGCTCAGGAGTTGTGGCTCACGGGCCTAGTTGCTCCGCGGCATGTGGGATCTTCCCAGACCAGGGCTCGAACCCGTGTCCCCTGCATTAGCAGGCAGATTCTCAACCACTGCGCCACCAGGGAAGCCCCTTGAATAGTTTTGTATTTAAAGTTTGTCTGTGGGGACTTCCCTGGTGACGCAGTGGTTAAGAGTCCGCCTGCCAATGCAGGGGACACGGGCTCGAGCCCTGGTCCGGGAAGCTCTCACATGCCGCAGAGCAACCAAGCCTGCACGGCACAACTACTGAAGCCTGCGCGCCTAGAGCCCGTGCTCGCCCACAAGAGAAGCCACCGCAATGAGAAGCCCGTGCACCGCAACGAAGAGTAGCTCCGCTCGACGCAACTAGAGCAAGCCCACATGCAGCAACGAAGACCCAATGCAGCCAAACATAAATTATAAACTAAAATAAAATTTGCCTCTGAATAACTTTGAGTGAATTTGGTATAAGTTGTAAAGTTTGCATCTACATTCCCTTCATTCCAAATGGTTTCCAATTAATTGTTCCTTAACTACTTTTAGAAAACTTTTGGGATAGAGACTCCATTTTCCTTTGAATTTCCAGTTGAATGGATTCAGCAGTCCTGTCAGTAGGGCACGCTGCCTCCAGTGACCTGTGAGGGAGGCGCGGCCTGCACTTCCTGCACTGACCACAGGGTGGCGCCGAGTTCGCCTCTCTGACCCACAGCGCATGCTCGTTCCCTGCGAACTCGATTGTGAGGACAGCTGAGAGGAGTTGAGCCTCCTCAGGCGCGGGGGCGGGGGCGGGGGCGGGGGCCTTCGGGTAGGACGCCCGGCTCAGCGTCTCTGCTGAGAGGAGCTCGGTCTCCGTCTCCTTAGGACTCACTTTGGTTTCGGCTTCAGGACAAAGTGGGGCTGCCTCCACGCTGACTAGGGAACTAGGTTTCCTGAGGACCCAGGTGATGCCTGAGGAAAAGGTGAAGAGACGGTGAGGAAAAGTGGGGAGAAGCTTCCTGTGGGCGACTGACCGTTGAGGGGGTCCGTCTTCGTGTGAGCGAGGGAGGGCTTGGCGTGGAAAGCCGGGTGTTTGGTCAGGTTTGTGTGCAGGGTAGCCAGCGTGAGTTATGGGGCGTCCAGTTTTCCCAGCACCATTTATCGTGGGGCGTGTCGTGCTCCTTGGTGTGTCCTTGGTCCCTGTGTCATAAATTCACCGACCCCGTCCGTGTGGGTTGAATTCTGGTCTCTCTGTCCTGTTCCTCTGGTCCCTGTGCCCGTTTTGAGCCAGTTCCACACTGTTTTGGTGCCTGTAGCTTCTCAGCAGAGTGTGACGTCAGGGAGGGAGATGCCTCCAGCCCGTTCTCTTTTTTCAGGGTTTCTTTGGCTATTTGGGGTCCTTTGTGGTTCCCCACAGATATTAGGAGGATTTGCTCTATTTTGGGGGAAAATACCATGGAATTTTGGGAGGGATTGCATTCACTGTGTCCACTGCTTTGGGTAGCATGGATATTTTAACAATATTAATTGTTCCATTCCATGAGAACAGGATATCTTTCCATTTATTGGTGTGTTTTGCAATGTCTTCATCAATGTCTTAAAGTTTTCAGTGTGCAGGTCTTTCACCTCCTTGGCTGACTTTATTCCCAGGTATTTTGTTCTTTTTGATGCAGTTGTAAATAGGGTTGCTTTCTTTCTCTTTCTGATGGTTCGTTATTAGTGTCTAGAAAGGCAACTGATTTCTGTGTATTGATTTTGCAACTTTACTGAATTGATTTATTAGTTCTAATAGTTTTTTTGTGGAATGAAGTGGAAAATTGGAATTCAAAAATCCCACTGTTTCTACC
Organism: Balaenoptera ricei; assembly: GCF_028023285.1. Taxonomy (NCBI): domain Eukaryota; kingdom Metazoa; phylum Chordata; class Mammalia; order Artiodactyla; family Balaenopteridae; genus Balaenoptera; species Balaenoptera ricei. The sequence continues at coordinate 135,770,570 of NC_082660.1, forward strand.
ATATCCAGGTCGTCCACAACACGGAGGACAGCGGCTCCTAATATAACCTTCCCACAGTGCCTCTAAATGACATGTGGACTTTGGGTGAACTGGATCTGGGTAAGGCTTGGCTTCTATATGGAAGTTTGATGTTTTCTCTGCTTTTCTGGCATGCTGTTGACATACATGATGTTTTGAAAAGTAATTGACTTTCCAGTAATTTCAAACATACAACTTTACATACATAAAAACAAGTCTTGTACCTTGATTAGATATACTCCTAAATATTGATGTTGACATTATTAAAACTGGAATTGTTCTCATAAATTCTTTTTCAGATTATTTTTTGCCAGCGTATGCATATAAGATAGATTTTCATGAATTGATATTTTGTTCTGTAACTTTGCTTATTAATGAGTTGATTAGCTCAAATAATTTCTTTGCTGATTATAGGTAGTTTTATATATAAGATGATGTGACCTATGTTCTGTGAAGAGACCCGGTTTTAATTTTTCCATTCACCCATGGATGCCTTTTATTTCTTTCCTCAAGATTCTGGGTAGAACTTCCAGTACACTATTGAGTAACGGTGATGAAGGCCAGCTTCCTGGCCCTGTTCCTGATTTCAGGAGTAAATCTTTCAGTCTTTAACGTTGAGCATGATGTTTGCTGTGGCTTTTTGTACTACTCTTTTCCATATTGAACAACTTTCCTTTTACTCCTGCTTTCTTGAGTGTTTTTCATGAAATAACACTGGATTTTCATTGTAGATTTTTTGCATTAATTGATATGATTATGTGTTTTTACTTCACACCATTATTGTGGTTGAATACATTGCTTACTTTTCATATGTTGAGCAACCTGAAATTCCTGGTGTAGAGATACTTGGCTTATGGCATTATCCATTTAAAGTTCTGTTGGTTTCATGTTGCTGTTATTGTGTGATAGATTTTTACATTCATATTTATAAGTTGTACTGGGGTAGTTTTCTTGTTTTTTTCCTTTATTTTTAAAATCTTTTTTAAAATAGTGGTTTTATTTCATTTTAATTATTTATTTACTTTGGCCACATCCCATGGCTTGTGGGATCTTAGTTCCCCAGTCAGGGATCGAACCCGAGCCCTTGGCAGTGAAAGCACAGAGTCCTAACCACTGGGCCACCAGAGTATTCCCCAGTTTTCTTTTTCAAGATGTATTTGTATAATCTGATTAGACTTGGCTTGGTGGAAGTGGTTTGGAGGGTTAGCATTAGGGCTGGGGCTGGTGTGAGGGTTGGGGCTGTGTACGGTTTATGGTTGCTGTTATGGTTTAAGTTTTATGGTTAATGAGTTATTTATGGGTATGGTTAATGAATGTATTTTATGGTTTGGTTATGGTTATGGTTTTGCTTATTGGTTAAGGTTTATGGTTTTGGTCTCAGGGTGTTAGGGTTCTGTGTTAGAGTGGGTGTTAGGGTATGGGTGAGAATTGGGGTACAGGTAGGATACGGGTAGAGCATGGGTTAGGGTAAGGTACAGGTTTAGGGTACGGGTTAGGCTAAGGTTAGGTCAGGGCTTAGGGTCAGGATCAGAGTTTAGGGTTAGGGTCCATGTCAGGATTAGCGTCAAGGTTGAGCGAGGCCATTGTTTTCTGCTCCTCCAGTGCTGGATTCTCATTGATAGACGAATGAAATGTCTGCTCTGGTCACCCACTGTTTCAAATTGAGCTCAGCCTTAGTCAAGGGTTCTTAGGGCCTCAGAGGTCATGCAGGGTTTCCCTCCACCCTCCCTCCTGGGAAGGGTGATGCAGGCCCCACTCTGTCTGGGCAGCCCCAGGTCCAGCATGGCCCTGACATGCAGGATACTAAGTAGACGTGATGTAAGACTTGGTGCCTCAGTCTGCCAGCCCCCAGGTGCTGCCTTTTTTTTTTTTTTCTTAATTAATTAATTAATTAATTTTGGGCTGTGTTGGGTCTGCATTGCTGCCCGGAGGCTTTCTCTAGTTGCGGCGAGTGGGGGCTTCTCATTGCGGTGGCTTCTCTTGTTGCAGGGCACAGGCTCTAAGCGCGTGGGCTTCAGCAGTTGGGGCTCGCGGGTTCTAGAGCGCAGGCTCAGTAGTTGTGGTGCACGGGCTTAGTTGCTCCACAGCATGTGGGATCTTCCCGGACCAGGGCTCAAACCCGTGTCCCCTGCATTGGCAGGTGGATTCTTAACCACTGCGCCACCAGGGAAGTCTGGTGTTGCGTTCGTGAGGGCTGGTGGGGCCCTCTTGGGACTGGGCGGATCGTTTGTTCCATCTGCACGGGTGTCCAAGCAGGTCTCAGGACAGCCCTTGGCCTCTGAGCATCCAGGCAGGCACCCACGTTCCTCCAGCTCAGGTTAGCCTTGGCCCCTCCAGCCCCCGTGGCCAATTACTGAGCTGATTGTGTCTTTACTCTTTCAAATTAAATCACTCTCTCCAGGTGGGCGAGAAGTTTACTTGTGAACTTGGTTAGGGTTGGGGTTAAGGGTTAGGGGTTAGGGTCAGGGTTAGGGCTAGGGCTACGGCTAGGGGTTAGGGTTAGGGTTATGCTTAGGGTTGGGTTAGGGTTAGGGGTTAGGGTTAGGGTTTAGGTTTAGGGTTAGGGTTAGGGTTAGTGTTGGGTTAGGGTTAGGGTTAAGGTAGGGTTAGGGTTGGGTTAGGGTTAGGGTTTAGGGTTAGGGTGTCCAGCCTTACGTCCCATTCAGCTGTGAGTGTAGATGTGGTCAGTCCAGTTGCCTCACAGCCCCTGATTGAATTTTGTAAGAATTCCTCTCTCTCTCTCACTGTCTTTCTCTTTTTATAATTAATTTTTATAATGGGGTGTAGCTGATTTGCAATGTTGTGTTTCTTGGTGCTGTACATCCACTTGAGTCACTTACAGAGAGACATCAATAAATTCTTTTCTAGTTTCTAGTAGTCAGATATATGTTTTTTCTGTGAATAGAGTGTGCTGAGTCCAGTTCCTTGAACCATGAGTATGTCTTGGCGATTACATTATTGGCGTATGGAACGGTATCTGTGCCAATTTCAACCTCCTGGTTTATGCATCAACGCACCACACTTTTCCCCTTAAGCAGCCATAAGTGTGTTTTGTAAATGTGTGATGGTGTTCTGTTTGTAATTCAGTTCACGGTTGGCGAGTTTTAGATTCCCTTTATAAGTGATATCTTATGATAAGTTTCTCTTGCTGTCTAACTTATTCCACTCTCAATGACCATACATAAGTCCCCCTGAGTCGCTGCAACTGGCCTCATTTCATTGATTTCAGGGCTGAGTAATATTCCGTTGTGCTTAAGTATCAAATTTTCTTTCACCATTTTTTCCTTCCAAGGACTATGAAGTTGTACCCAAGTCGAGGCTGTTGTAAACATAGCAGCAGTAAACGGGGTGCCTGCGTCCTGTGGATTTTTGGATTTTCCAACATATAGGCCCATGAGTGGAAGCGCCCTATGCTTTGTAGCTCTGTTTTTTAGATGTTTTAGGAAACACAGCACACTTCTCCAGAGTGGCCGTTGGCAATTTACATTCCCCCCTTCAGCGTAACGAGGCTCCCTTTTCTCCTCTCCTTGTCCTGCATATCTGGTTTTTACCCTTTGTGAGGATGGTCCTTTTTTCTGATTCGAAGTGATACCTCTTTGTAGTGTTGATTTGCATTGCCCGCTTCTTTGGTTGGCCAAAAAGGGCGTATGCGTTTTTCCTGAATATATTCTGGAAGTTAAATTTGAGAGACAGCTTTTCTTTTTAATTGATTGATTAATTAATTAATTTTTGGCTGTGTTGGGTCTTCGTTTCTGTGCGAAGGCTTTCTCTAGTTGTGGCAAGCGGGGGCCCCTCTTCATCGCGGTGCGCGGGCCTCTCACTATCGCGGCCTCTCTTGTTGCGGAGCACAGGCTCCAGACGCGCAGGCTCAGGAGTTGTGGCTCACGGGCCTAGTTGCTCCGCGGCATGTGGGATCTTCCCAGACCAGGGCTCGAACCCGTGTCCCCTGCATTAGCAGGCAGATTCTCAACCACTGCGCCACCAGGGAAGCCCCTTGAATAGTTTTGTATTTAAAGTTTGTCTGTGGGGACTTCCCTGGTGACGCAGTGGTTAAGAGTCGGCCTGCCAATGCAGGGGACACGGGCTCGAGCCCTGGTCCGGGAAGATCCCACATGCCGCAGAGCAACCAAGCCTGCACGGCACAACTACTGAAGCCTGCGCGCCTAGAGCCCGTGCTCGCCCACAAGAGAAGCCACCGCAATGAGAAGCCCGTGCACCGCAACGAAGAGTAGCCCCGCTCGACGCAACTAGAGCAAGCCCACATGCAGCAACGAAGACCCAACGCAGCCAAACATAAATTATAAACTAAAATAAAATTTGCCTCTGAATAACTTTGAGTGAATTTGGTATAAGTTGTAAAGTTTGCATCTACATTCCCTTCATTCCAAATGGTTTCCAATTAATTGTTCCTTAACTACTTTTAGAAAACTTTTGGGATAGAGACTCCATTTCAGTTTGAATTTCCAGTTGAATGGATTCAGCAGTCCTGTCAGTAGGGCACGCTGCCTCCAGTGACCTGTGAGGGAGGCGCGGCCTGCACTTCCTGCACTGACCACAGGGTGGCGCCGAGTTCGCCTCTCTGACCCACAGCGCATGCTCGTTCCCTGCGAACTCGATTGTGAGGACAGCTGAGAGGAGTTGAGCCTCCTCAGGCGCGGGGGCGGGGGCGGGGGCGGGGGCCTTCGGGTAGGACGCCCGGCTCAGCGTCTCTGCTGAGAGGAGCTCGGTCTCCGTCTCCTTAGGACTCACTTTGGTTTCGGCTTCAGGACAAAGTGGGGCTGCCTCCACGCTGACTAGGGAACTAGGTTTCCTGAGGACCCAGGTGATGCCTGAGGAAAAGGTGAAGAGACGGTGAGGAAAAGTGGGGAGAAGCTTCCTGTGGGCGACTGACCGTTGAGGGGGTCCGTCTTCGTGTGAGCGAGGGAGGGCTTGGCGTGGAAAGCTGGGTGTTTGGTCAGGTTTGTGTGCAGGGTAGCCAGCGTGAGTTATGGGGCGTCCAGTTTTCCCAGCACCATTTATCGTGGGGCGTGTCGTGCTCCTTGGTGTGTCCTTGGTCCCTGTGTCATAAATTCACCGACCCCGTCCGTGTGGGTTGAATTCTGGTCTCTCTGTCCTGTTCCTCTGGTCCCTGTGCCCGTTTTGAGCCAGTTCCACACTGTTTTGGTGCCTGTAGCTTCTCAGCAGAGTGTGACGTCAGGGAGGGAGATGCCTCCAGCCCGTTCTCTTTTTTCAGGGTTTCTTTGGCTATTTGGGGTCCTTTGTGGTTCCCCACAGATATTAGGAGGATTTGCTCTATTTTGGGGGAAAATACCATGGAATTTTGGGAGGGATTGCATTCACTGTGTCCACTGCTTTGGGTAGCATGGATATTTTAACAATATTAATTGTTCCATTCCATGAGAACAGGATATCTTTCCATTTATTGGTGTGTTTTGCAATGTCTTCATCAATGTCTTAAAGTTTTCAGTGTGCAGGTCTTTCACCTCCTTGGCTGACTTTATTCCCAGGTATTTTGTTCTTTTTGATGCAGTTGTAAATAGGGTTGCTTTCTTTCTCTTTCTGATGGTTCGTTATTAGTGTCTAGAAAGGCAACTGATTTCTGTGTATTGATTTTGCAACTTTACTGAATTGATTTATTAGTTCTAATAGTTTTTTTGTGGAATGAAGTGGAAAATTGGAATTCAAAAATCCCACTGTTTCTACCATATCCAGGTCGTCCACAACACGGAGGACAGCGGCTCCTAATATAACCTTCCCACAGTGCCTCTAAATGACATGTGGACTTTGGGTGAACTGGATCTGGGTAAGGCTTGGCTTCTATATGGAAGTTTGATGTTTTCTCTGCTTTTCTGGCATGCTGTTGACATACATGATGTTTTGAAAAGTAATTGACTTTCCAGTAATTTCAAACATACAACTTTACATACATAAAAACAAGTCTTGTACCTTGATTAGATATACTCCTAAATATTGATGTTGACATTATTAAAACTGGAATTGTTCTCATAAATTCTTTTTCAGATTATTTTTTGCCAGCGTATGCATATAAGATAGATTTTCATGAATTGATATTTTGTTCTGTAACTTTGCTTATTAATGAGTTGATTAGCTCAAATAATTTCTTTGCTGATTATAGGTAGTTTTATATATAAGATGATGTGACCTATGTTCTGTGAAGAGACCCGGTTTTAATTTTTCCATTCACCCATGGATGCCTTTTATTTCTTTCCTCAAGATTCTGGGTAGAACTTCCAGTACACTATTGAGTAACGGTGATGAAGGCCAGCTTCCTGGCCCTGTTCCTGATTTCAGGAGTAAATCTTTCAGTCTTTAACGTTGAGCATGATGTTTGCTGTGGCTTTTTGTACTACTCTTTTCCATATTGAACAACTTTCCTTTTACTCCTGCTTTCTTGAGTGTTTTTCATGAAATAACACTGGATTTTCATTGTAGATTTTTTGCATTAATTGATATGATTATGTGTTTTTACTTCACACCATTATTGTGGTTGAATACATTGCTTACTTTTCATATGTTGAGCAACCTGAAATTCCTGGTGTAGAGATACTTGGCTTATGGCATTATCCATTTAAAGTTCTGTTGGTTTCATGTTGCTGTTATTGTGTGATAGATTTTTACATTCATATTTATAAGTTGTACTGGGGTAGTTTTCTTGTTTTTTTCCTTTATTTTTAAAATCTTTTTTAAAATAGTGGTTTTATTTCATTTTAATTATTTATTTACTTTGGCCACATCCCATGGCTTGTGGGATCTTAGTTCCCCAGTCAGGGATCGAACCCGAGCCCTTGGCAGTGAAAGCACAGAGTCCTAACCACTGGGCCACCAGAGTATTCCCCAGTTTTCTTTTTCAAGATGTATTTGTATAATCTGATTAGACTTGGCTTGGTGGAAGTGGTTTGGAGGGTTAGCATTAGGGCTGGGGCTGGTGTGAGGGTTGGGGCTGTGTACGGTTTATGGTTGCTGTTATGGTTTAAGTTTTATGGTTAATGAGTTATTTATGGGTATGGTTAATGAATGTATTTTATGGTTTGGTTATGGTTATGGTTTTGCTTATTGGTTAAGGTTTATGGTTTTGGTCTCAGGGTGTTAGGGTTCTGTGTTAGAGTGGGTGTTAGGGTATGGGTGAGAATTGGGGTACAGGTAGGATACGGGTAGAGCATGGGTTAGGGTAAGGTACAGGTTTAGGGTACGGGTTAGGCTAAGGTTAGGTCAGGGCTTAGGGTCAGGATCAGAGTTTAGGGTTAGGGTCCATGTCAGGATTAGCGTCAAGGTTGAGCGAGGCCATTGTTTTCTGCTCCTCCAGTGCTGGATTCTCATTGATAGACGAATGAAATGTCTGCTCTGGTCACCCACTGTTTCAAATTGAGCTCAGCCTTAGTCAAGGGTTCTTAGGGCCTCAGAGGTCATGCAGGGTTTCCCTCCACCCTCCCTCCTGGGAAGGGTGATGCAGGCCCCACTCTGTCTGGGCAGCCCCAGGTCCAGCATGGCCCTGACATGCAGGATACTAAGTAGACGTGATGTAAGACTTGGTGCCTCAGTCTGCCAGCCCCCAGGTGCTGCCTTTTTTTTTTTTTCTTAATTAATTAATTAATTAATTTTGGGCTGTGTTGGGTCTGCATTGCTGCCCGGAGGCTTTCTCTAGTTGCGGCGAGTGGGGGCTTCTCATTGCGGTGGCTTCTCTTGTTGCAGGGCACAGGCTCTAAGCGCGTGGGCTTCAGCAGTTGGGGCTCGCGGGTTCTAGAGCGCAGGCTCAGTAGTTGTGGTGCACGGGCTTAGTTGCTCCACAGCATGTGGGATCTTCCCGGACCAGGGCTCAAACCCGTGTCCCCTGCATTGGCAGGTGGATTCTTAACCACTGCGCCACCAGGGAAGTCTGGTGTTGCGTTCGTGAGGGCTGGTGGGGCCCTCTTGGGACTGGGCGGATCGTTTGTTCCATCTGCACGGGTGTCCAAGCAGGTCTCAGGACAGCCCTTGGCCTCTGAGCATCCAGGCAGGCACCCACGTTCCTCCAGCTCAGGTTAGCCTTGGCCCCTCCAGCCCCCGTGGCCAATTACTGAGCTGATTGTGTCTTTACTCTTTCAAATTAAATCACTCTCTCCAGGTGGGCGAGAAGTTTACTTGTGAACTTGGTTAGGGTTGGGGTTAAGGGTTAGGGGTTAGGGTCAGGGTTAGGGCTAGGGCTACGGCTAGGGGTTAGGGTTAGGGTTATGCTTAGGGTTGGGTTAGGGTTAGGGGTTAGGGTTAGGGTTTAGGTTTAGGGTTAGGGTTAGGGTTAGTGTTGGGTTAGGGTTAGGGTTAAGGTAGGGTTAGGGTTGGGTTAGGGTTAGGGTTTAGGGTTAGGGTGTCCAGCCTTACGTCCCATTCAGCTGTGAGTGTAGATGTGGTCAGTCCAGTTGCCTCACAGCCCCTGATTGAATTTTGTAAGAATTCCTCTCTCTCTCTCTCACTGTCTTTCTCTTTTTATAATTAATTTTTATAATGGGGTGTAGCTGATTTGCAATGTTGTGTTTCTTGGTGCTGTACATCCACTTGTGTCACTTACAGAGAGACATCAATAAATTCTTTTCTAGTTTCTAGTAGTCAGATATATGTTTTTTCTGTGAATAGAGTGTGCTGAGTCCAGTTCCTTGAACAATGAGTATGTCTTGGCGATTACATTATTGGCGTATGGAACGGTATCTGTGCCAATTTCAACCTCCTGGTTTATGCATCAACGCACCACACTTTTCCCCTTAAGCAGCCATAAGTGTGTTTTGTAAATGTGTGATGGTGTTCTGTTTGTAATTCAGTTCACGGTTGGCGAGTTTTAGATTCCCTTTATAAGTGATATCTTATGATAAGTTTCTCTTGCTGTCTAACTTATTTCACTCTCAATGACCATACATAAGTCCCCCTGAGTCGCTGCAACTGGCCTCATTTCATTGATTTCAGGGCTGAGTAATATTCCGTTGTGCTTAAGTATCAAATTTTCTTTCACCATTTTTTCCTTCCAAGGACTATGAAGTTGTACCCAAGTCGAGGCTGTTGTAAACATAGCAGCAGTAAACGGGGTGCCTGCGTCCTGTGGATTTTTGGATTTTCCAACATATAGGCCCATGAGTGGAAGCGCCCTATGCTTTGTAGCTCTGTTTTTTAGATGTTTTAGGAAACACAGCACACTTCTCCAGAGTGGCCGTTGGCAATTTACATTCCCCCCTTCAGCGTAACGAGGCTCCCTTTTCTCCTCTCCTTGTCCTGCATATCTGGTTTTTACCCTTTGTGAGGATGGTCCTTTTTTCTGATTCGAAGTGATACCTCTTTGTAGTGTTGATTTGCATTGCCCGCTTCTTTGGTTGGCCAAAAAGGGCGTATGCGTTTTTCCTGAATATATTCTGGAAGTTAAATTTGAGAGACAGCTTTTCTTTTTAATTGATTGATTAATTAATTAATTTTTGGCTGTGTTGGGTCTTCGTTTCTGTGCGAAGGCTTTCTCTAGTTGTGGCAAGCGGGGGCCCCTCTTCATCGCGGTGCGCGGGCCTCTCACTATCGCGGCCTCTCTTGTTGCGGAGCACAGGCTCCAGACGCGCAGGCTCAGGAGTTGTGGCTCACGGGCCTAGTTGCTCCGCGGCATGTGGGATCTTCCCAGACCAGGGCTCGAACCCGTGTCCCCTGCATTAGCAGGCAGATTCTCAACCACTGCGCCACCAGGGAAGCCCCTTGAATAGTTTTGTATTTAAAGTTTGTCTGTGGGGACTTCCCTGGTGACGCAGTGGTTAAGAGTCCGCCTGCCAATGCAGGGGACACGGGCTCGAGCCCTGGTCCGGGAAGATCCCACATGCCGCAGAGCAACCAAGCCTGCACGGCACAACTACTGAAGCCTGCGCGCCTAGAGCCCGTGCTCGCCCACAAGAGAAGCCACCGCAATGAGAAGCCCGTGCACCGCAACGAAGAGTAGCCCCGCTCGACACAACTAGAGCAAGCCCACATGCAGCAACGAAGACCCAACGCAGCCAAACATAAATTATAAACTAAAATAAAATTTGCCTCTGAATAACTTTGAGTGAATTTGGTATAAGTTGTAAAGTTTGCATCTACATTCCCTTCATTCCAAATGGTTTCCAATTAATTGTTCCTTAACTACTTTTAGAAAACTTTTGGGATAGAGACTCCATTTCAGTTTGAATTTCCAGTTGAATGGATTCAGCAGTCCTGTCAGTAGGGCACGCTGCCCCCAGTGACCTGTGAGGGAGGCGCGGCCTGCACTTCCTGCACTGACCACAGGGTGGCGCCGAGTTCGCCTCTCTGACCCACAGCGCATGCTCGTTCCATGGAACTCGATTGTGAGGGCAGCTGAGAGGAGTTGAGCCTCCTCAGGCGCGGGGACGGGGGCGGGGGCGGGGGCCTTCGGGTAGGACGCCCGGCTCAGCGTCTCTGCTGAGAGGAGCTCGGTCTCCGTCTCCTTAGGACTCGCTGGGGTTTCAGCTTCAGGACAAAGTGGGGCTGCCTCCACGCTGACTAGGGAACTAGGGTTCCTGAGGACCCAGGTGATGCCTGAGGAAAAGGTGAAGAGACGGTGAGGAAAAGTGGGGAGAAGCTTCCTGTGGGCGACTGACCGTTGAGGGGGTCCGTCTTCGTGTGAGCGAGGGAGGGCTTGGCGTGGAAAGCTGGGTGTTTGGTCAGGTTTGTGTGCAGGGTAGCCAGCGTGAGTTATGGGGCGTCCAGTTTTCCCAGCACCATTTATCGTGGGGCGTGTCGTGCTCCTTGGTGTGTCCTTGGTCCCTGTGTCATAAATTCACCGACCCCGTCCGTGTGGGTTGAATTCTGGTCTCTCTGTCCTGTTCCTCTGGTCCCTGTGCCCGTTTTGAGCCAGTTCCACACTGTTTTGGTGCCTGTAGCTTCTCAGCAGAGTGTGACGTCAGGGAGGGAGATGCCTCCAGCCCGTTCTCTTTTTTCAGGGTTTCTTTGGCTATTTGGGGTCCTTTGTGGTTCCCCACAGATATTAGGAGGATTTGCTCTATTTTGGGGGAAAATACCATGGAATTTTGGGAGGGATTGCATTCACTGTGTCCACTGCTTTGGGTAGCATGGATATTTTAACAATATTAATTGTTCCATTCCATGAGAACAGGATATCTTTCCATTTATTGGTGTGTTTTGCAATGTCTTCATCAATGTCTTAAAGTTTTCAGTGTGCAGGTCTTTCACCTCCTTGGCTGACTTTATTCCCAGGTATTTTGTTCTTTTTGATGCAGTTGTAAATAGGGTTGCTTTCTTTCTCTTTCTGATGGTTCGTTATTAGTGTCTAGAAAGGCAACTGATTTCTGTGTATTGATTTTGCAACTTTACTGAATTGATTTATTAGTTCTAATAGTTTTTTTGTGGAATGAAGTGGAAAATTGGAATTCAAAAATCCCACTGTTTCTACCATATCCAGGTCGTCCACAACACGGAGGACAGCGGCTCCTAATATAACCTTCCCACAGTGCCTCTAAATGACATGTGGACTTTGGGTGAACTGGATCTGGGTAAGGCTTGGCTTCTATATGGAAGTTTGATGTTTTCTCTGCTTTTCTGGCATGCTGTTGACATACATGATGTTTTGAAAAGTAATTGACTTTCCAGTAATTTCAAACATACAACTTTACATACATAAAAACAAGTCTTGTACCTTGATTAGATATACTCCTAAATATTGATGTTGACATTATTAAAACTGGAATTGTTCTCATAAATTCTTTTTCAGATTATTTTTTGCCAGCGTATGCATATAAGATAGATTTTCATGAATTGATATTTTGTTCTGTAACTTTGCTTATTAATGAGTTGATTAGCTCAAATAATTTCTTTGCTGATTATAGGTAGTTTTATATATAAGATGATGTGACCTATGTTCTGTGAAGAGACCCGGTTTTAATTTTTCCATTCACCCATGGATGCCTTTTATTTCTTTCCTCAAGATTCTGGGTAGAACTTCCAGTACACTATTGAGTAACGGTGATGAAGGCCAGCTTCCTGGCCCTGTTCCTGATTTCAGGAGTAAATCTTTCAGTCTTTAACGTTGAGCATGATGTTTGCTGTGGCTTTTTGTACTACTCTTTTCCATATTGAACAACTTTCCTTTTACTCCTGCTTTCTTGAGTGTTTTTCATGAAATAACACTGGATTTTCATTGTAGATTTTTTGCATTAATTGATATGATTATGTGTTTTTACTTCACACCATTATTGTGGTTGAATACATTGCTTACTTTTCATATGTTGAGCAACCTGAAATTCCTGGTGTAGAGATACTTGGCTTATGGCATTATCCATTTAAAGTTCTGTTGGTTTCATGTTGCTGTTATTGTGTGATAGATTTTTACATTCATATTTATAAGTTGTACTGGGGTAGTTTTCTTGTTTTTTTCCTTTATTTTTAAAATCTTTTTTAAAATAGTGGTTTTATTTCATTTTAATTATTTATTTACTTTGGCCACATCCCATGGCTTGTGGGATCTTAGTTCCCCAGTCAGGGATCGAACCCGAGCCCTTGGCAGTGAAAGCACAGAGTCCTAACCACTGGGCCACCAGAGTATTCCCCAGTTTTCTTTTTCAAGATGTATTTGTATAATCTGATTAGACTTGGCTTGGTGGAAGTGGTTTGGAGGGTTAGCATTAGGGCTGGGGCTGGTGTGAGGGTTGGGGCTGTGTACGGTTTATGGTTGCTGTTATGGTTTAAGTTTTATGGTTAATGAGTTATTTATGGGTATGGTTAATGAATGTATTTTATGGTTTGGTTATGGTTATGGTTTTGCTTATTGGTTAAGGTTTATGGTTTTGGTCTCAGGGTGTTAGGGTTCTGTGTTAGAGTGGGTGTTAGGGTATGGGTGAGAATTGGGGTACAGGTAGGATACGGGTAGAGCATGGGTTAGGGTAAGGTACAGGTTTAGGGTACGGGTTAGGCTAAGGTTAGGTCAGGGCTTAGGGTCAGGATCAGAGTTTAGGGTTAGGGTCCATGTCAGGATTAGCGTCAAGGTTGAGCGAGGCCATTGTTTTCTGCTCCTCCAGTGCTGGATTCTCATTGATAGACGAATGAAATGTCTGCTCTGGTCACCCACTGTTTCAAATTGAGCTCAGCCTTAGTCAAGGGTTCTTAGGGCCTCAGAGGTCATGCAGGGTTTCCCTCCACCCTCCCTCCTGGGAAGGGTGATGCAGGCCCCACTCTGTCTGGGCAGCCCCAGGTCCAGCATGGCCCTGACATGCAGGATACTAAGTAGACGTGATGTAAGACTTGGTGCCTCAGTCTGCCAGCCCCCAGGTGCTGCCTTTTTTTTTTTTTTCTTAATTAATTAATTAATTAATTTTGGGCTGTGTTGGGTCTGCATTGCTGCCCGGAGGCTTTCTCTAGTTGCGGCGAGTGGGGGCTTCTCATTGCGGTGGCTTCTCTTGTTGCAGGGCACAGGCTCTAAGCGCGTGGGCTTCAGCAGTTGGGGCTCGCGGGTTCTAGAGCGCAGGCTCAGTAGTTGTGGTGCACGGGCTTAGTTGCTCCACAGCATGTGGGATCTTCCCGGACCAGGGCTCAAACCCGTGTCCCCTGCATTGGCAGGTGGATTCTTAACCACTGCGCCACCAGGGAAGTCTGGTGTTGCGTTCGTGAGGGCTGGTGGGGCCCTCTTGGGACTGGGCGGATCGTTTGTTCCATCTGCACGGGTGTCCAAGCAGGTCTCAGGACAGCCCTTGGCCTCTGAGCATCCAGGCAGGCACCCACGTTCCTCCAGCTCAGGTTAGCCTTGGCCCCTCCAGCCCCCGTGGCCAATTACTGAGCTGATTGTGTCTTTACTCTTTCAAATTAAATCACTCTCTCCAGGTGGGCGAGAAGTTTACTTGTGAACTTGGTTAGGGTTGGGGTTAAGGGTTAGGGGTTAGGGTCAGGGTTAGGGCTAGGGCTACGGCTAGGGGTTAGGGTTAGGGTTATGCTTAGGGTTGGGTTAGGGTTAGGGGTTAGGGTTAGGGTTTAGGTTTAGGGTTAGGGTTAGGGTTAGTGTTGGGTTAGGGTTAGGGTTAAGGTAGGGTTAGGGTTGGGTTAGGGTTAGGGTTTAGGGTTAGGGTGTCCAGCCTTACGTCCCATTCAGCTGTGAGTGTAGATGTGGTCAGTCCAGTTGCCTCACAGCCCCTGATTGAATTTTGTAAGAATTCCTCTCTCTCTCTCACTGTCTTTCTCTTTTTATAATTAATTTTTATAATGGGGTGTAGCTGATTTGCAATGTTGTGTTTCTTGGTGCTGTACATCCACTTGAGTCACTTACAGAGAGACATCAATAAATTCTTTTCTAGTTTCTAGTAGTCAGATATATGTTTTTTCTGTGAATAGAGTGTGCTGAGTCCAGTTCCTTGAACAATGAGTATGTCTTGGCGATTACATTATTGGCGTATGGAACGGTATCTGTGCCAATTTCAACCTCCTGGTTTATGCATCAACGCACCACACTTTTCCCCTTAAGCAGCCATAAGTGTGTTTTGTAAATGTGTGATGGTGTTCTGTTTGTAATTCAGTTCACGGTTGGCGATTTTTAGATTCCCTTTATAAGTGATATCTTATGATAAGTTTCTCTTGCTGTCTAACTTATTCCACTCTCAATGACCATACATAAGTCCCCCTGAGTCGCTGCAACTGGCCTCATTTCATTGATTTCAGGGCTGAGTAATATTCCGTTGTGCTTAAGTATCAAATTTTCTTTCACCATTTTTTCCTTCCAAGGACTATGAAGTTGTACCCAAGTCGAGGCTGTTGTAAACATAGCAGCAGTAAACGGGGTGCCTGCGTCCTGTGGATTTTTGGATTTTCCAACATATAGGCCCATGAGTGGAAGCGCCCTATGCTTTGTAGCTCTGTTTTTTAGATGTTTTAGGAAACACAGCACACTTCTCCAGAGTGGCCGTTGGCAATTTACATTCCCCCCTTCAGCGTAACGAGGCTCCCTTTTCTCCTCTCCTTGTCCTGCATATCTGGTTTTTACCCTTTGTGAGGATGGTCCTTTTTTCTGATTCGAAGTGATACCTCTTTGTAGTGTTGATTTGCATTGCCCGCTTCTTTGGTTGGCCAAAAAGGGCGTATGCGTTTTTCCTGAATATATTCTGGAAGTTAAATTTGAGAGACAGCTTTTCTTTTTAATTGATTAATTAATTAATTAATTTTTGGCTGTGTTGGGTCTTCGTTTCTGTGCGAAGGCTTTCTCTAGTTGTGGCAAGCGGGGGCCCCTCTTCATCGCGGTGCGCGGGCCTCTCACTATCGCGGCCTCTCTTGTTGCGGAGCACAGGCTCCAGACGCGCAGGCTCAGGAGTTGTGGCTCACGGGCCTAGTTGCTCCGCGGCATGTGGGATCTTCCCAGACCAGGGCTCGAACCCGTGTCCCCTGCATTAGCAGGCAGATTCTCAACCACTGCGCCACCAGGGAAGCCCCTTGAATAGTTTTGTATTTAAAGTTTGTCTGTGGGGACTTCCCTGGTGACGCAGTGGTTAAGAGTCGGCCTGCCAATGCAGGGGACACGGGCTCGAGCCCTGGTCCGGGAAGATCCCACATGCCGCAGAGCAACCAAGCCTGCACGGCACAACTACTGAAGCCTGCGCGCCTAGAGCCCGTGCTCGCCCACAAGAGAAGCCACCGCAATGAGAAGCCCGTGCACCGCAACGAAGAGTAGCCCCGCTCGACGCAACTAGAGGAAGCCCACATGCAGCAACGAAGACCCAACGCAGCCAAACATAAATTATAAACTAAAATAAAATTTGCCTCTGAATAACTTTGAGTGAATTTGGTATAAGTTGTAAAGTTTGCATCTACATTCCCTTCATTCCAAATGGTTTCCAATTAATTGTTCCTTAACTACTTTTAGAAAACTTTTGGGATAGAGACTCCATTTCAGTTTGAATTTCCAGTTGAATGGATTCAGCAGTCCTGTCAGTAGGGCACGCTGCCTCCAGTGACCTGTGAGGGAGGCGCGGCCTGCACTTCCTGCACTGACCACAGGGTGGCGCCGAGTTCGCCTCTCTGACCCACAGCGCATGCTCGTTCCCTGCGAACTCGATTGTGAGGACAGCTGAGAGGAGTTGAGCCTCCTCAGGCGCGGGGGCGGGGGCGGGGGCGGGGGCCTTCGGGTAGGACGCCCGGCTCAGCGTCTCTGCTGAGAGGAGCTCGGTCTCCGTCTCCTTAGGACTCACTTTGGTTTCGGCTTCAGGACAAAGTGGGGCTGCCTCCACGCTGACTAGGGAACTAGGTTTCCTGAGGACCCAGGTGATGCCTGAGGAAAAGGTGAAGAGACGGTGAGGAAAAGTGGGGAGAAGCTTCCTGTGGGCGACTGACCGTTGAGGGGGTCCGTCTTCGTGTGAGCGAGGGAGGGCTTGGCGTGGAAAGCTGGGTGTTTGGTCAGGTTTGTGTGCAGGGTAGCCAGCGTGAGTTATGGGGCGTCCAGTTTTCCCAGCACCATTTATCGTGGGGCGTGTCGTGCTCCTTGGTGTGTCCTTGGTCCCTGTGTCATAAATTCACCGACCCCGTCCGTGTGGGTTGAATTCTGGTCTCTCTGTCCTGTTCCTCTGGTCCCTGTGCCCGTTTTGAGCCAGTTCCACACTGTTTTGGTGCCTGTAGCTTCTCAGCAGAGTGTGACGTCAGGGAGGGAGATGCCTCCAGCCCGTTCTCTTTTTTCAGGGTTTCTTTGGCTATTTGGGGTCCTTTGTGGTTCCCCACAGATATTAGGAGGATTTGCTCTATTTTGGGGGAAAATACCATGGAATTTTGGGAGGGATTGCATTCACTGTGTCCACTGCTTTGGGTAGCATGGATATTTTAACAATATTAATTGTTCCATTCCATGAGAACAGGATATCTTTCCATTTATTGGTGTGTTTTGCAATGTCTTCATCAATGTCTTAAAGTTTTCAGTGTGCAGGTCTTTCACCTCCTTGGCTGACTTTATTCCCAGGTATTTTGTTCTTTTTGATGCAGTTGTAAATAGGGTTGCTTTCTTTCTCTTTCTGATGGTTCGTTATTAGTGTCTAGAAAGGCAACTGATTTCTGTGTATTGATTTTGCAACTTTACTGAATTGATTTATTAGTTCTAATAGTTTTTTTGTGGAATGAAGTGGAAAATTGGAATTCAAAAATCCCACTGTTTCTACCATATCCAGGTCGTCCACAACACGGAGGACAGCGGCTCCTAATATAACCTTCCCACAGTGCCTCTAAATGACATGTGGACTTTGGGTGAACTGGATCTGGGTAAGGCTTGGCTTCTATATGGAAGTTTGATGTTTTCTCTGCTTTTCTGGCATGCTGTTGACATACATGATGTTTTGAAAAGTAATTGACTTTCCAGTAATTTCAAACATACAACTTTACATACATAAAAACAAGTCTTGTACCTTGATTAGATATACTCCTAAATATTGATGTTGACATTATTAAAAATGGAATTGTTCTCATAAATTCTTTTTCAGATTATTTTTTGCCAGCGTATGCATATAAGATAGATTTTCATGAATTGATATTTTGTTCTGTAACTTTGCTTATTAATGAGTTGATTAGCTCAAATAATTTCTTTGCTGATTATAGGTAGTTTTATATATAAGATGATGTGACCTATGTTCTGTGAAGAGACCCGGTTTTAATTTTTCCATTCACCCATGGATGCCTTTTATTTCTTTCCTCAAGATTCTGGGTAGAACTTCCAGTACACTATTGAGTAACGGTGATGAAGGCCAGCTTCCTGGCCCTGTTCCTGATTTCAGGAGTAAATCTTTCAGTCTTTAACGTTGAGCATGATGTTTGCTGTGGCTTTTTGTACTACTCTTTTCCATATTGAACAACTTTCCTTTTACTCCTGCTTTCTTGAGTGTTTTTCATGAAATAACACTGGATTTTCATTGTAGATTTTTTGCATTAATTGATATGATTATGTGTTTTTACTTCACACCATTATTGTGGTTGAATACATTGCTTACTTTTCATATGTTGAGCAACCTGAAATTCCTGGTGTAGAGATACTTGGCTTATGGCATTATCCATTTAAAGTTCTGTTGGTTTCATGTTGCTGTTATTGTGTGATAGATTTTTACATTCATATTTATAAGTTGTACTGGGGTAGTTTTCTTGTTTTTTTCCTTTATTTTTAAAATCTTTTTTAAAATAGTGGTTTTATTTCATTTTAATTATTTATTTACTTTGGCCACATCCCATGGCTTGTGGGATCTTAGTTCCCCAGTCAGGGATCGAACCCGAGCCCTTGGCAGTGAAAGCACAGAGTCCTAACCACTGGGCCACCAGAGTATTCCCCAGTTTTCTTTTTCAAGATGTATTTGTATAATCTGATTAGACTTGGCTTGGTGGAAGTGGTTTGGAGGGTTAGCATTAGGGCTGGGGCTGGTGTGAGGGTTGGGGCTGTGTACGGTTTATGGTTGCTGTTATGGTTTAAGTTTTATGGTTAATGAGTTATTTATGGGTATGGTTAATGAATGTATTTTATGGTTTGGTTATGGTTATGGTTTTGCTTATTGGTTAAGGTTTATGGTTTTGGTCTCAGGGTGTTAGGGTTCTGTGTTAGAGTGGGTGTTAGGGTATGGGTTAGAATTGGGGTACAGGTAGGATACGGGTAGAGCATGGGTTAGGGTAAGGTACAGGTTTAGGGTACGGGTTAGGCTAAGGTTAGGTCAGGGCTTAGGGTCAGGATCAGAGTTTAGGGTTAGGGTCCATGTCAGGATTAGCGTCAAGGTTGAGCGAGGCCATTGTTTTCTGCTCCTCCAGTGCTGGATTCTCATTGATAGACGAATGAAATGTCTGCTCTGGTCACCCACTGTTTCAAATTGAGCTCAGCCTTAGTCAAGGGTTCTTAGGGCCTCAGAGGTCATGCAGGGTTTCCCTCCACCCTCCCTCCTGGGAAGGGTGATGCAGGCCCCACTCTGTCTGGGCAGCCCCAGGTCCAGCATGGCCCTGACATGCAGGATACTAAGTAGACGTGATGTAAGACTTGGTGCCTCAGTCTGCCAGCCCCCAGGTGCTGCCTTTTTTTTTTTTTCTTAATTAATTAATTAATTAATTAATTTTGGGCTGTGTTGGGTCTGCATTGCTGCCCGGAGGCTTTCTCTAGTTGCGGCGAGTGGGGGCTTCTCATTGCGGTGGCTTCTCTTGTTGCAGGGCACAGGCTCTAAGCGCGTGGGCTTCAGCAGTTGGGGCTCGCGGGTTCTAGAGCGCAGGCTCAGTAGTTGTGGTGCACGGGCTTAGTTGCTCCACAGCATGTGGGATCTTCCCGGACCAGGGCTCAAACCCGTGTCCCCTGCATTGGCAGGTGGATTCTTAACCACTGCGCCACCAGGGAAGTCTGGTGTTGCGTTCGTGAGGGCTGGTGGGGCCCTCTTGGGACTGGGCGGATCGTTTGTTCCATCTGCACGGGTGTCCAAGCAGGTCTCAGGACAGCCCTTGGCCTCTGAGCATCCAGGCAGGCACCCACGTTCCTCCAGCTCAGGTTAGCCTTGGCCCCTCCAGCCCCCGTGGCCAATTACTGAGCTGATTGTGTCTTTACTCTTTCAAATTAAATCACTCTCTCCAGGTGGGCGAGAAGTTTACTTGTGAACTTGGTTAGGGTTGGGGTTAAGGGTTAGGGGTTAGGGTCAGGGTTAGGGCTAGGGCTACGGCTAGGGGTTAGGGTTAGGGTTATGCTTAGGGTTGGGTTAGGGTTAGGGGTTAGGGTTAGGGTTTAGGTTTAGGGTTAGGGTTAGTGTTGGGTTAGGGTTAGGGTTAAGGTAGGGTTAGGGTTGGGTTAGGGTTAGGGTTTAGGGTTAGGGTGTCCAGCCTTACGTCCCATTCAGCTGTGAGTGTAGATGTGGTCAGTCCAGTTGCCTCACAGCCCCTGATTGAATTTTGTAAGAATTCCTCTCTCTCTCTCACTGTCTTTCTCTTTTTATAATTAATTTTTATAATGGGGTGTAGCTGATTTGCAATGTTGTGTTTCTTGGTGCTGTACATCCACTTGAGTCACTTACAGAGAGACATCAATAAATTCTTTTCTAGTTTCTAGTAGTCAGATATATGTTTTTTCTGTGAATAGAGTGTGCTGAGTCCAGTTCCTTGAACAATGAGTATGTCTTGGCGATTACATTATTGGCGTATGGAACGGTATCTGTGCCAATTTCAACCTCCTGGTTTATGCATCAACGCACCACACTTTTCCCCTTAAGCAGCCATAAGTGTGTTTTGTAAATGTGTGATGGTGTTCTGTTTGTAATTCAGTTCACGGTTGGCGATTTTTAGATTCCCTTTATAAGTGATATCTTATGATAAGTTTCTCTTGCTGTCTAACTTATTCCACTCTCAATGACCATACATAAGTCCCCCTGAGTCGCTGCAACTGGCCTCATTTCATTGATTTCAGGGCTGAGTAATATTCCGTTGTGCTTAAGTATCAAATTTTCTTTCACCATTTTTTCCTTCCAAGGACTATGAAGTTGTACCCAAGTCGAGGCTGTTGTAAACATAGCAGCAGTAAACGGGGTGCCTGCGTCCTGTGGATTTTTGGATTTTCCAACATATAGGCCCATGAGTGGAAGCGCCCTATGCTTTGTAGCTCTGTTTTTTAGATGTTTTAGGAAACACAGCACACTTCTCCAGAGTGGCCGTTGGCAATTTACATTCCCCCCTTCAGCGTAACGAGGCTCCCTTTTCTCCTCTCCTTGTCCTGCATATCTGGTTTTTACCCTTTGTGAGGATGGTCCTTTTTTCTGATTCGAAGTGATACCTCTTTGTAGTGTTGATTTGCATTGCCCGCTTCTTTGGTTGGCCAAAAAGGGCGTATGCGTTTTTCCTGAATATATTCTGGAAGTTAAATTTGAGAGACAGCTTTTCTTTTTAATTGATTGATTAATTAATTAATTTTTGGCTGTGTTGGGTCTTCGTTTCTGTGCGAAGGCTTTCTCTAGTTGTGGCAAGCGGGGGCCCCTCTTCATCGCGGTGCGCGGGCCTCTCACTATCGCGGCCTCTCTTGTTGCGGAGCACAGGCTCCAGACGCGCAGGCTCAGGAGTTGTGGCTCACGGGCCTAGTTGCTCCGCGGCATGTGGGATCTTCCCAGACCAGGGCTCGAACCCGTGTCCCCTGCATTAGCAGGCAGATTCTCAACCACTGCGCCACCAGGGAAGCCCCTTGAATAGTTTTGTATTTAAAGTTTGTCTGTGGGGACTTCCCTGGTGACGCAGTGGTTAAGAGTCCGCCTGCCAATGCAGGGGACACGGGCTCGAGCCCTGGTCCGGGAAGCTCCCACATGCCGCAGAGCAACCAAGCCTGCACGGCACAACTACTGAAGCCTGCGCGCCTAGAGCCCGTGCTCGCCCACAAGAGAAGCCACCGCAATGAGAAGCCCGTGCACCGCAACGAAGAGTAGCTCCGCTCGACGCAACTAGAGCAAGCCCACATGCAGCAACGAAGACCCAATGCAGCCAAACATAAATTATAAACTAAAATAAAATTTGCCTCTGAATAACTTTGAGTGAATTTGGTATAAGTTGTAAAGTTTGCATCTACATTCCCTTCATTCCAAATGGTTTCCAATTAATTGTTCCTTAACTACTTTTAGAAAACTTTTGGGATAGAGACTCCATTTTCCTTTGAATTTCCAGTTGAATGGATTCAGCAGTCCTGTCAGTAGGGCACGCTGCCTCCAGTGACCTGTGAGGGAGGCGCGGCCTGCACTTCCTGCACTGACCACAGGGTGGCGCCGAGTTCGCCTCTCTGACCCACAGCGCATGCTCGTTCCCTGCGAACTCGATTGTGAGGACAGCTGAGAGGAGTTGAGCCTCCTCAGGCGCGGGGGCGGGGGCGGGGGCGGGGGCCTTCGGGTAGGACGCCCGGCTCAGCGTCTCTGCTGAGAGGAGCTCGGTCTCCGTCTCCTTAGGACTCGCTGGGGTTTCGGCTTCAGGACAAAGTGGGGCTGCCTCCACGCTGACTAGGGAACTAGGGTTCCTGAGGACCCAGGTGATGCCTGAGGAAAAGGTGAAGAGACGGTGAGGAAAAGTGGGGAGAAGCTTCCTGTGGGCGACTGACCGTTGAGGGGGTCCGTCTTCGTGTGAGCGAGGGAGGGCTTGGCGTGGAAAGCTGGGTGTTTGGTCAGGTTTGTGTGCAGGGTAGCCAGCGTGAGTTATGGGGCGTCCAGTTTTCCCAGCACCATTTATCGTGGGGCGTGTCGTGCTCCTTGGTGTGCCCTTGGTCCCTGTGTCATAAATTCACCGACCCCGTCCGTGTGGGTTGAATTCTGGTCTCTCTGTCCTGTTCCTCTGGTCCCTGTGCCCGTTTTGAGCCAGTTCCACACTGTTTTGGTGCCTGTAGCTTCTCAGCAGAGTGTGACGTCAGGGAGGGAGATGCCTCCAGCCCGTTCTCTTTTTTCAGGGTTTCTTTGGCTATTTGGGGTCCTTTGTGGTTCCCCACAGATATTAGGAGGATTTGCTCTATTTTGGGGGAAAATACCATGGAATTTGGGGAGGGATTGCATTCACTGTGTCCACTGCTTTGGGTAGCATGGATATTTTAACAATATTAATTGTTCCATTCCATGAGAACAGGATATCTTTCCATTTATTGGTGTGTTTTGCAATGTCTTCATCAATGTCTTAAAGTTTTCAGTGTGCAGGTCTTTCACCTCCTTGGCTGACTTTATTCCCAGGTATTTTGTTCTTTTTGATGCAGTTGTAAATAGGGTTGCTTTCTTTCTCTTTCTGATGGTTCGTTATTAGTGTCTAGAAAGGCAACTGATTTCTGTGTATTGATTTTGCAACTTTACTGAATTGATTTATTAGTTCTAATAGTTTTTTTGTGGAATGAAGTGGAAAATTGGAATTCAAAAATCCCACTGTTTCTACCATATCCAGGTCGTCCACAACACGGAGGACAGCGGCTCCTAATATAACCTTCCCACAGTGCCTCTAAATGACATGTGGACTTTGGGTGAACTGGATCTGGGTAAGGCTTGGCTTCTATATGGAAGTTTGATGTTTTCTCTGCTTTTCTGGCATGCTGTTGACATACATGATGTTTTGAAAAGTAATTGACTTTCCAGTAATTTCAAACATACAACTTTACATACATAAAAACAAGTCTTGTACCTTGATTAGATATACTCCTAAATATTGATGTTGACATTATTAAAACTGGAATTGTTCTCATAAATTCTTTTTCAGATTATTTTTTGCCAGCGTATGCATATAAGATAGATTTTCATGAATTGATATTTTGTTCTGTAACTTTGCTTATTAATGAGTTGATTAGCTCAAATAATTTCTTTGCTGATTATAGGTAGTTTTATATATAAGATGATGTGACCTATGTTCTGTGAAGAGACCCGGTTTTAATTTTTCCATTCACCCATGGATGCCTTTTATTTCTTTCCTCAAGATTCTGGGTAGAACTTCCAGTACACTATTGAGTAACGGTGATGAAGGCCAGCTTCCTGGCCCTGTTCCTGATTTCAGGAGTAAATCTTTCAGTCTTTAACGTTGAGCATGATGTTTGCTGTGGCTTTTTGTACTACTCTTTTCCATATTGAACAACTTTCCTTTTACTCCTGCTTTCTTGAGTGTTTTTCATGAAATAACACTGGATTTTCATTGTAGATTTTTTGCATTAATTGATATGATTATGTGTTTTTACTTCACACCATTATTGTGGTTGAATACATTGCTTACTTTTCATATGTTGAGCAACCTGAAATTCCTGGTGTAGAGATACTTGGCTTATGGCATTATCCATTTAAAGTTCTGTTGGTTTCATGTTGCTGTTATTGTGTGATAGATTTTTACATTCATATTTATAAGTTGTACTGGGGTAGTTTTCTTGTTTTTTTCCTTTATTTTTAAAATCTTTTTTAAAATAGTGGTTTTATTTCATTTTAATTATTTATTTACTTTGGCCACATCCCATGGCTTGTGGGATCTTAGTTCCCCAGTCAGGGATCGAACCCGAGCCCTTGGCAGTGAAAGCACAGAGTCCTAACCACTGGGCCACCAGAGTATTCCCCAGTTTTCTTTTTCAAGATGTATTTGTATAATCTGATTAGACTTGGCTTGGTGGAAGTGGTTTGGAGGGTTAGCATTAGGGCTGGGGCTGGTGTGAGGGTTGGGGCTGTGTACGGTTTATGGTTGCTGTTATGGTTTAAGTTTTATGGTTAATGAGTTATTTATGGGTATGGTTAATGAATGTATTTTATGGTTTGGTTATGGTTATGGTTTTGCTTATTGGTTAAGGTTTATGGTTTTGGTCTCAGGGTGTTAGGGTTCTGTGTTAGAGTGGGTGTTAGGGTATGGGTTAGAATTGGGGTACAGGTAGGATACGGGTAGAGCATGGGTTAGGGTAAGGTACAGGTTTAGGGTACGGGTTAGGCTAAGGTTAGGTCAGGGCTTAGGGTCAGGATCAGAGTTTAGGGTTAGGGTCCATGTCAGGATTAGCGTCAAGGTTGAGCGAGGCCATTGTTTTCTGCTCCTCCAGTGCTGGATTCTCATTGATAGACGAATGAAATGTCTGCTCTGGTCACCCACTGTTTCAAATTGAGCTCAGCCTTAGTCAAGGGTTCTTAGGGCCTCAGAGGTCATGCAGGGTTTCCCTCCACCCTCCCTCCTGGGAAGGGTGATGCAGGCCCCACTCTGTCTGGGCAGCCCCAGGTCCAGCATGGCCCTGACATGCAGGATACTAAGTAGACGTGATGTAAGACTTGGTGCCTCAGTCTGCCAGCCGCCAGGTGCTGCCTTTTTTTTTTTTCTTAATTAATTAATTAATTAATTAATTTTGGGCTGTGTTGGGTCTGCATTGCTGCCCGGAGGCTTTCTCTAGTTGCGGCGAGTGGGGGCTTCTCATTGCGGTGGCTTCTCTTGTTGCAGGGCACAGGCTCTAAGCGCGTGGGCTTCAGCAGTTGGGGCTCGCGGGTTCTAGAGCGCAGGCTCAGTAGTTGTGGTGCACGGGCTTAGTTGCTCCACAGCATGTGGGATCTTCCCGGACCAGGGCTCAAACCCGTGTCCCCTGCATTGGCAGGTGGATTCTTAACCACTGCGCCACCAGGGAAGTCTGGTGTTGCGTTCGTGAGGGCTGGTGGGGCCCTCTTGGGACTGGGCGGATCGTTTGTTCCATCTGCACGGGTGTCCAAGCAGGTCTCAGGACAGCCCTTGGCCTCTGAGCATCCAGGCAGGCACCCACGTTCCTCCAGCTCAGGTTAGCCTTGGCCCCTCCAGCCCCCGTGGCCAATTACTGAGCTGATTGTGTCTTTACTCTTTCAAATTAAATCACTCTCTCCAGGTGGGCGAGAAGTTTACTTGTGAACTTGGTTAGGGTTGGGGTTAAGGGTTAGGGGTTAGGGTCAGGGTTAGGGCTAGGGCTACGGCTAGGGGTTAGGGTTAGGGTTATGCTTAGGGTTGGGTTAGGGTTAGGGGTTAGGGTTAGGGTTTAGGTTTAGGGTTAGGGTTAGTGTTGGGTTAGGGTTAGGGTTAAGGTAGGGTTAGGGTTGGGTTAGGGTTAGGGTTTAGGGTTAGGGTGTCCAGCCTTACGTCCCATTCAGCTGTGAGTGTAGATGTGGTCAGTCCAGTTGCCTCACAGCCCCTGATTGAATTTTGTAAGAATTCCTCTCTCTCTCTCACTGTCTTTCTCTTTTTATAATTAATTTTTATAATGGGGTGTAGCTGATTTGCAATGTTGTGTTTCTTGGTGCTGTACATCCACTTGAGTCACTTACAGAGAGACATCAATAAATTCTTTTCTAGTTTCTAGTAGTCAGATATATGTTTTTTCTGTGAATAGAGTGTGCTGAGTCCAGTTCCTTGAACAATGAGTATGTCTTGGCGATTACATTATTGGCGTATGGAACGGTATCTGTGCCAATTTCAACCTCCTGGTTTATGCATCAACGCACCACACTTTTCCCCTTAAGCAGCCATAAGTGTGTTTTGTAAATGTGTGATGGTGTTCTGTTTGTAATTCAGTTCACGGTTGGCGATTTTTAGATTCCCTTTATAAGTGATATCTTATGATAAGTTTCTCTTGCTGTCTAACTTATTCCACTCTCAATGACCATACATAAGTCCCCCTGAGTCGCTGCAACTGGCCTCATTTCATTGATTTCAGGGCTGAGTAATATTCCGTTGTGCTTAAGTATCAAATTTTCTTTCACCATTTTTTCCTTCCAAGGACTATGAAGTTGTACCCAAGTCGAGGCTGTTGTAAACATAGCAGCAGTAAACGGGGTGCCTGCGTCCTGTGGATTTTTGGATTTTCCAACATATAGGCCCATGAGTGGAAGCGCCCTATGCTTTGTAGCTCTGTTTTTTAGATGTTTTAGGAAACACAGCACACTTCTCCAGAGTGGCCGTTGGCAATTTACATTCCCCCCTTCAGCGTAACGAGGCTCCCTTTTCTCCTCTCCTTGTCCTGCATATCTGGTTTTTACCCTTTGTGAGGATGGTCCTTTTTTCTGATTCGAAGTGATACCTCTTTGTAGTGTTGATTTGCATTGCCCGCTTCTTTGGTTGGCCAAAAAGGGCGTATGCGTTTTTCCTGAATATATTCTGGAAGTTAAATTTGAGAGACAGCTTTTCTTTTTAATTGATTGATTAATTAATTAATTTTTGGCTGTGTTGGGTCTTCGTTTCTGTGCGAAGGCTTTCTCTAGTTGTGGCAAGCGGGGGCCCCTCTTCATCGCGGTGCGCGGGCCTCTCACTATCGCGGCCTCTCTTGTTGCGGAGCACAGGCTCCAGACGCGCAGGCTCAGGAGTTGTGGCTCACGGGCCTAGTTGCTCCGCGGCATGTGGGATCTTCCCAGACCAGGGCTCGAACCCGTGTTCCCTGCATTAGCAGGCAGATTCTCAACCACTGCGCCACCAGGGAAGCCCCTTGAATAGTTTTGTATTTAAAGTTTGTCTGTGGGGACTTCCCTGGTGACGCAGTGGTTAAGAGTCCGCCTGCCAATGCAGGGGACACGGGCTCGAGCCCTGG
Source organism: Balaenoptera ricei (assembly GCF_028023285.1). Classification (NCBI taxonomy): domain Eukaryota; kingdom Metazoa; phylum Chordata; class Mammalia; order Artiodactyla; family Balaenopteridae; genus Balaenoptera; species Balaenoptera ricei. The sequence goes on from NC_082660.1 coordinate 135,797,565, forward strand.
TCCGGGAAGCTCTCACATGCCGCAGAGCAACCAAGCCTGCACGGCACAACTACTGAAGCCTGCGCGCCTAGAGCCCGTGCTCGCCCACAAGAGAAGCCACCGCAATGAGAAGCCCGTGCACCGCAACGAAGAGTAGCTCCGCTCGACGCAACTAGAGCAAGCCCACATGCAGCAACGAAGACCCAATGCAGCCAAACATAAATTATAAACTAAAATAAAATTTGCCTCTGAATAACTTTGAGTGAATTTGGTATAAGTTGTAAAGTTTGCATCTACATTCCCTTCATTCCAAATGGTTTCCAATTAATTGTTCCTTAACTACTTTTAGAAAACTTTTGGGATAGAGACTCCATTTTCCTTTGAATTTCCAGTTGAATGGATTCAGCAGTCCTGTCAGTAGGGCACGCTGCCTCCAGTGACCTGTGAGGGAGGCGCGGCCTGCACTTCCTGCACTGACCACAGGGTGGCGCCGAGTTCGCCTCTCTGACCCACAGCGCATGCTCGTTCCCTGCGAACTCGATTGTGAGGACAGCTGAGAGGAGTTGAGCCTCCTCAGGCGCGGGGGCGGGGGCGGGGGCGGGGGCCTTCGGGTAGGACGCCCGGCTCAGCGTCTCTGCTGAGAGGAGCTCGGTCTCCGTCTCCTTAGGACTCACTTTGGTTTCGGCTTCAGGACAAAGTGGGGCTGCCTCCACGCTGACTAGGGAACTAGGTTTCCTGAGGACCCAGGTGATGCCTGAGGAAAAGGTGAAGAGACGGTGAGGAAAAGTGGGGAGAAGCTTCCTGTGGGCGACTGACCGTTGAGGGGGTCCGTCTTCGTGTGAGCGAGGGAGGGCTTGGCGTGGAAAGCTGGGTGTTTGGTCAGGTTTGTGTGCAGGGTAGCCAGCGTGAGTTATGGGGCGTCCAGTTTTCCCAGCACCATTTATCGTGGGGCGTGTCGTGCTCCTTGGTGTGTCCTTGGTCCCTGTGTCATAAATTCACCGACCCCGTCCGTGTGGGTTGAATTCTGGTCTCTCTGTCCTGTTCCTCTGGTCCCTGTGCCCGTTTTGAGCCAGTTCCACACTGTTTTGGTGCCTGTAGCTTCTCAGCAGAGTGTGACGTCAGGGAGGGAGATGCCTCCAGCCCGTTCTCTTTTTTCAGGGTTTCTTTGGCTATTTGGGGTCCTTTGTGGTTCCCCACAGATATTAGGAGGATTTGCTCTATTTTGGGGGAAAATACCATGGAATTTTGGGAGGGATTGCATTCACTGTGTCCACTGCTTTGGGTAGCATGGATATTTTAACAATATTAATTGTTCCATTCCATGAGAACAGGATATCTTTCCATTTATTGGTGTGTTTTGCAATGTCTTCATCAATGTCTTAAAGTTTTCAGTGTGCAGGTCTTTCACCTCCTTGGCTGACTTTATTCCCAGGTATTTTGTTCTTTTTGATGCAGTTGTAAATAGGGTTGCTTTCTTTCTCTTTCTGATGGTTCGTTATTAGTGTCTAGAAAGGCAACTGATTTCTGTGTATTGATTTTGCAACTTTACTGAATTGATTTATTAGTTCTAATAGTTTTTTTGTAGAATGAAGTGGAAAATTGGAATTCAAAAATCCCACTGTTTCTACCATATCCAGGTCGTCCACAACACGGAGGACAGCGGCTCCTAATATAACCTTCCCACAGTGCCTCTAAATGACATGTGGACTTTGGGTGAACTGGATCTGGGTAAGGCTTGGCTTCTATATGGAAGTTTGATGTTTTCTCTGCTTTTCTGGCATGCTGTTGACATACATGATGTTTTGAAAAGTAATTGACTTTCCAGTAATTTCAAACATACAACTTTACATACATAAAAACAAGTCTTGTACCTTGATTAGATATACTCCTAAATATTGATGTTGACATTATTAAAACTGGAATTGTTCTCATAAATTCTTTTTCAGATTATTTTTTGCCAGCGTATGCATATAAGATAGATTTTCATGAATTGATATTTTGTTCTGTAACTTTGCTTATTAATGAGTTGATTAGCTCAAATAATTTCTTTGCTGATTATAGGTAGTTTTATATATAAGATGATGTGACCTATGTTCTGTGAAGAGACCCGGTTTTAATTTTTCCATTCACCCATGGATGCCTTTTATTTCTTTCCTCAAGATTCTGGGTAGAACTTCCAGTACACTATTGAGTAACGGTGATGAAGGCCAGCTTCCTGGCCCTGTTCCTGATTTCAGGAGTAAATCTTTCAGTCTTTAACGTTGAGCATGATGTTTGCTGTGGCTTTTTGTACTACTCTTTTCCATATTGAACAACTTTCCTTTTACTCCTGCTTTCTTGAGTGTTTTTCATGAAATAACACTGGATTTTCATTGTAGATTTTTTGCATTAATTGATATGATTATGTGTTTTTACTTCACACCATTATTGTGGTTGAATACATTGCTTACTTTTCATATGTTGAGCAACCTGAAATTCCTGGTGTAGAGATACTTGGCTTATGGCATTATCCATTTAAAGTTCTGTTGGTTTCATGTTGCTGTTATTGTGTGATAGATTTTTACATTCATATTTATAAGTTGTACTGGGGTAGTTTTCTTGTTTTTTTCCTTTATTTTTAAAATCTTTTTTAAAATAGTGGTTTTATTTCATTTTAATTATTTATTTACTTTGGCCACATCCCATGGCTTGTGGGATCTTAGTTCCCCAGTCAGGGATCGAACCCGAGCCCTTGGCAGTGAAAGCACAGAGTCCTAACCACTGGGCCACCAGAGTATTCCCCAGTTTTCTTTTTCAAGATGTATTTGTATAATCTGATTAGACTTGGCTTGGTGGAAGTGGTTTGGAGGGTTAGCATTAGGGCTGGGGCTGGTGTGAGGGTTGGGGCTGTGTACGGTTTATGGTTGCTGTTATGGTTTAAGTTTTATGGTTAATGAGTTATTTATGGGTATGGTTAATGAATGTATTTTATGGTTTGGTTATGGTTATGGTTTTGCTTATTGGTTAAGGTTTATGGTTTTGGTCTCAGGGTGTTAGGGTTCTGTGTTAGAGTGGGTGTTAGGGTATGGGTTAGAATTGGGGTACAGGTAGGATACGGGTAGAGCATGGGTTAGGGTAAGGTACAGGTTTAGGGTACGGGTTAGGCTAAGGTTAGGTCAGGGCTTAGGGTCAGGATCAGAGTTTAGGGTTAGGGTCCATGTCAGGATTAGCGTCAAGGTTGAGCGAGGCCATTGTTTTCTGCTCCTCCAGTGCTGGATTCTCATTGATAGACGAATGAAATGTCTGCTCTGGTCACCCACTGTTTCAAATTGAGCTCAGCCTTAGTCAAGGGTCCTTAGGGCCTCAGAGGTCATGCAGGGTTTCCCTCCACCCTCCCTCCTGGGAAGGGTGATGCAGGCCCCACTCTGTCTGGGCAGCCCCAGGTCCAGCATGGCCCTGACATGCAGGATACTAAGTAGACGTGATGTAAGACTTGGTGCCTCAGTCTGCCAGCCCCCAGGTGCTGCCTTTTTTTTTTTTTCTTAATTAATTAATTAATTAATTTTGGGCTGTGTTGGGTCTGCATTGCTGCCCGGAGGCTTTCTCTAGTTGCGGCGAGTGGGGGCTTCTCATTGCGGTGGCTTCTCTTGTTGCAGGGCACAGGCTCTAAGCGCGTGGGCTTCAGCAGTTGGGGCTCGCGGGTTCTAGAGCGCAGGCTCAGTAGTTGTGGTGCACGGGCTTAGTTGCTCCACAGCATGTGGGATCTTCCCGGACCAGGGCTCAAACCCGTGTCCCCTGCATTGGCAGGTGGATTCTTAACCACTGCGCCACCAGGGAAGTCTGGTGTTGCGTTCGTGAGGGCTGGTGGGGCCCTCTTGGGACTGGGCGGATCGTTTGTTCCATCTGCACGGGTGTCCAAGCAGGTCTCAGGACAGCCCTTGGCCTCTGAGCATCCAGGCAGGCACCCACGTTCCTCCAGCTCAGGTTAGCCTTGGCCCCTCCAGCCCCCGTGGCCAATTACTGAGCTGATTGTGTCTTTACTCTTTCAAATTAAATCACTCTCTCCAGGTGGGCGAGAAGTTTACTTGTGAACTTGGTTAGGGTTGGGGTTAAGGGTTAGGGGTTAGGGTCAGGGTTAGGGCTAGGGCTACGGCTAGGGGTTAGGGTTAGGGTTATGCTTAGGGTTGGGTTAGGGTTAGGGGTTAGGGTTAGGGTTTAGGTTTAGGGTTAGGGTTAGTGTTGGGTTAGGGTTAGGGTTAAGGTAGGGTTAGGGTTGGGTTAGGGTTAGGGTTTAGGGTTAGGGTGTCCAGCCTTACGTCCCATTCAGCTGTGAGTGTAGATGTGGTCAGTCCAGTTGCCTCACAGCCCCTGATTGAATTTTGTAAGAATTCCTCTCTCTCTCTCACTGTCTTTCTCTTTTTATAATTAATTTTTATAATGGGGTGTAGCTGATTTGCAATGTTGTGTTTCTTGGTGCTGTACATCCACTTGAGTCACTTACAGAGAGACATCAATAAATTCTTTTCTAGTTTCTAGTAGTCAGATATATGTTTTTTCTGTGAATAGAGTGTGCTGAGTCCAGTTCCTTGAACAATGAGTATGTCTTGGCGATTACATTATTGGCGTATGGAACGGTATCTGTGCCAATTTCAACCTCCTGGTTTATGCATCAACGCACCACACTTTTCCCCTTAAGCAGCCATAAGTGTGTTTTGTAAATGTGTGATGGTGTTCTGTTTGTAATTCAGTTCACGGTTGGCGATTTTTAGATTCCCTTTATAAGTGATATCTTATGATAAGTTTCTCTTGCTGTCTAACTTATTCCACTCTCAATGACCATACATAAGTCCCCCTGAGTCGCTGCAACTGGCCTCATTTCATTGATTTCAGGGCTGAGTAATATTCCGTTGTGCTTAAGTATCAAATTTTCTTTCACCATTTTTTCCTTCCAAGGACTATGAAGTTGTACCCAAGTCGAGGCTGTTGTAAACATAGCAGCAGTAAACGGGGTGCCTGCGTCCTGTGGATTTTTGGATTTTCCAACATATAGGCCCATGAGTGGAAGCGCCCTATGCTTTGTAGCTCTGTTTTTTAGATGTTTTAGGAAACACAGCACACTTCTCCAGAGTGGCCGTTGGCAATTTACATTCCCCCCTTCAGCGTAACGAGGCTCCCTTTTCTCCTCTCCTTGTCCTGCATATCTGGTTTTTACCCTTTGTGAGGATGGTCCTTTTTTCTGATTCGAAGTGATACCTCTTTGTAGTGTTGATTTGCATTGCCCGCTTCTTTGGTTGGCCAAAAAGGGCGTATGCGTTTTTCCTGAATATATTCTGGAAGTTAAATTTGAGAGACAGCTTTTCTTTTTAATTGATTAATTAATTAATTAATTTTTGGCTGTGTTGGGTCTTCGTTTCTGTGCGAAGGCTTTCTCTAGTTGTGGCAAGCGGGGGCCCCTCTTCATCGCGGTGCGCGGGCCTCTCACTATCGCGGCCTCTCTTGTTGCGGAGCACAGGCTCCAGACGCGCAGGCTCAGGAGTTGTGGCTCACGGGCCTAGTTGCTCCGCGGCATGTGGGATCTTCCCAGACCAGGGCTCGAACCCGTGTCCCCTGCATTAGCAGGCAGATTCTCAACCACTGCGCCACCAGGGAAGCCCCTTGAATAGTTTTGTATTTAAAGTTTGTCTGTGGGGACTTCCCTGGTGACGCAGTGGTTAAGAGTCGGCCTGCCAATGCAGGGGACACGGGCTCGAGCCCTGGTCCGGGAAGATCCCACATGCCGCAGAGCAACCAAGCCTGCACGGCACAACTACTGAAGCCTGCGCGCCTAGAGCCCGTGCTCGCCCACAAGAGAAGCCACCGCAATGAGAAGCCCGTGCACCGCAACGAAGAGTAGCCCCGCTCGACGCAACTAGAGGAAGCCCACATGCAGCAACGAAGACCCAACGCAGCCAAACATAAATTATAAACTAAAATAAAATTTGCCTCTGAATAACTTTGAGTGAATTTGGTATAAGTTGTAAAGTTTGCATCTACATTCCCTTCATTCCAAATGGTTTCCAATTAATTGTTCCTTAACTACTTTTAGAAAACTTTTGGGATAGAGACTCCATTTCAGTTTGAATTTCCAGTTGAATGGATTCAGCAGTCCTGTCAGTAGGGCACGCTGCCTCCAGTGACCTGTGAGGGAGGCGCGGCCTGCACTTCCTGCACTGACCACAGGGTGGCGCCGAGTTCGCCTCTCTGACCCACAGCGCATGCTCGTTCCCTGCGAACTCGATTGTGAGGACAGCTGAGAGGAGTTGAGCCTCCTCAGGCGCGGGGGCGGGGGCGGGGGCGGGGGCGGGGGCCTTCGGGTAGGACGCCCGGCTCAGCGTCTCTGCTGAGAGGAGCTCGGTCTCCGTCTCCTTAGGACTCACTTTGGTTTCGGCTTCAGGACAAAGTGGGGCTGCCTCCACGCTGACTAGGGAACTAGGTTTCCTGAGGACCCAGGTGATGCCTGAGGAAAAGGTGAAGAGACGGTGAGGAAAAGTGGGGAGAAGCTTCCTGTGGGCGACTGACCGTTGAGGGGGTCCGTCTTCGTGTGAGCGAGGGAGGGCTTGGCGTGGAAAGCTGGGTGTTTGGTCAGGTTTGTGTGCAGGGTAGCCAGCGTGAGTTATGGGGCGTCCAGTTTTCCCAGCACCATTTATCGTGGGGCGTGTCGTGCTCCTTGGTGTGTCCTTGGTCCCTGTGTCATAAATTCACCGACCCCGTCCGTGTGGGTTGAATTCTGGTCTCTCTGTCCTGTTCCTCTGGTCCCTGTGCCCGTTTTGAGCCAGTTCCACACTGTTTTGGTGCCTGTAGCTTCTCAGCAGAGTGTGACGTCAGGGAGGGAGATGCCTCCAGCCCGTTCTCTTTTTTCAGGGTTTCTTTGGCTATTTGGGGTCCTTTGTGGTTCCCCACAGATATTAGGAGGATTTGCTCTATTTTGGGGGAAAATACCATGGAATTTTGGGAGGGATTGCATTCACTGTGTCCACTGCTTTGGGTAGCATGGATATTTTAACAATATTAATTGTTCCATTCCATGAGAACAGGATATCTTTCCATTTATTGGTGTGTTTTGCAATGTCTTCATCAATGTCTTAAAGTTTTCAGTGTGCAGGTCTTTCACCTCCTTGGCTGACTTTATTCCCAGGTATTTTGTTCTTTTTGATGCAGTTGTAAATAGGGTTGCTTTCTTTCTCTTTCTGATGGTTCGTTATTAGTGTCTAGAAAGGCAACTGATTTCTGTGTATTGATTTTGCAACTTTACTGAATTGATTTATTAGTTCTAATAGTTTTTTTGTGGAATGAAGTGGAAAATTGGAATTCAAAAATCCCACTGTTTCTACCATATCCAGGTCGTCCACAACACGGAGGACAGCGGCTCCTAATATAACCTTCCCACAGTGCCTCTAAATGACATGTGGACTTTGGGTGAACTGGATCTGGGTAAGGCTTGGCTTCTATATGGAAGTTTGATGTTTTCTCTGCTTTTCTGGCATGCTGTTGACATACATGATGTTTTGAAAAGTAATTGACTTTCCAGTAATTTCAAACATACAACTTTACATACATAAAAACAAGTCTTGTACCTTGATTAGATATACTCCTAAATATTGATGTTGACATTATTAAAACTGGAATTGTTCTCATAAATTCTTTTTCAGATTATTTTTTGCCAGCGTATGCATATAAGATAGATTTTCATGAATTGATATTTTGTTCTGTAACTTTGCTTATTAATGAGTTGATTAGCTCAAATAATTTCTTTGCTGATTATAGGTAGTTTTATATATAAGATGATGTGACCTATGTTCTGTGAAGAGACCCGGTTTTAATTTTTCCATTCACCCATGGATGCCTTTTATTTCTTTCCTCAAGATTCTGGGTAGAACTTCCAGTACACTATTGAGTAACGGTGATGAAGGCCAGCTTCCTGGCCCTGTTCCTGATTTCAGGAGTAAATCTTTCAGTCTTTAACGTTGAGCATGATGTTTGCTGTGGCTTTTTGTACTACTCTTTTCCATATTGAACAACTTTCCTTTTACTCCTGCTTTCTTGAGTGTTTTTCATGAAATAACACTGGATTTTCATTGTAGATTTTTTGCATTAATTGATATGATTATGTGTTTTTACTTCACACCATTATTGTGGTTGAATACATTGCTTACTTTTCATATGTTGAGCAACCTGAAATTCCTGGTGTAGAGATACTTGGCTTATGGCATTATCCATTTAAAGTTCTGTTGGTTTCATGTTGCTGTTATTGTGTGATAGATTTTTACATTCATATTTATAAGTTGTACTGGGGTAGTTTTCTTGTTTTTTTCCTTTATTTTTAAAATCTTTTTTAAAATAGTGGTTTTATTTCATTTTAATTATTTATTTACTTTGGCCACATCCCATGGCTTGTGGGATCTTAGTTCCCCAGTCAGGGATCGAACCCGAGCCCTTGGCAGTGAAAGCACAGAGTCCTAACCACTGGGCCACCAGAGTATTCCCCAGTTTTCTTTTTCAAGATGTATTTGTATAATCTGATTAGACTTGGCTTGGTGGAAGTGGTTTGGAGGGTTAGCATTAGGGCTGGGGCTGGTGTGAGGGTTGGGGCTGTGTACGGTTTATGGTTGCTGTTATGGTTTAAGTTTTATGGTTAATGAGTTATTTATGGGTATGGTTAATGAATGTATTTTATGGTTTGGTTATGGTTATGGTTTTGCTTATTGGTTAAGGTTTATGGTTTTGGTCTCAGGGTGTTAGGGTTCTGTGTTAGAGTGGGTGTTAGGGTATGGGTTAGAATTGGGGTACAGGTAGGATACGGGTAGAGCATGGGTTAGGGTAAGGTACAGGTTTAGGGTACGGGTTAGGCTAAGGTTAGGTCAGGGCTTAGGGTCAGGATCAGAGTTTAGGGTTAGGGTCCATGTCAGGATTAGCGTCAAGGTTGAGCGAGGCCATTGTTTTCTGCTCCTCCAGTGCTGGATTCTCATTGATAGACGAATGAAATGTCTGCTCTGGTCACCCACTGTTTCAAATTGAGCTCAGCCTTAGTCAAGGGTCCTTAGGGCCTCAGAGGTCATGCAGGGTTTCCCTCCACCCTCCCTCCTGGGAAGGGTGATGCAGGCCCCACTCTGTCTGGGCAGCCCCAGGTCCAGCATGGCCCTGACATGCAGGATACTAAGTAGACGTGATGTAAGACTTGGTGCCTCAGTCTGCCAGCCCCCAGGTGCTGCCTTTTTTTTTTTTTTCTTAATTAATTAATTAATTAATTTTGGGCTGTGTTGGGTCTGCATTGCTGCCCGGAGGCTTTCTCTAGTTGCGGCGAGTGGGGGCTTCTCATTGCGGTGGCTTCTCTTGTTGCAGGGCACAGGCTCTAAGCGCGTGGGCTTCAGCAGTTGGGGCTCGCGGGTTCTAGAGCGCAGGCTCAGTAGTTGTGGTGCACGGGCTTAGTTGCTCCACAGCATGTGGGATCTTCCCGGACCAGGGCTCAAACCCGTGTCCCCTGCATTGGCAGGTGGATTCTTAACCACTGCGCCACCAGGGAAGTCTGGTGTTGCGTTCGTGAGGGCTGGTGGGGCCCTCTTGGGACTGGGCGGATCGTTTGTTCCATCTGCACGGGTGTCCAAGCAGGTCTCAGGACAGCCCTTGGCCTCTGAGCATCCAGGCAGGCACCCACGTTCCTCCAGCTCAGGTTAGCCTTGGCCCCTCCAGCCCCCGTGGCCAATTACTGAGCTGATTGTGTCTTTACTCTTTCAAATTAAATCACTCTCTCCAGGTGGGCGAGAAGTTTACTTGTGAACTTGGTTAGGGTTGGGGTTAAGGGTTAGGGGTTAGGGTCAGGGTTAGGGCTAGGGCTACGGCTAGGGGTTAGGGTTAGGGTTATGCTTAGGGTTGGGTTAGGGTTAGGGGTTAGGGTTAGGGTTTAGGTTTAGGGTTAGGGTTAGGGTTAGTGTTGGGTTAGGGTTAGGGTTAAGGTAGGGTTAGGGTTGGGTTAGGGTTAGGGTTTAGGGTTAGGGTGTCCAGCCTTACGTCCCATTCAGCTGTGAGTGTAGATGTGGTCAGTCCAGTTGCCTCACAGCCCCTGATTGAATTTTGTAAGAATTCCTCTCTCTCTCTCACTGTCTTTCTCTTTTTATAATTAATTTTTATAATGGGGTGTAGCTGATTTGCAATGTTGTGTTTCTTGGTGCTGTACATCCACTTGAGTCACTTACAGAGAGACATCAATAAATTCTTTTCTAGTTTCTAGTAGTCAGATATATGTTTTTTCTGTGAATAGAGTGTGCTGAGTCCAGTTCCTTGAACCATGAGTATGTCTTGGCGATTACATTATTGGCGTATGGAACGGTATCTGTGCCAATTTCAACCTCCTGGTTTATGCATCAACGCACCACACTTTTCCCCTTAAGCAGCCATAAGTGTGTTTTGTAAATGTGTGATGGTGTTCTGTTTGTAATTCAGTTCACGGTTGGCGAGTTTTAGATTCCCTTTATAAGTGATATCTTATGATAAGTTTCTCTTGCTGTCTAACTTATTTCACTCTCAATGACCATACATAAGTCCCCCTGAGTCGCTGCAACTGGCCTCATTTCATTGATTTCAGGGCTGAGTAATATTCCGTTGTGCTTAAGTATCAAATTTTCTTTCACCATTTTTTCCTTCCAAGGACTATGAAGTTGTACCCAAGTCGAGGCTGTTGTAAACATAGCAGCAGTAAACGGGGTGCCTGCGTCCTGTGGATTTTTGGATTTTCCAACATATAGGCCCATGAGTGGAAGCGCCCTATGCTTTGTAGCTCTGTTTTTTAGATGTTTTAGGAAACACAGCACACTTCTCCAGAGTGGCCGTTGGCAATTTACATTCCCCCCTTCAGCGTAACGAGGCTCCCTTTTCTCCTCTCCTTGTCCTGCATATCTGGTTTTTACCCTTTGTGAGGATGGTCCTTTTTTCTGATTCGAAGTGATACCTCTTTGTAGTGTTGATTTGCATTGCGCGCTTCTTTGGTTGGCCAAAAAGGGCGTATGCGTTTTTCCTGAATATATTCTGGAAGTTAAATTTGAGAGACAGCTTTTCTTTTTAATTGATTAATTAATTAATTAATTTTTGGCTGTGTTGGGTCTTCGTTTCTGTGCGAAGGCTTTCTCTAGTTGTGGCAAGCGGGGGCCCCTCTTCATCGCGGTGCGCGGGCCTCTCACTATCGCGGCCTCTCTTGTTGCGGAGCACAGGCTCCAGACGCGCAGGCTCAGGAGTTGTGGCTCACGGGCCTAGTTGCTCCGCGGCATGTGGGATCTTCCCAGACCAGGGCTCGAACCCGTGTCCCCTGCATTAGCAGGCAGATTCTCAACCACTGCGCCACCAGGGAAGCCCCTTGAATAGTTTTGTATTTAAAGTTTGTCTGTGGGGACTTCCCTGGTGACGCAGTGGTTAAGAGTCGGCCTGCCAATGCAGGGGACACGGGCTCGAGCCCTGGTCCGGGAAGATCCCACATGCCGCAGAGCAACCAAGCCTGCACGGCACAACTACTGAAGCCTGCGCGCCTAGAGCCCGTGCTCGCCCACAAGAGAAGCCACCGCAATGAGAAGCCCGTGCACCGCAACGAAGAGTAGCCCCGCTCGACGCAACTAGAGGAAGCCCACATGCAGCAACGAAGACCCAACGCAGCCAAACATAAATTATAAACTAAAATAAAATTTGCCTCTGAATAACTTTGAGTGAATTTGGTATAAGTTGTAAAGTTTGCATCTACATTCCCTTCATTCCAAATGGTTTCCAATTAATTGTTCCTTAACTACTTTTAGAAAACTTTTGGGATAGAGACTCCATTTCAGTTTGAATTTCCAGTTGAATGGATTCAGCAGTCCTGTCAGTAGGGCACGCTGCCCCCAGTGACCTGTGAGGGAGGCGCGGCCTGCACTTCCTGCACTGACCACAGGGTGGCGCCAAGTTCGCCTCTCTGACCCACAGCGCATGCTCGTTCCCTGCGAACTCGATTGTGAGGACAGCTGAGAGGAGTTGAGCCTCCTCAGGCGCGGGGGCGGGGGCGGGGGCCTTCGGGTAGGACGCCCGGCTCAGCGTCTCTGCTGAGAGGAGCTCGGTCTCCGTCTCCTTAGGACTCACTTTGGTTTCGGCTTCAGGACAAAGTGGGGCTGCCTCCACGCTGACTAGGGAACTAGGTTTCCTGAGGACCCAGGTGATGCCTGAGGAAAAGGTGAAGAGACGGTGAGGAAAAGTGGGGAGAAGCTTCCTGTGGGCGACTGACCGTTGAGGGGGTCCGTCTTCGTGTGAGCGAGGGAGGGCTTGGCGTGGAAAGCTGGGTGTTTGGTCAGGTTTGTGTGCAGGGTAGCCAGCGTGAGTTATGGGGCGTCCAGTTTTCCCAGCACCATTTATCGTGGGGCGTGTCGTGCTCCTTGGTGTGTCCTTGGTCCCTGTGTCATAAATTCACCGACCCCGTCCGTGTGGGTTGAATTCTGGTCTCTCTGTCCTGTTCCTCTGGTCCCTGTGCCCGTTTTGAGCCAGTTCCACACTGTTTTGGTGCCTGTAGCTTCTCAGCAGAGTGTGACGTCAGGGAGGGAGATGCCTCCAGCCCGTTCTCTTTTTTCAGGGTTTCTTTGGCTATTTGGGGTCCTTTGTGGTTCCCCACAGATATTAGGAGGATTTGCTCTATTTTGGGGGAAAATACCATGGAATTTTGGGAGGGATTGCATTCACTGTGTCCACTGCTTTGGGTAGCATGGATATTTTAACAATATTAATTGTTCCATTCCATGAGAACAGGATATCTTTCCATTTATTGGTGTGTTTTGCAATGTCTTCATCAATGTCTTAAAGTTTTCAGTGTGCAGGTCTTTCACCTCCTTGGCTGACTTTATTCCCAGGTATTTTGTTCTTTTTGATGCAGTTGTAAATAGGGTTGCTTTCTTTCTCTTTCTGATGGTTCGTTATTAGTGTCTAGAAAGGCAACTGATTTCTGTGTATTGATTTTGCAACTTTACTGAATTGATTTATTAGTTCTAATAGTTTTTTTGTGGAATGAAGTGGAAAATTGGAATTCAAAAATCCCACTGTTTCTACCATATCCAGGTCGTCCACAACACGGAGGACAGCGGCTCCTAATATAACCTTCCCACAGTGCCTCTAAATGACATGTGGACTTTGGGTGAACTGGATCTGGGTAAGGCTTGGCTTCTATATGGAAGTTTGATGTTTTCTCTGCTTTTCTGGCATGCTGTTGACATACATGATGTTTTGAAAAGTAATTGACTTTCCAGTAATTTCAAACATACAACTTTACATACATAAAAACAAGTCTTGTACCTTGATTAGATATACTCCTAAATATTGATGTTGACATTATTAAAACTGGAATTGTTCTCATAAATTCTTTTTCAGATTATTTTTTGCCAGCGTATGCATATAAGATAGATTTTCATGAATTGATATTTTGTTCTGTAACTTTGCTTATTAATGAGTTGATTAGCTCAAATAATTTCTTTGCTGATTATAGGTAGTTTTATATATAAGATGATGTGACCTATGTTCTGTGAAGAGACCCGGTTTTAATTTTTCCATTCACCCATGGATGCCTTTTATTTCTTTCCTCAAGATTCTGGGTAGAACTTCCAGTACACTATTGAGTAACGGTGATGAAGGCCAGCTTCCTGGCCCTGTTCCTGATTTCAGGAGTAAATCTTTCAGTCTTTAACGTTGAGCATGATGTTTGCTGTGGCTTTTTGTACTACTCTTTTCCATATTGAACAACTTTCCTTTTACTCCTGCTTTCTTGAGTGTTTTTCATGAAATAACACTGGATTTTCATTGTAGATTTTTTGCATTAATTGATATGATTATGTGTTTTTACTTCACACCATTATTGTGGTTGAATACATTGCTTACTTTTCATATGTTGAGCAACCTGAAATTCCTGGTGTAGAGATACTTGGCTTATGGCATTATCCATTTAAAGTTCTGTTGGTTTCATGTTGCTGTTATTGTGTGATAGATTTTTACATTCATATTTATAAGTTGTACTGGGGTAGTTTTCTTGTTTTTTTCCTTTATTTTTAAAATCTTTTTTAAAATAGTGGTTTTATTTCATTTTAATTATTTATTTACTTTGGCCACATCCCATGGCTTGTGGGATCTTAGTTCCCCAGTCAGGGATCGAACCCGAGCCCTTGGCAGTGAAAGCACAGAGTCCTAACCACTGGGCCACCAGAGTATTCCCCAGTTTTCTTTTTCAAGATGTATTTGTATAATCTGATTAGACTTGGCTTGGTGGAAGTGGTTTGGAGGGTTAGCATTAGGGCTGGGGCTGGTGTGAGGGTTGGGGCTGTGTACGGTTTATGGTTGCTGTTATGGTTTAAGTTTTATGGTTAATGAGTTATTTATGGGTATGGTTAATGAATGTATTTTATGGTTTGGTTATGGTTATGGTTTTGCTTATTGGTTAAGGTTTATGGTTTTGGTCTCAGGGTGTTAGGGTTCTGTGTTAGAGTGGGTGTTAGGGTATGGGTTAGAATTGGGGTACAGGTAGGATACGGGTAGAGCATGGGTTAGGGTAAGGTACAGGTTTAGGGTACGGGTTAGGCTAAGGTTAGGTCAGGGCTTAGGGTCAGGATCAGAGTTTAGGGTTAGGGTCCATGTCAGGATTAGCGTCAAGGTTGAGCGAGGCCATTGTTTTCTGCTCCTCCAGTGCTGGATTCTCATTGATAGACGAATGAAATGTCTGCTCTGGTCACCCACTGTTTCAAATTGAGCTCAGCCTTAGTCAAGGGTCCTTAGGGCCTCAGAGGTCATGCAGGGTTTCCCTCCACCCTCCCTCCTGGGAAGGGTGATGCAGGCCCCACTCTGTCTGGGCAGCCCCAGGTCCAGCATGGCCCTGACATGCAGGATACTAAGTAGACGTGATGTAAGACTTGGTGCCTCAGTCTGCCAGCCCCCAGGTGCTGCCTTTTTTTTTTTTTTCTTAATTAATTAATTAATTAATTTTGGGCTGTGTTGGGTCTGCATTGCTGCCCGGAGGCTTTCTCTAGTTGCGGCGAGTGGGGGCTTCTCATTGCGGTGGCTTCTCTTGTTGCAGGGCACAGGCTCTAAGCGCGTGGGCTTCAGCAGTTGGGGCTCGCGGGTTCTAGAGCGCAGGCTCAGTAGTTGTGGTGCACGGGCTTAGTTGCTCCACAGCATGTGGGATCTTCCCGGACCAGGGCTCAAACCCGTGTCCCCTGCATTGGCAGGTGGATTCTTAACCACTGCGCCACCAGGGAAGTCTGGTGTTGCGTTCGTGAGGGCTGGTGGGGCCCTCTTGGGACTGGGCGGATCGTTTGTTCCATCTGCACGGGTGTCCAAGCAGGTCTCAGGACAGCCCTTGGCCTCTGAGCATCCAGGCAGGCACCCACGTTCCTCCAGCTCAGGTTAGCCTTGGCCCCTCCAGCCCCCGTGGCCAATTACTGAGCTGATTGTGTCTTTACTCTTTCAAATTAAATCACTCTCTCCAGGTGGGCGAGAAGTTTACTTGTGAACTTGGTTAGGGTTGGGGTTAAGGGTTAGGGGTTAGGGTCAGGGTTAGGGCTAGGGCTACGGCTAGGGGTTAGGGTTAGGGTTATGCTTAGGGTTGGGTTAGGGTTAGGGGTTAGGGTTAGGGTTTAGGTTTAGGTTTAGGGTTAGGGTTAGTGTTGGGTTAGGGTTAGGGTTAAGGTAGGGTTAGGGTTGGGTTAGGGTTAGGATTTAGGGTTAGGGTGTCCAGCCTTACGTCCCATTCAGCTGTGAGTGTAGATGTGGTCAGTCCAGTTGCCTCACAGCCCCTGATTGAATTTTGTAAGAATTCCTCTCTCTCTCTCTCACTGTCTTTCTCTTTTTATAATTAATTTTTATAATGGGGTGTAGCTGATTTGCAATGTTGTGTTTCTTGGTGCTGTACATCCACTTGAGTCACTTACAGAGAGACATCAATAAATTCTTTTCTAGTTTCTAGTAGTCAGATATATGTTTTTTCTGTGAATAGAGTGTGCTGAGTCCAGTTCCTTGAACAATGAGTATGTCTTGGCGATTACATTATTGGCGTATGGAACGGTATCTGTGCCAATTTCAACCTCCTGGTTTATGCATCAACGCACCACACTTTTCCCCTTAAGCAGCCATAAGTGTGTTTTGTAAATGTGTGATGGTGTTCTGTTTGTAATTCAGTTCACGGTTGGCGAGTTTTAGATTCCCTTTATAAGTGATATCTTATGATAAGTTTCTCTTGCTGTCTAACTTATTTCACTCTCAATGACCATACATAAGTCCCCCTGAGTCGCTGCAACTGGCCTCATTTCATTGATTTCAGGGCTGAGTAATATTCCGTTGTGCTTAAGTATCAAATTTTCTTTCACCATTTTTTCCTTCCAAGGACTATGAAGTTGTACCCAAGTCGAGGCTGTTGTAAACATAGCAGCAGTAAACGGGGTGCCTGCGTCCTGTGGATTTTTGGATTTTCCAACATATAGGCCCATGAGTGGAAGCGCCCTATGCTTTGTAGCTCTGTTTTTTAGATGTTTTAGGAAACACAGCACACTTCTCCAGAGTGGCCGTTGGCAATTTACATTCCCCCCTTCAGCATAACGAGGCTCCCTTTTCTCCTCTCCTTGTCCTGCATATCTGGTTTTTACCCTTTGTGAGGATGGTCCTTTTTTCTGATTCGAAGTGATACCTCTTTGTAGTGTTGATTTGCATTGCCCGCTTCTTTGGTTGGCCAAAAAGGGCGTATGCGTTTTTCCTGAATATATTCTGGAAGTTAAATTTGAGAGACAGCTTTTCTTTTTAATTGATTAATTAATTAATTAATTTTTGGCTGTGTTGGGTCTTCGTTTCTGTGCGAAGGCTTTCTCTAGTTGTGGCAAGCGGGGGCCCCTCTTCATCGCGGTGCGCGGGCCTCTCACTATCGCGGCCTCTCTTGTTGCGGAGCACAGGCTCCAGACGCGCAGGCTCAGGAGTTGTGGCTCACGGGCCTAGTTGCTCCGCGGCATGTGGGATCTTCCCAGACCAGGGCTCGAACCCGTGTCCCCTGCATTAGCAGGCAGATTCTCAACCACTGCGCCACCAGGGAAGCCCCTTGAATAGTTTTGTATTTAAAGTTTGTCTGTGGGGACTTCCCTGGTGACGCAGTGGTTAAGAGTCGGCCTGCCAATGCAGGGGACACGGGCTCGAGCCCTGGTCCGGGAAGATCCCACATGCCGCAGAGCAACCAAGCCTGCACGGCACAACTACTGAAGCCTGCGCGCCTAGAGCCCGTGCTCGCCCACAAGAGAAGCCACCGCAATGAGAAGCCCGTGCACCGCAACGAAGAGTAGCCCCGCTCGACGCAACTAGAGGAAGCCCACATGCAGCAACGAAGACCCAACGCAGCCAAACATAAATTATAAACTAAAATAAAATTTGCCTCTGAATAACTTTGAGTGAATTTGGTATAAGTTGTAAAGTTTGCATCTACATTCCCTTCATTCCAAATGGTTTCCAATTAATTGTTCCTTAACTACTTTTAGAAAACTTTTGGGATAGAGACTCCATTTCAGTTTGAATTTCCAGTTGAATGGATTCAGCAGTCCTGTCAGTAGGGCACGCTGCCCCCAGTGACCTGTGAGGGAGGCGCGGCCTGCACTTCCTGCACTGACCACAGGGTGGCGCCGAGTTCGCCTCTCTGACCCACAGCGCATGCTCGTTCCATGGAACTCGATTGTGAGGGCAGCTGAGAGGAGTTGAGCCTCCTCAGGCGCGGGGGCGGGGGCGGGGGCGGGGGCCTTCGGGTAGGACGCCCGGCTCAGCGTCTCTGCTGAGAGGAGCTCGGTCTCCGTCTCCTTAGGACTCGCTGGGGTTTCGGCTTCAGGACAAAGTGGGGCTGCCTCCACGCTGACTAGGGAACTAGGTTTCCTGAGGACCCAGGTGATGCCTGAGGAAAAGGTGAAGAGACGGTGAGGAAAAGTGGGGAGAAGCTTCCTGTGGGCGACTGACCGTTGAGGGGGTCCGTCTTCGTGTGAGCGAGGGAGGGCTTGGCGTGGAAAGCTGGGTGTTTGGTCAGGTTTGTGTGCAGGGTAGCCAGCGTGAGTTATGGGGCGTCCAGTTTTCCCAGCACCATTTATCGTGGGGCGTGTCGTGCTCCTTGGTGTGTCCTTGGTCCCTGTGTCATAAATTCACCGACCCCGTCCGTGTGGGTTGAATTCTGGTCTCTCTGTCCTGTTCCTCTGGTCCCTGTGCCCGTTTTGAGCCAGTTCCACACTGTTTTGGTGCCTGTAGCTTCTCAGCAGAGTGTGACGTCAGGGAGGGAGATGCCTCCAGCCCGTTCTCTTTTTTCAGGGTTTCTTTGGCTATTTGGGGTCCTTTGTGGTTCCCCACAGATATTAGGAGGATTTGCTCTATTTTGGGGGAAAATACCATGGAATTTTGGGAGGGATTGCATTCACTGTGTCCACTGCTTTGGGTAGCATGGATATTTTAACAATATTAATTGTTCCATTCCATGAGAACAGGATATCTTTCCATTTATTGGTGTGTTTTGCAATGTCTTCATCAATGTCTTAAAGTTTTCAGTGTGCAGGTCTTTCACCTCCTTGGCTGACTTTATTCCCAGGTATTTTGTTCTTTTTGATGCAGTTGTAAATAGGGTTGCTTTCTTTCTCTTTCTGATGGTTCGTTATTAGTGTCTAGAAAGGCAACTGATTTCTGTGTATTGATTTTGCAACTTTACTGAATTGATTTATTAGTTCTAATAGTTTTTTTGTGGAATGAAGTGGAAAATTGGAATTCAAAAATCCCACTGTTTCTACCATATCCAGGTCGTCCACAACACGGAGGACAGCGGCTCCTAATATAACCTTCCCACAGTGCCTCTAAATGACATGTGGACTTTGGGTGAACTGGATCTGGGTAAGGCTTGGCTTCTATATGGAAGTTTGATGTTTTCTCTGCTTTTCTGGCATGCTGTTGACATACATGATGTTTTGAAAAGTAATTGACTTTCCAGTAATTTCAAACATACAACTTTACATACATAAAAACAAGTCTTGGGGCTTCCCTGGTGGCACAGTGGTTGACACTCTGCCTGCTAATGCAGGGGACAAGGGTTCGAGCCCTGGTCTGGGAAGATCCCACATGCCGCGGAGCAACTAGGCCCGTGAGCCACAATTACTGAGCCTGCGCGTCTGGAGCCTGTGCTCCGCAACAAGAGAGGCCACGATAATAAGAGGCCCGCGCACCGCGATGAAGAGCGGCCCCCGCTCACCGCAGCTAGAGAAAGCCCTCGCACAGAAACGAATACCCAACACAGCCACAAATCAATAAATTAAAAAAAAAAAAGTCTTGTACCTTGATTAGATATACTCCTAAATATTGATGTTGACATTATTAAAACTGGAATTGTTCTCATAAATTCTTTTTCAGATTATTTTTTGCCAGCGTATGCATATAAGATAGATTTTCATGAATTGATATTTTGTTCTGTAACTTTGCTTATTAATGAGTTGATTAGCTCAAATAATTTCTTTGCTGATTATAGGTAGTTTTATATATAAGATGATGTGACCTATGTTCTGTGAAGAGACCCGGTTTTAATTTTTCCATTCACCCATGGATGCCTTTTATTTCTTTCCTCAAGATTCTGGGTTGAACTTCCAGTACACTATTGAGTAACGGTGATGAAGGCCAGCTTCCTGGCCCTGTTCCTGATTTCAGGAGTAAATCTTTCAGTCTTTAACGTTGAGCATGATGTTTGCTGTGGCTTTTTGTACTACTCTTTTCCATATTGAACAACTTTCCTTTTACTCCTGCTTTCTTGAGTGTTTTTCATGAAATAACACTGAATTTTCATTGTAGATTTTTTGCATTAATTGATATGATTATGTGTTTTTACTTCACACCATTATTGTGGTTGAATACATTGCTTACTTTTCATATGTTGAGCAACCTGAAATTCCTGGTGTAGAGATACTTGGCTTATGGCATTATCCATTTAAAGTTCTGTTGGTTTCATGTTGCTGTTATTGTGTGATAGATTTTTACATTCATATTTATAAGTTGTACTGGGGTAGTTTTCTTGTTTTTTTCCTTTATTTTTAAAATCTTTTTTAAAATAGTGGTTTTATTTCATTTTAATTATTTATTTACTTTGGCCACATCCCATGGCTTGTGGGATCTTAGTTCCCCAGTCAGGGATCGAACCCGAGCCCTTGGCAGTGAAAGCACAGAGTCCTAACCACTGGGCCACCAGAGTATTCCCCAGTTTTCTTTTTCAAGATGTATTTGTATAATCTGATTAGACTTGGCTTGGTGGAAGTGGTTTGGAGGGTTAGCATTAGGGCTGGGGCTGGTGTGAGGGTTGGGGCTGTGTACGGTTTATGGTTGCTGTTATGGTTTAAGTTTTATGGTTAATGAGTTATTTATGGGTATGGTTAATGAATGTATTTTATGGTTTGGTTATGGTTTTGCTTATTGGTTAAGGTTTATGGTTTTGGTCTCAGGGTGTTAGGGTTCTGTGTTAGAGTGGGTGTTAGGGTATGGGTTAGAATTGGGGTACAGGTAGGATACGGGTAGAGCATGGGTTAGGGTAAGGTACAGGTTTAGGGTACGGGTTAGGCTAAGGTTAGGTCAGGGCTTAGGGTCAGGATCAGAGTTTAGGGTTAGGGTCCATGTCAGGATTAGCGTCAAGGTTGAGCGAGGCCATTGTTTTCTGCTCCTCCAGTGCTGGATTCTCATTGATAGACGAATGAAATGTCTGCTCTGGTCACCCACTGTTTCAAATTGAGCTCAGCCTTAGTCAAGGGTCCTTAGGGCCTCAGAGGTCATGCAGGGTTTCCCTCCACCCTCCCTCCTGGGAAGGGTGATGCAGGCCCCACTCTGTCTGGGCAGCCCCAGGTCCAGCATGGCCCTGACATGCAGGATACTAAGTAGACGTGATGTAAGACTTGGTGCCTCAGTCTGCCAGCCCCCAGGTGCTGCCTTTTTTTTTTTTTTCTTAATTAATTAATTAATTAATTTTGGGCTGTGTTGGGTCTGCATTGCTGCCCGGAGGCTTTCTCTAGTTGCGGCGAGTGGGGGCTTCTCATTGCGGTGGCTTCTCTTGTTGCAGGGCACAGGCTCTAAGCGCGTGGGCTTCAGCAGTTGGGGCTCGCGGGTTCTAGAGCGCAGGCTCAGTAGTTGTGGTGCACGGGCTTAGTTGCTCCACAGCATGTGGGATCTTCCCGGACCAGGGCTCAAACCCGTGTCCCCTGCATTGGCAGGTGGATTCTTAACCACTGCGCCACCAGGGAAGTCTGGTGTTGCGTTCGTGAGGGCTGGTGGGGCCCTCTTGGGACTGGGCGGATCGTTTGTTCCATCTGCACGGGTGTCCAAGCAGGTCTCAGGACAGCCCTTGGCCTCTGAGCATCCAGGCAGGCACCCACGTTCCTCCAGCTCAGGTTAGCCTTGGCCCCTCCAGCCCCCGTGGCCAATTACTGAGCTGATTGTGTCTTTACTCTTTCAAATTAAATCACTCTCTCCAGGTGGGCGAGAAGTTTACTTGTGAACTTGGTTAGGGTTGGGGTTAAGGGTTAGGGGTTAGGGTCAGGGTTAGGGCTAGGGCTACGGCTAGGGGTTAGGGTTAGGGTTATGCTTAGGGTTGGGTTAGGGTTAGGGGTTAGGGTTAGGGTTTAGGTTTAGGGTTAGGGTTAGTGTTGGGTTAGGGTTAGGGTTAAGGTAGGGTTAGGGTTGGGTTAGGGTTAGGGTTAGGGTTTAGGGTTAGGGTGTCCAGCCTTACGTCCCATTCAGCTGTGAGTGTAGATGTGGTCAGTCCAGTTGCCTCACAGCCCCTGATTGAATTTTGTAAGAATTCCTCTCTCTCTCTCTCACTGTCTTTCTCTTTTTATAATTAATTTTTATAATGGGGTGTAGCTGATTTGCAATGTTGTGTTTCTTGGTGCTGTACATCCACTTGTGTCACTTACAGAGAGACATCAATAAATTCTTTTCTAGTTTCTAGTAGTCAGATATATGTTTTTTCTGTGAATAGAGTGTGCTGAGTCCAGTTCCTTGAACAATGAGTATGTCTTGGCGATTACATTATTGGCGTATGGAACGGTATCTGTGCCAATTTCAACCTCCTGGTTTATGCATCAACGCACCACACTTTTCCCCTTAAGCAGCCATAAGTGTGTTTTGTAAATGTGTGATGGTGTTCTGTTTGTAATTCAGTTCACGGTTGGCGAGTTTTAGATTCCCTTTATAAGTGATATCTTATGATAAGTTTCTCTTGCTGTCTAACTTATTTCACTCTCAATGACCATACATAAGTCCCCCTGAGTCGCTGCAACTGGCCTCATTTCATTGATTTCAGGGCTGAGTAATATTCCGTTGTGCTTAAGTATCAAATTTTCTTTCACCATTTTTTCCTTCCAAGGACTATGAAGTTGTACCCAAGTCGAGGCTGTTGTAAACATAGCAGCAGTAAACGGGGTGCCTGCGTCCTGTGGATTTTTGGATTTTCCAACATATAGGCCCATGAGTGGAAGCGCCCTATGCTTTGTAGCTCTGTTTTTTAGATGTTTTAGGAAACACAGCACACTTCTCCAGAGTGGCCGTTGGCAATTTACATTCCCCCCTTCAGCGTAACGAGGCTCCCTTTTCTCCTCTCCTTGTCCTGCATATCTGGTTTTTACCCTTTGTGAGGATGGTCCTTTTTTCTGATTCGAAGTGATACCTCTTTGTAGTGTTGATTTGCATTGCGCGCTTCTTTGGTTGGCCAAAAAGGGCGTATGCGTTTTTCCTGAATATATTCTGGAAGTTAAATTTGAGAGACAGCTTTTCTTTTTAATTGATTAATTAATTAATTAATTTTTGGCTGTGTTGGGTCTTCGTTTCTGTGCGAAGGCTTTCTCTAGTTGTGGCAAGCGGGGGCCCCTCTTCATCGCGGTGCGCGGGCCTCTCACTATCGCGGCCTCTCTTGTTGCGGAGCACAGGCTCCAGACGCGCAGGCTCAGGAGTTGTGGCTCACGGGCCTAGTTGCTCCGCGGCATGTGGGATCTTCCCAGACCAGGGCTCGAACCCGTGTCCCCTGCATTAGCAGGCAGATTCTCAACCACTGCGCCACCAGGGAAGCCCCTTGAATAGTTTTGTATTTAAAGTTTGTCTGTGGGGACTTCCCTGGTGACGCAGTGGTTAAGAGTCGGCCTGCCAATGCAGGGGACACGGGCTCGAGCCCTGGTCCGGGAAGATCCCACATGCCGCAGAGCAACCAAGCCTGCACGGCACAACTACTGAAGCCTGCGTGCCTAGAGCCCGTGCTCGCCCACAAGAGAAGCCACCGCAATGAGAAGCCCGTGCACCGCAACGAAGAGTAGCCCCGCTCGACGCAACTAGAGGAAGCCCACATGCAGCAACGAAGACCCAACGCAGCCAAACATAAATTATAAACTAAAATAAAATTTGCCTCTGAATAACTTTGAGTGAATTTGGTATAAGTTGTAAAGTTTGCATCTACATTCCCTTCATTCCAAATGGTTTCCAATTAATTGTTCCTTAACTACTTTTAGAAAACTTTTGGGATAGAGACTCCATTTCAGTTTGAATTTCCAGTTGAATGGATTCAGCAGTCCTGTCAGTAGGGCACGCTGCCCCCAGTGACCTGTGAGGGAGGCGCGGCCTGCACTTCCTGCACTGACCACAGGGTGGCGCCGAGTTCGCCTCTCTGACCCACAGCGCATGCTCGTTCCCTGCGAACTCGATTGTGAGGACAGCTGAGAGGAGTTGAGCCTCCTCAGGCGCGGGGGCGGGGGCGGGGGCCTTCGGGTAGGACGCCCGGCTCAGCGTCTCTGCTGAGAGGAGCTCGGTCTCCGTCTCCTTAGGACTCACTTCGGTTTCGGCTTCAGGACAAAGTGGGGCTGCGTCCACGCTGACTAGGGAACTAGGGTTCCTGAGGACCCAGGTGATGCCTGAGGAAAAGGTGAAGAGACGGTGAGGAAAAGTGGGGAGAAGCTTCCTGTGGGCGACTGACCGTTGAGGGGGTCCGTCTTCGTGTGAGCGAGGGAGGGCTTGGCGTGGAAAGCTGGGTGTTTGGTCAGGTTTGTGTGCAGGGTAGCCAGCGTGAGTTATGGGGCGTCCAGTTTTCCCAGCACCATTTATCGTGGGGAGTGTCGTGCTCCTTGGTGTGTCCTTGGTCCCTGTGTCATAAATTCACCGACCCCGTCCGTGTGGGTTGAATTCTGGTCTCTCTGTCCTGTTCCTCTGGTCCCTGTGCCCGTTTTGAGCCAGTTCCACACTGTTTTGGTGCCTGTAGCTTCTCAGCAGAGTGTGACGTCAGGGAGGGAGATGCCTCCAGCCCGTTCTCTTTTTTCAGGGTTTCTTTGGCTATTTGGGGTCCTTTGTGGTTCCCCACAGATATTAGGAGGATTTGCTCTATTTTGGGGGAAAATACCATGGAATTTTGGGAGGGATTGCATTCACTGTGTCCACTGCTTTGGGTAGCATGGATATTTTAACAATATTAATTGTTCCATTCCATGAGAACAGGATATCTTTCCATTTATTGGTGTGTTTTGCAATGTCTTCATCAATGTCTTAAAGTTTTCAGTGTGCAGGTCTTTCACCTCCTTGGCTGACTTTATTCCCAGGTATTTTGTTCTTTTTGATGCAGTTGTAAATAGGGTTGCTTTCTTTCTCTTTCTGATGGTTCGTTATTAGTGTCTAGAAAGGCAACTGATTTCTGTGTATTGATTTTGCAACTTTACTGAATTGATTTATTAGTTCTAATAGTTTTTTTGTGGAATGAAGTGGAAAATTGGAATTCAAAAATCCCACTGTTTCTACCATATCCAGGTCGTCCACAACACGGAGGACAGCGGCTCCTAATATAACCTTCCCACAGTGCCTCTAAATGACATGTGGACTTTGGGTGAACTGGATCTGGGTAAGGCTTGACTTCTATATGGAAGTTTGATGTTTTCTCTGCTTTTCTGGCATGCTGTTGACATACATGATGTTTTGAAAAGTAATTGACTTTCCAGTAATTTCAAACATACAACTTTACATACATAAAAACAAGTCTTGTACCTTGATTAGATATACTCCTAAATATTGATGTTGACATTATTAAAACTGGAATTGTTCTCATAAATTCTTTTTCAGATTATTTTTTGCCAGCGTATGCATATAAGATAGATTTTCATGAATTGATATTTTGTTCTGTAACTTTGCTTATTAATGAGTTGATTAGCTCAAATAATTTCTTTGCTGATTATAGGTAGTTTTATATATAAGATGATGTGACCTATGTTCTGTGAAGAGACCCGGTTTTAATTTTTCCATTCACCCATGGATGCCTTTTATTTCTTTCCTCAAGATTCTGGGTAGAACTTCCAGTACACTATTGAGTCACGGTGATGAAGGCCAGCTTCCTGGCCCTGTTCCTGATTTCAGGAGTAAATCTTTCAGTCTTTAACGTTGAGCATGATGTTTGCTGTGGCTTTTTGTACTACTCTTTTCCATATTGAACAACTTGCCTTTTACTCCTGCTTTCTTGAGTGTTTTTCATGAAATAACACTGAATTTTCATTGTAGATTTTTTGCATTAATTGATATGATTATGTGTTTTTACTTCACACCATTATTGTGGTTGAATACATTGCTTACTTTTCATATGTTGAGCAACCTGAAATTCCTGGTGTAGAGATACTTGGCTTATGGCATTATCCATTTAAAGTTCTGTTGGTTTCATGTTGCTGTTATTGTGTGATAGATTTTTACATTCATATTTATAAGTTGTACTGGGGTAGTTTTCTTGTTTTTTTCCTTTATTTTTAAAATCTTTTTTAAAATAGTGGTTTTATTTCATTTTAATTATTTATTTACTTTGGCCACATCCCATGGCTTGTGGGATCTTAGTTCCCCAGTCAGGGATCGAACCCGAGCCCTTGGCAGTGAAAGCACAGAGTCCTAACCACTGGGCCACCAGAGTATTCCCCAGTTTTCTTTTTCAAGATGTATTTGTATAATCTGATTAGACTTGGCTTGGTGGAAGTGGTTTGGAGGGTTAGCATTAGGGCTGGGGCTGGTGTGAGGGTTGGGGCTGTGTACGGTTTATGGTTGCTGTTATGGTTTAAGTTTTATGGTTAATGAGTTATTTATGGGTATGGTTAATGAATGTATTTTATGGTTTGGTTATGGTTATGGTTTTGCTTATTGGTTAAGGTTTATGGTTTTGGTCTCAGGGTGTTAGGGTTCTGTGTTAGAGTGGGTGTTAGGGTATGGGTTAGAATTGGGGTACAGGTAGGATACGGGTAGAGCATGGGTTAGGGTAAGGTACAGGTTTAGGGTACGGGTTAGGCTAAGGTTAGGTCAGGGCTTAGGGTCAGGATCAGAGTTTAGGGTTAGGGTCCATGTCAGGATTAGCGTCAAGGTTGAGCGAGGCCATTGTTTTCTGCTCCTCCAGTGCTGGATTCTCATTGATAGACGAATGAAATGTCTGCTCTGGTCACCCACTGTTTCAAATTGAGCTCAGCCTTAGTCAAGGGTCCTTAGGGCCTCAGAGGTCATGCAGGGTTTCCCTCCACCCTCCCTCCTGGGAAGGGTGATGCAGGCCCCACTCTGTCTGGGCAGCCCCAGGTCCAGCATGGCCCTGACATGCAGGATACTAAGTAGACGTGATGTAAGACTTGGTGCCTCAGTCTGCCAGCCCCCAGGTGCTGCCTTTTTTTTTTTTTCTTAATTAATTAATTAATTAATTTTGGGCTGTGTTGGGTCTGCATTGCTGCCCGGAGGCTTTCTCTAGTTGCGGCGAGTGGGGGCTTCTCATTGCGGTGGCTTCTCTTGTTGCAGGGCACAGGCTCTAAGCGCGTGGGCTTCAGCAGTTGGGGCTCGCGGGTTCTAGAGCGCAGGCTCAGTAGTTGTGGTGCACGGGCTTAGTTGCTCCACAGCATGTGGGATCTTCCCGGACCAGGGCTCAAACCCGTGTCCCCTGCATTGGCAGGTGGATTCTTAACCACTGCGCCACCAGGGAAGTCTGGTGTTGCGTTCGTGAGGGCTGGTGGGGCCCTCTTGGGACTGGGCGGATCGTTTGTTCCATCTGCACGGGTGTCCAAGCAGGTCTCAGGACAGCCCTTGGCCTCTGAGCATCCAGGCAGGCACCCACGTTCCTCCAGCTCAGGTTAGCCTTGGCCCCTCCAGCCCCCGTGGCCAATTACTGAGCTGATTGTGTCTTTACTCTTTCAAATTAAATCACTCTCTCCAGGTGGGCGAGAAGTTTACTTGTGAACTTGGTTAGGGTTGGGGTTAAGGGTTAGGGGTTAGGGTCAGGGTTAGGGCTAGGGCTACGGCTAGGGGTTAGGGTTAGGGTTATGCTTAGGGTTGGGTTAGGGTTAGGGGTTAGGGTTAGGGTTTAGGTTTAGGGTTAGGGTTAGTGTTGGGTTAGGGTTAGGGTTAAGGTAGGGTTAGGGTTGGGTTAGGGTTAGGGTTTAGGGTTAGGGTGTCCAGCCTTACGTCCCATTCAGCTGTGAGTGTAGATGTGGTCAGTCCAGTTGCCTCACAGCCCCTGATTGAATTTTGTAAGAATTCCTCTCTCTCTCTCTCACTGTCTTTCTCTTTTTATAATTAATTTTTATAATGGGGTGTAGCTGATTTGCAATGTTGTGTTTCTTGGTGCTGTACATCCACTTGTGTCACTTACAGAGAGACATCAATAAATTCTTTTCTAGTTTCTAGTAGTCAGATATATGTTTTTTCTGTGAATAGAGTGTGCTGAGTCCAGTTCCTTGAACAATGAGTATGTCTTGGCGATTACATTATTGGCGTATGGAACGGTATCTGTGCCAATTTCAACCTCCTGGTTTATGCATCAACGCACCACACTTTTCCCCTTAAGCAGCCATAAGTGTGTTTTGTAAATGTGTGATGGTGTTCTGTTTGTAATTCAGTTCACGGTTGGCGAGTTTTAGATTCCCTTTATAAGTGATATCTTATGATAAGTTTCTCTTGCTGTCTAACTTATTTCACTCTCAATGACCATACATAAGTCCCCCTGAGTCGCTGCAACTGGCCTCATTTCATTGATTTCAGGGCTGAGTAATATTCCGTTGTGCTTAAGTATCAAATTTTCTTTCACCATTTTTTCCTTCCAAGGACTATGAAGTTGTACCCAAGTCGAGGCTGTTGTAAACATAGCAGCAGTAAACGGGGTGCCTGCGTCCTGTGGATTTTTGGATTTTCCAACATATAGGCCCATGAGTGGAAGCGCCCTATGCTTTGTAGCTCTGTTTTTTAGATGTTTTAGGAAACACAGCACACTTCTCCAGAGTGGCCGTTGGCAATTTACATTCCCCCCTTCAGCGTAACGAGGCTCCCTTTTCTCCTCTCCTTGTCCTGCATATCTGGTTTTTACCCTTTGTGAGGATGGTCCTTTTTTCTGATTCGAAGTGATACCTCTTTGTAGTGTTGATTTGCATTGCCCGCTTCTTTGGTTGGCCAAAAAGGGCGTATGCGTTTTTCCTGAATATATTCTGGAAGTTAAATTTGAGAGACAGCTTTTCTTTTTAATTGATTAATTAATTAATTAATTTTTGGCTGTGTTGGGTCTTCGTTTCTGTGCGAAGGCTTTCTCTAGTTGTGGCAAGCGGGGGCCCCTCTTCATCGCGGTGCGCGGGCCTCTCACTATCGCGGCCTCTCTTGTTGCGGAGCACAGGCTCCAGACGCGCAGGCTCAGGAGTTGTGGCTCACGGGCCTAGTTGCTCCGCGGCATGTGGGATCTTCCCAGACCAGGGCTCGAACCCGTGTCCCCTGCATTAGCAGGCAGATTCTCAACCACTGCGCCACCAGGGAAGCCCCTTGAATAGTTTTGTATTTAAAGTTTGTCTGTGGGGACTTCCCTGGTGACGCAGTGGTTAAGAGTCGGCCTGCCAATGCAGGGGACACGGGCTCGAGCCCTGGTCCGGGAAGATCCCACATGCCGCAGAGCAACCAAGCCTGCACGGCACAACTACTGAAGCCTGCGTGCCTAGAGCCCGTGCTCGCCCACAAGAGAAGCCACCGCAATGAGAAGCCCGTGCACCGCAACGAAGAGTAGCCCCGCTTGACGCAACTAGAGGAAGCCCACATGCAGCAACGAAGACCCAACGCAGCCAAACATAAATTATAAACTAAAATAAAATTTGCCTCTGAATAACTTTGAGTGAATTTGGTATAAGTTGTAAAGTTTGCATCTACATTCCCTTCATTCCAAATGGTTTCCAATTAATTGTTCCTTAACTACTTTTAGAAAACTTTTGGGATAGAGACTCCATTTCAGTTTGAATTTCCAGTTGAATGGATTCAGCAGTCCTGTCAGTAGGGCACGCTGCCCCCAGTGACCTGTGAGGGAGGCGCGGCCTGCACTTCCTGCACTGACCACAGGGTGGCGCCGAGTTCGCCTCTCTGACCCACAGCGCATGCTCGTTCCCTGCGAACTCGATTGTGAGGACAGCTGAGAGGAGTTGAGCCTCCTCAGGCGCGGGGGCGGGGGCGGGGGCCTTCGGGTAGGACGCCCGGCTCAGCGTCTCTGCTGAGAGGAGCTCGGTCTCCGTCTCCTTAGGACTCACTTCGGTTTCGGCTTCAGGACAAAGTGGGGCTGCGTCCACGCTGACTAGGGAACTAGGGTTCCTGAGGACCCAGGTGATGCCTGAGGAAAAGGTGAAGAGACGGTGAGGAAAAGTGGGGAGAAGCTTCCTGTGGGCGACTGACCGTTGAGGGGGTCCGTCTTCGTGTGAGCGAGGGAGGGCTTGGCGTGGAAAGCTGGGTGTTTGGTCAGGTTTGTGTGCAGGGTAGCCAGCGTGAGTTATGGGGCGTCCAGTTTTCCCAGCACCATTTATCGTGGGGAGTGTCGTGCTCCTTGGTGTGTCCTTGGTCCCTGTGTCATAAATTCACCGACCCCGTCCGTGTGGGTTGAATTCTGGTCTCTCTGTCCTGTTCCTCTGGTCCCTGTGCCCGTTTTGAGCCAGTTCCACACTGTTTTGGTGCCTGTAGCTTCTCAGCAGAGTGTGACGTCAGGGAGGGAGATGCCTCCAGCCCGTTCTCTTTTTTCAGGGTTTCTTTGGCTATTTGGGGTCCTTTGTGGTTCCCCACAGATATTAGGAGGATTTGCTCTATTTTGGGGGAAAATACCATGGAATTTTGGGAGGGATTGCATTCACTGTGTCCACTGCTTTGGGTAGCATGGATATTTTAACAATATTAATTGTTCCATTCCATGAGAACAGGATATCTTTCCATTTATTGGTGTGTTTTGCAATGTCTTCATCAATGTCTTAAAGTTTTCAGTGTGCAGGTCTTTCACCTCCTTGGCTGACTTTATTCCCAGGTATTTTGTTCTTTTTGATGCAGTTGTAAATAGGGTTGCTTTCTTTCTCTTTCTGATGGTTCGTTATTAGTGTCTAGAAAGGCAACTGATTTCTGTGTATTGATTTTGCAACTTTACTGAATTGATTTATTAGTTCTAATAGTTTTTTTGTGGAATGAAGTGGAAAATTGGAATTCAAAAATCCCACTGTTTCTACCATATCCAGGTCGTCCACAACACGGAGGACAGCGGCTCCTAATATAACCTTCCCACAGTGCCTCTAAATGACATGTGGACTTTGGGTGAACTGGATCTGGGTAAGGCTTGACTTCTATATGGAAGTTTGATGTTTTCTCTGCTTTTCTGGCATGCTGTTGACATACATGATGTTTTGAAAAGTAATTGACTTTCCAGTAATTTCAAACATACAACTTTACATACATAAAAACAAGTCTTGTACCTTGATTAGATATACTCCTAAATATTGATGTTGACATTATTAAAACTGGAATTGTTCTCATAAATTCTTTTTCAGATTATTTTTTGCCAGCGTATGCATATAAGATAGATTTTCATGAATTGATATTTTGTTCTGTAACTTTGCTTATTAATGAGTTGATTAGCTCAAATAATTTCTTTGCTGATTATAGGTAGTTTTATATATAAGATGATGTGACCTATGTTCTGTGAAGAGACCCGGTTTTACTTTTTCCATTCACCCATGGATGCCTTTTATTTCTTTCCTCAAGATTCTGGGTAGAACTTCCAGTACACTATTGAGTAACGGTGATGAAGGCCAGCTTCCTGGCCCTGTTCCTGATTTCAGGAGTAAATCTTTCAGTCTTTAACGTTGAGCATGATGTTTGCTGTGGCTTTTTGTACTACTCTTTTCCATATTGAACAACTTGCCTTTTACTCCTGCTTTCTTGAGTGTTTTTCATGAAATAACACTGAATTTTCATTGTAGATTTTTTGCATTAATTGATATGATTATGTGTTTTTACTTCACACCATTATTGTGGTTGAATACATTGCTTACTTTTCATATGTTGAGCAACCTGAAATTCCTGGTGTAGAGATACTTGGCTTATGGCATTATCCATTTAAAGTTCTGTTGGTTTCATGTTGCTGTTATTGTGTGATAGATTTTTACATTCATATTTATAAGTTGTACTGGGGTAGTTTTCTTGTTTTTTTCCTTTATTTTTAAAATCTTTTTTAAAATAGTGGTTTTATTTCATTTTAATTATTTATTTACTTTGGCCACATCCCATGGCTTGTGGGATCTTAGTTCCCCAGTCAGGGATCGAACCCGAGCCCTTGGCAGTGAAAGCACAGAGTCCTAACCACTGGGCCACCAGAGTATTCCCCAGTTTTCTTTTTCAAGATGTATTTGTATAATCTGATTAGACTTGGCTTGGTGGAAGTGGTTTGGAGGGTTAGCATTAGGGCTGGGGCTGGTGTGAGGGTTGGGGCTGTGTACGGTTTATGGTTGCTGTTATGGTTTAAGTTTTATGGTTAATGAGTTATTTATGGGTATGGTTAATGAATGTATTTTATGGTTTGGTTATGGTTATGGTTTTGCTTATTGGTTAAGGTTTATGGTTTTGGTCTCAGGGTGTTAGGGTTCTGTGTTAGAGTGGGTGTTAGGGTATGGGTTAGAATTGGGGTACAGGTAGGATACGGGTAGAGCATGGGTTAGGGTAAGGTACAGGTTTAGGGTACGGGTTAGGCTAAGGTTAGGTCAGGGCTTAGGGTCAGGATCAGAGTTTAGGGTTAGGGTCCATGTCAGGATTAGCGTCAAGGTTGAGCGAGGCCATTGTTTTCTGCTCCTCCAGTGCTGGATTCTCATTGATAGACGAATGAAATGTCTGCTCTGGTCACCCACTGTTTCAAATTGAGCTCAGCCTTAGTCAAGGGTCCTTAGGGCCTCAGAGGTCATGCAGGGTTTCCCTCCACCCTCCCTCCTGGGAAGGGTGATGCAGGCCCCACTCTGTCTGGGCAGCCCCAGGTCCAGCATGGCCCTGACATGCAGGATACTAAGTAGACGTGATGTAAGACTTGGTGCCTCAGTCTGCCAGCCCCCAGGTGCTGCCTTTTTTTTTTTTTCTTAATTAATTAATTAATTAATTTTGGGCTGTGTTGGGTCTGCATTGCTGCCCGGAGGCTTTCTCTAGTTGCGGCGAGTGGGGGCTTCTCATTGCGGTGGCTTCTCTTGTTGCAGGGCACAGGCTCTAAGCGCGTGGGCTTCAGCAGTTGGGGCTCGCGGGTTCTAGAGCGCAGGCTCAGTAGTTGTGGTGCACGGGCTTAGTTGCTCCACAGCATGTGGGATCTTCCCGGACCAGGGCTCAAACCCGTGTCCCCTGCATTGGCAGGTGGATTCTTAACCACTGCGCCACCAGGGAAGTCTGGTGTTGCGTTCGTGAGGGCTGGTGGGGCCCTCTTGGGACTGGGCGGATCGTTTGTTCCATCTGCACGGGTGTCCAAGCAGGTCTCAGGACAGCCCTTGGCCTCTGAGCATCCAGGCAGGCACCCACGTTCCTCCAGCTCAGGTTAGCCTTGGCCCCTCCAGCCCCCGTGGCCAATTACTGAGCTGATTGTGTCTTTACTCTTTCAAATTAAATCACTCTCTCCAGGTGGGCGAGAAGTTTACTTGTGAACTTGGTTAGGGTTGGGGTTAAGGGTTAGGGTCAGGGTTAGGGCTAGGGCTACGGCTAGGGGTTAGGGTTAGGGTTATGCTTAGGGTTGGGTTAGGGTTAGGGGTTAGGGTTAGGGTTTAGGTTTAGGGTTAGGGTTAGTGTTGGGTTAGGGTTAGGGTTAAGGTAGGGTTAGGGTTGGGTTAGGGTTAGGGTTTAGGGTTAGGGTGTCCAGCCTTACGTCCCATTCAGCTGTGAGTGTAGATGTGGTCAGTCCAGTTGCCTCACAGCCCCTGATTGAATTTTGTAAGAATTCCTCTCTCTCTCTCTCACTGTCTTTCTCTTTTTATAATTAATTTTTATAATGGGGTGTAGCTGATTTGCAATGTTGTGTTTCTTGGTGCTGTACATCCACTTGTGTCACTTACAGAGAGACATCAATAAATTCTTTTCTAGTTTCTAGTAGTCAGATATATGTTTTTTCTGTGAATAGAGTGTGCTGAGTCCAGTTCCTTGAACAATGAGTATGTCTTGGCGATTACATTATTGGCGTATGGAACGCTATCTGTGCCAATTTCAACCTCCTGGTTTATGCATCAACGCACCACACTTTTCCCCTTAAGCAGCCATAAGTGTGTTTTGTAAATGTGTGATGGTGTTCTGTTTGTAATTCAGTTCACGGTTGGCGAGTTTTAGATTCCCTTTATAAGTGATATCTTATGATAAGTTTCTCTTGCTGTCTAACTTATTTCACTCTCAATGACCATACATAAGTCCCCCTGAGTCGCTGCAACTGGCCTCATTTCATTGATTTCAGGGCTGAGTAATATTCCGTTGTGCTTAAGTATCAAATTTTCTTTCACCATTTTTTCCTTCCAAGGACTATGAAGTTGTACCCAAGTCGAGGCTGTTGTAAACATAGCAGCAGTAAACGGGGTGCCTGCGTCCTGTGGATTTTTGGATTTTCCAACATATAGGCCCATGAGTGGAAGCGCCCTATGCTTTGTAGCTCTGTTTTTTAGATGTTTTAGGAAACACAGCACACTTCTCCAGAGTGGCCGTTGGCAATTTACATTCCCCCCTTCAGCGTAACGAGGCTCCCTTTTCTCCTCTCCTTGTCCTGCATATCTGGTTTTTACCCTTTGTGAGGATGGTCCTTTTTTCTGATTCGAAGTGATACCTCTTTGTAGTGTTGATTTGCATTGCCCGCTTCTTTGGTTGGCCAAAAAGGGCGTATGCGTTTTTCCTGAATATATTCTGGAAGTTAAATTTGAGAGACAGCTTTTCTTTTTAATTGATTAATTAATTAATTAATTTTTGGCTGTGTTGGGTCTTCGTTTCTGTGCGAAGGCTTTCTCTAGTTGTGGCAAGCGGGGGCCCCTCTTCATCGCGGTGCGCGGGCCTCTCACTATCGCGGCCTCTCTTGTTGCGGAGCACAGGCTCCAGACGCGCAGGCTCAGGAGTTGTGGCTCACGGGCCTAGTTGCTCCGCGGCATGTGGGATCTTCCCAGACCAGGGCTCGAACCCGTGTCCCCTGCATTAGCAGGCAGATTCTCAACCACTGCGCCACCAGGGAAGCCCCTTGAATAGTTTTGTATTTAAAGTTTGTCTGTGGGGACTTCCCTGGTGACGCAGTGGTTAAGAGTCAGCCTGCCAATGCAGGGGACACGGGCTCGAGCCCTGGTCCGGGAAGATCCCACATGCCGCAGAGCAACCAAGCCTGCACGGCACAACTACTGAAGCCTGCGCGCCTAGAGCCCGTGCTCGCCCACAAGAGAAGCCACCGCAATGAGAAGCCCGTGCACCGCAACGAAGAGTAGCCCCGCTCGACGCAACTAGAGGAAGCCCACATGCAGCAACGAAGACCCAACGCAGCCAAACATAAATTATAAACTAAAATAAAATTTGCCTCTGAATAACTTTGAGTGAATTTGGTATAAGTTGTAAAGTTTGCATCTACATTCCCTTCATTCCAAATGGTTTCCAATTAATTGTTCCTTAACTACTTTTAGAAAACTTTTGGGATAGAGACTCCATTTCAGTTTGAATTTCCAGTTGAATGGATTCAGCAGTCCTGTCAGTAGGGCACGCTGCCCCCAGTGACCTGTGAGGGAGGCGCGGCCTGCACTTCCTGCACTGACCACAGGGTGGCGCCGAGTTCGCCTCTCTGACCCACAGCGCATGCTCGTTCCATGGAACTCGATTGTGAGGGCAGCTGAGAGGAGTTGAGCCTCCTCAGGCGCGGGGGCGGGGGCGGGGGCGGGGGCCTTCGGGTAGGACGCCCGGCTCAGCGTCTCTGCTGAGAGGAGCTCGGTCTCCGTCTCCTTAGGACTCGCTGGGGTTTCGGCTTCAGGACAAAGTGGGGCTGCCTCCACGCTGACTAGGGAACTAGGTTTCCTGAGGACCCAGGTGATGCCTGAGGAAAAGGTGAAGAGACGGTGAGGAAAAGTGGGGAGAAGCTTCCTGTGGGCGACTGACCGTTGAGGGGGTCCGTCTTCGTGTGAGCGAGGGAGGGCTTGGCGTGGAAAGCTGGGTGTTTGGTCAGGTTTGTGTGCAGGGTAGCCAGCGTGAGTTATGGGGCGTCCAGTTTTCCCAGCACCATTTATCGTGGGGCGTGTCGTGCTCCTTGGTGTGTCCTTGGTCCCTGTGTCATAAATTCACCGACCCCGTCCGTGTGGGTTGAATTCTGGTCTCTCTGTCCTGTTCCTCTGGTCCCTGTGCCCGTTTTGAGCCAGTTCCACACTGTTTTGGTGCCTGTAGCTTCTCAGCAGAGTGTGACGTCAGGGAGGGAGATGCCTCCAGCCCGTTCTCTTTTTTCAGGGTTTCTTTGGCTATTTGGGGTCCTTTGTGGTTCCCCACAGATATTAGGAGGATTTGCTCTATTTTGGGGGAAAATACCATGGAATTTTGGGAGGGATTGCATTCACTGTGTCCACTGCTTTGGGTAGCATGGATATTTTAACAATATTAATTGTTCCATTCCATGAGAACAGGATATCTTTCCATTTATTGGTGTGTTTTGCAATGTCTTCATCAATGTCTTAAAGTTTTCAGTGTGCAGGTCTTTCACCTCCTTGGCTGACTTTATTCCCAGGTATTTTGTTCTTTTTGATGCAGTTGTAAATAGGGTTGCTTTCTTTCTCTTTCTGATGGTTCGTTATTAGTGTCTAGAAAGGCAACTGATTTCTGTGTATTGATTTTGCAACTTTACTGAATTGATTTATTAGTTCTAATAGTTTTTTTGTGGAATGAAGTGGAAAATTGGAATTCAAAAATCCCACTGTTTCTACCATATCCAGGTCGTCCACAACACGGAGGACAGCGGCTCCTAATATAACCTTCCCACAGTGCCTCTAAATGACATGTGGACTTTGGGTGAACTGGATCTGGGTAAGGCTTGGCTTCTATATGGAAGTTTGATGTTTTCTCTGCTTTTCTGGCATGCTGTTGACATACATGATGTTTTGAAAAGTAATTGACTTTCCAGTAATTTCAAACATACAACTTTACATACATAAAAACAAGTCTTGTACCTTGATTAGATATACTCCTAAATATTGATGTTGACATTATTAAAACTGGAATTGTTCTCATAAATTCTTTTTCAGATTATTTTTTGCCAGCATATGCATATAAGATAGATTTTCATGAATTGATATTTTGTTCTGTAACTTTGCTTATTAATGAGTTGATTAGCTCAAATAATTTCTTTGCTGATTATAGGTAGTTTTATATATAAGATGATGTGACCTATGTTCTGTGAAGAGACCCGGTTTTACTTTTTCCATTCACCCATGGATGCCTTTTATTTCTTTCCTCAAGATTCTGGGTAGAACTTCCAGTACACTATTGAGTAACGGTGATGAAGGCCAGCTTCCTGGCCCTGTTCCTGATTTCAGGAGTAAATCTTTCAGTCTTTAACGTTGAGCATGATGTTTGCTGTGGCTTTTTGTACTACTCTTTTCCATATTGAACAACTTGCCTTTTACTCCTGCTTTCTTGAGTGTTTTTCATGAAATAACACTGGATTTTCATTGTAGATTTTTTGCATTAATTGATATGATTATGTGTTTTTACTTCACACCATTATTGTGGTTGAATACATTGCTTACTTTTCATATGTTGAGCAACCTGAAATTCCTGGTGTAGAGATACTTGGCTTATGGCATTATCCATTTAAAGTTCTGTTGGTTTCATGTTGCTATTATTGTGTGATAGATTTTTACATTCATATTTATAAGTTGTACTGGGGTAGTTTTCTTGTTTTTTTCCTTTATTTTTAAAATCTTTTTTAAAATAGTGGTTTTATTTCATTTTAATTATTTATTTACTTTGGCCACATCCCATGGCTTGTGGGATCTTAGTTCCCCAGTCAGGGATCGAACCCGAGCCCTTGGCAGTGAAAGCACAGAGTCCTAACCACTGGGCCACCAGAGTATTCCCCAGTTTTCTTTTTCAAGATGTATTTGTATAATCTGATTAGACTTGGCTTGGTGGAAGTGGTTTGGAGGGTTAGCATTAGGGCTGGGGCTGGTGTGAGGGTTGGGGCTGTGTACGGTTTATGGTTGCTGTTATGGTTTAAGTTTTATGGTTAATGAGTTATTTATGGGTATGGTTAATGAATGTATTTTATGGTTTGGTTATGGTTATGGTTTTGCTTATTGGTTAAGGTTTATGGTTTTGGTCTCAGGGTGTTAGGGTTCTGTGTTAGAGTGGGTGTTAGGGTATGGGTGAGAATTGGGGTACAGGTAGGATACGGGTAGAGCATGGGTTAGGGTAAGGTACAGGTTTAGGGTACGGGTTAGGCTAAGGTTAGGTCAGGGCTTAGGGTCAGGATCAGAGTTTAGGGTTAGGGTCCATGTCAGGATTAGCGTCAAGGTTGAGCGAGGCCATTGTTTTCTGCTCCTCCAGTGCTGGATTCTCATTGATAGACGAATGAAATGTCTGCTCTGGTCACCCACTGTTTCAAATTGAGCTCAGCCTTAGTCAAGGGTTCTTAGGGCCTCAGAGGTCATGCAGGGTTTCCCTCCACCCTCCCTCCTGGGAAGGGTGATGCAGGCCCCACTCTGTCTGGGCAGCCCCAGGTCCAGCATGGCCCTGACATGCAGGATACTAAGTAGACGTGATGTAAGACTTGGTGCCTCAGTCTGCCAGCCCCCAGGTGCTGCCTTTTTTTTTTTTCTTAATTAATTAATTAATTAATTAATTAATTAATTTTGGGCTGTGTTGGGTCTGCATTGCTGCCCGGAGGCTTTCTCTAGTTGCGGCGAGTGGGGGCTTCTCATTGCGGTGGCTTCTCTTGTTGCAGGGCACAGGCTCTAAGCGCGTGGGCTTCAGCAGTTGGGGCTCGCGGGTTCTAGAGCGCAGGCTCAGTAGTTGTGGTGCACGGGCTTAGTTGCTCCACAGCATGTGGGATCTTCCCGGACCAGGGCTCAAACCCGTGTCCCCTGCATTGGCAGGTGGATTCTTAACCACTGCGCCACCAGGGAAGTCTGGTGTTGCGTTCGTGAGGGCTGGTGGGGCCCTCTTGGGACTGGGCGGATCGTTTGTTCCATCTGCACGGGTGTCCAAGCAGGTCTCAGGACAGCCCTTGGCCTCTGAGCATCCAGGCAGGCACCCACGTTCCTCCAGCTCAGGTTAGCCTTGGCCCCTCCAGCCCCCGTGGCCAATTACTGAGCTGATTGTGTCTTTACTCTTTCAAATTAAATCACTCTCTCCAGGTGGGCGAGAAGTTTACTTGTGAACTTGGTTAGGGTTGGGGTTAAGGGTTAGGGGTTAGGGTCAGGGTTAGGGCTAGGGCTACGGCTAGGGGTTAGGGTTAGGGTTATGCTTAGGGTTGGGTTAGGGTTAGGGGTTAGTGTTAGGGTTTAGGTTTAGGGTTAGGGTTAGTGTTGGGTTAGGGTTAGGGTTAAGGTAGGGTTAGGGTTGGGTTAGGGTTAGGGTTTAGGGTTAGGGTGTCCAGCCTTACGTCCCATTCAGCTGTGAGTGTAGATGTGGTCAGTCCAGTTGCCTCACAGCCCCTGATTGTATTTTGTAAGAATTCCTCTCTCTCTCTCACTGTCTTTCTCTTTTTATAATTAATTTTTATAATGGGGTGTAGCTGATTTGCAATGTTGTTTCTTGGTGCTGTACATCCACTTGAGTCACTTACAGAGAGACATCAATAAATTCTTTTCTAGTTTCTAGTAGTCAGATATATGTTTTTTCTGTGAATAGAGTGTGCTGAGTCCAGTTCCTTGAACAATGAGTATGTCTTGGCGATTACATTATTGGCGTATGGAACGGTATCTGTGCCAATTTCAACCTCCTGGTTTATGCATCAACGCACCACACTTTTCCCCTTAAGCAGCCATAAGTGTGTTTTGTAAATGTGTGATGGTGTTCTGTTTGTAATTCAGTTCACGGTTGGCGAGTTTTAGATTCCCTTTATAAGTGATATCTTATGATAAGTTTCTCTTGCTGTCTAACTTATTTCACTCTCAATGACCATACATAAGTCCCCCTGAGTCGCTGCAACTGGCCTCATTTCATTGATTTCAGGGCTGAGTAATATTCCGTTGTGCTTAAGTATCAAATTTTCTTTCACCATTTTTTCCTTCCAAGGACTATGAAGTTGTACCCAAGTCGAGGCTGTTGTAAACATAGCAGCAGTAAACGGGGTGCCTGCGTCCTGTGGATTTTTGGATTTTCCAACATATAGGCCCATGAGTGGAAGCGCCCTATGCTTTGTAGCTCTGTTTTTTAGATGTTTTAGGAAACACAGCACACTTCTCCAGAGTGGCCGTTGGCAATTTACATTCCCCCCTTCAGCGTAACGAGGCTCCCTTTTCTCCTCTCCTTGTCCTGCATATCTGGTTTTTACCCTTTGTGAGGATGGTCCTTTTTTCTGATTCGAAGTGATACCTCTTTGTAGTGTTGATTTGCATTGCCCGCTTCTTTGGTTGGCCAAAAAGGGCGTATGCGTTTTTCCTGAATATATTCTGGAAGTTAAATTTGAGAGACAGCTTTTCTTTTTAATTGATTAATTAATTAATTAATTTTTGGCTGTGTTGGGTCTTCGTTTCTGTGCGAAGGCTTTCTCTAGTTGTGGCAAGCGGGGGCCCCTCTTCATCGCGGTGCGCGGGCCTCTCACTATCGCGGCCTCTCTTGTTGCGGAGCACAGGCTCCAGACGCGCAGGCTCAGGAGTTGTGGCTCACGGGCCTAGTTGCTCCGCGGCATGTGGGATCTTCCCAGACCAGGGCTCGAACCCGTGTCCCCTGCATTAGCAGGCAGATTCTCAACCACTGCGCCACCAGGGAAGCCCCTTGAATAGTTTTGTATTTAAAGTTTGTCTGTGGGGACTTCCCTGGTGACGCAGTGGTTAAGAGTCGGCCTGCCAATGCAGGGGACATGGGCTCGAGCCCTGGTCCGGGAAGATCCCACATGCCGCAGAGCAACCAAGCCTGCACGGCACAACTACTGAAGCCTGCGCGCCTAGAGCCCGTGCTCGCCCACAAGAGAAGCCACCGCAATGAGAAGCCCGTGCACCGCAACGAAGAGTAGCCCCGCTCGACGCAACTAGAGGAAGCCCACATGCAGCAACGAAGACCCAACGCAGCCAAACATAAATTATAAACTAAAATAAAATTTGCCTCTGAATAACTTTGAGTGAATTTGGTATAAGTTGTAAAGTTTGCATCTACATTCCCTTCATTCCAAATGGTTTCCAATTAATTGTTCCTTAACTACTTTTAGAAAACTTTTGGGATAGAGACTCCATTTCAGTTTGAATTTCCAGTTGAATGGATTCAGCAGTCCTGTCAGTAGGGCACGCTGCCCCCAGTGACCTGTGAGGGAGGCGCGGCCTGCACTTCCTGCACTGACCACAGGGTGGCGCCGAGTTCGCCTCTCTGACCCACAGCGCATGCTCGTTCCCTGCGAACTCGATTGTGAGGACAGCTGAGAGGAGTTGAGCCTCCTCAGGCGCGGGGGCGGGGGCGGGGGCGGGGGCCTTCGGGTAGGACGCCCGGCTCAGCGTCTCTGCTGAGAGGAGCTCGGTCTCCGTCCCCTTAGGACTCGCTTCGGTTTCGGCTTCAGGACAAAGTGGGGCTGCGTCCACGCTGACTAGGGAACTAGGGTTCCTGAGGACCCAGGTGATGCCTGAGGAAAAGGTGAAGAGATGGTGAGGAAAAGTGGGGAGAAGCTTCCTGTGGGCGACTGACCGTTGAGGGGGTCCGTCTTCGTGTGAGCGAGGGAGGGCTTGGCGTGGAAAGCTGGGTGTTTGGTCAGGTTTGTGTGCAGGGTAGCCAGCGTGAGTTATGGGGCGTCCAGTTTTCCCAGCACCATTTATCGTGGGGCGTGTCGTGCTCCTTGGTGTGTCCTTGGTCCCTGTGTCATAAATTCACCGACCCCGTCCGTGTGGGTTGAATTCTGGTCTCTCTGTCCTGTTCCTCTGGTCCCTGTGCCCGTTTTGAGCCAGTTCCACACTGTTTTGGTGCCTGTAGCTTCTCAGCAGAGTGTGACGTCAGGGAGGGAGATGCCTCCAGCCCGTTCTCTTTTTTCAGGGTTTCTTTGGCTATTTGGGGTCCTTTGTGGTTCCCCACAGATATTAGGAGGATTTGCTCTATTTTGGGGGAAAATACCATGGAATTTTGGGAGGGATTGCATTCACTGTGTCCACTGCTTTGGGTAGCATGGATATTTTAACAATATTAATTGTTCCATTCCATGAGAACAGGATATCTTTCCATTTATTGGTGTGTTTTGCAATGTCTTCATCAATGTCTTAAAGTTTTCAGTGTGCAGGTCTTTCACCTCCTTGGCTGACTTTATTCCCAGGTATTTTGTTCTTTTTGATGCAGTTGTAAATAGGGTTGCTTTCTTTCTCTTTCTGATGGTTCGTTATTAGTGTCTAGAAAGGCAACTGATTTCTGTGTATTGATTTTGCAACTTTACTGAATTGATTTATTAGTTCTAATAGTTTTTTTGTGGAATGAAGTGGAAAATTGGAATTCAAAAATCCCACTGTTTCTACCATATCCAGGTCGTCCACAACACGGAGGACAGCGGCTCCTAATATAACCTTCCCACAGTGCCTCTAAATGACATGTGGACTTTGGGTGAACTGGATCTGGGTAAGGCTTGGCTTCTATATGGAAGTTTGATGTTTTCTCTGCTTTTCTGGCATGCTGTTGACATACATGATGTTTTGAAAAGTAATTGACTTTCCAGTAATTTCAAACATACAACTTTACATACATAAAAACAAGTCTTGGGGCTTCCCTGGTGGCACAGTGGTTGACACTCTGCCTGCTAATGCAGGGGACAAGGGTTCGAGCCCTGGTCTGGGAAGATCCCACATGCCGCGGAGCAACTAGGCCCATGAGCCACAATTACTGAGCCTGCGCGTCTGGAGCCTGTGCTCCGCAACAAGAGAGGCCACGATAATAAGAGGCCCGCGCACCGCGATGAAGAGCGGCCCCCGCTCACCGCAGCTAGAGAAAGCCCTCGCACAGAAACGAATACCCAACACAGCCACAAATCAATAAATTAAAAAAAAAAAAAAAGTCTTGTACCTTGATTAGATATACTCCTAAATATTGATGTTGACATTATTAAAACTGGAATTGTTCTCATAAATTCTTTTTCAGATTATTTTTTGCCAGCGTATGCATATAAGATAGATTTTCATGAATTGATATTTTGTTCTGTAACTTTGCTTATTAATGAGTTGATTAGCTCAAATAATTTCTTTGCTGATTATATGTAGTTTTATATATAAGATGATGTGACCTATGTTCTGTGAAGAGACCCGGTTTTAATTTTTCCATTCACCCATGGATGCCTTTTATTTCTTTCCTCAAGATTCTGGGTAGAACTTCCAGTACACTA
The DNA here is from genome assembly GCF_028023285.1 of Balaenoptera ricei. Taxonomy (NCBI): domain Eukaryota; kingdom Metazoa; phylum Chordata; class Mammalia; order Artiodactyla; family Balaenopteridae; genus Balaenoptera; species Balaenoptera ricei. The sequence continues at coordinate 135,840,340 of NC_082660.1, forward strand.
TTGAGTAACGGTGATGAAGGCCAGCTTCCTGGCCCTGTTCCTGATTTCAGGAGTAAATCTTTCAGTCTTTAACGTTGAGCATGATGTTTGCTGTGGCTTTTTGTACTACTCTTTTCCATATTGAACAACTTTCCTTTTACTCCTGCTTTCTTGAGTGTTTTTCATGAAATAACACTGAATTTTCATTGTAGATTTTTTGCATTAATTGATATGATTATGTGTTTTTACTTCACACCATTATTGTGGTTGAATACATTGCTTACTTTTCATATGTTGAGCAACCTGAAATTCCTGGTGTAGAGATACTTGGCTTATGGCATTATCCATTTAAAGTTCTGTTGGTTTCATGTTGCTGTTATTGTGTGATAGATTTTTACATTCATATTTATAAGTTGTACTGGGGTAGTTTTCTTGTTTTTTTCCTTTATTTTTAAAATCTTTTTTAAAATAGTGGTTTTATTTCATTTTAATTATTTATTTACTTTGGCCACATCCCATGGCTTGTGGGATCTTAGTTCCCCAGTCAGGGATCGAACCCGAGCCCTTGGCAGTGAAAGCACAGAGTCCTAACCACTGGGCCACCAGAGTATTCCCCAGTTTTCTTTTTCAAGATGTATTTGTATAATCTGATTAGACTTGGCTTGGTGGAAGTGGTTTGGAGGGTTAGCATTAGGGCTGGGGCTGGTGTGAGGGTTGGGGCTGTGTACGGTTTATGGTTGCTGTTATGGTTTAAGTTTTATGGTTAATGAGTTATTTATGGGTATGGTTAATGAATGTATTTTATGGTTTGGTTATGGTTATGGTTTTGCTTATTGGTTAAGGTTTATGGTTTTGGTCTCAGGGTGTTAGGGTTCTGTGTTAGAGTGGGTGTTAGGGTATGGGTGAGAATTGGGGTACAGGTAGGATACGGGTAGAGCATGGGTTAGGGTAAGGTACAGGTTTAGGGTACGGGTTAGGCTAAGGTTAGGTCAGGGCTTAGGGTCAGGATCAGAGTTTAGGGTTAGGGTCCATGTCAGGATTAGCGTCAAGGTTGAGCGAGGCCATTGTTTTCTGCTCCTCCAGTGCTGGATTCTCATTGATAGACGAATGAAATGTCTGCTCTGGTCACCCACTGTTTCAAATTGAGCTCAGCCTTAGTCAAGGGTTCTTAGGGCCTCAGAGGTCATGCAGGGTTTCCCTCCACCCTCCCTCCTGGGAAGGGTGATGCAGGCCCCACTCTGTCTGGGCAGCCCCAGGTCCAGCATGGCCCTGACATGCAGGATACTAAGTAGACGTGATGTAAGACTTGGTGCCTCAGTCTGCCAGCCCCCAGGTGCTGCCTTTTTTTTTTTTCTTAATTAATTAATTAATTAATTTTGGGCTGTGTTGGGTCTGCATTGCTGCCCGGAGGCTTTCTCTAGTTGCGGCGAGTGGGGGCTTCTCATTGCGGTGGCTTCTCTTGTTGCAGGGCACAGGCTCTAAGCGCGTGGGCTTCAGCAGTTGGGGCTCGCGGGTTCTAGAGCGCAGGCTCAGTAGTTGTGGTGCACGGGCTTAGTTGCTCCACAGCATGTGGGATCTTCCCGGACCAGGGCTCAAACCCGTGTCCCCTGCATTGGCAGGTGGATTCTTAACCACTGCGCCACCAGGGAAGTCTGGTGTTGCGTTCGTGAGGGCTGGTGGGGCCCTCTTGGGACTGGGCGGATCGTTTGTTCCATCTGCACGGGTGTCCAAGCAGGTCTCAGGACAGCCCTTGGCCTCTGAGCATCCAGGCAGGCACCCACGTTCCTCCAGCTCAGGGTAGCCTTGGCCCCTCCAGCCCCGTGGCCAATTACTGAGCTGATTGTGTCTTTACTCTTTCAAATTAAATCACTCTCTCCAGGTGGGCGAGAAGTTTACTTGTGAACTTGGTTAGGGTTGGGGTTAAGGGTTAGGGGTTAGGGTCAGGGTTAGGGCTAGGGCTACGGCTAGGGGTTAGGGTTAGGGTTATGCTTAGGGTTGGGTTAGGGTTAGGGGTTAGGGTTAGGGTTTAGGTTTAGGGTTAGGGTTAGTGTTGGGTTAGGGTTAGGGTTAAGGTAGGGTTAGGGTTGGGTTAGGGTTAGGGTTTAGGGTTAGGGTGTCCAGCCTTACGTCCCATTCAGCTGTGAGTGTAGATGTGGTCAGTCCAGTTGCCTCACAGCCCCTGATTGAATTTTGTAAGAATTCCTCTCTCTCTCTCTCACTGTCTTTCTCTTTTTATAATTAATTTTTATAATGGGGTGTAGCTGATTTGCAATGTTGTGTTTCTTGGTGCTGTACATCCACTTGTGTCACTTACAGAGAGACATCAATAAATTCTTTTCTAGTTTCTAGTAGTCAGATATATGTTTTTTCTGTGAATAGAGTGTGCTGAGTCCAGTTCCTTGAACAATGAGTATGTCTTGGCGATTACATTATTGGCGTATGGAACGGTATCTGTGCCAATTTCAACCTCCTGGTTTATGCATCAACGCACCACACTTTTCCCCTTAAGCAGCCATAAGTGTGTTTTGTAAATGTGTGATGGTGTTCTGTTTGTAATTCAGTTCACGGTTGGCGAGTTTTAGATTCCCTTTATAAGTGATATCTTATGATAAGTTTCTCTTGCTGTCTAACTTATTTCACTCTCAATGACCATACATAAGTCCCCCTGAGTCGCTGCAACTGGCCTCATTTCATTGATTTCAGGGCTGAGTAATATTCCGTTGTGCTTAAGTATCAAATTTTCTTTCACCATTTTTTCCTTCCAAGGACTATGAAGTTGTACCCAAGTCGAGGCTGTTGTAAACATAGCAGCAGTAAACGGGGTGCCTGCGTCCTGTGGATTTTTGGATTTTCCAACATATAGGCCCATGAGTGGAAGCGCCCTATGCTTTGTAGCTCTGTTTTTTAGATGTTTTAGGAAACACAGCACACTTCTCCAGAGTGGCCGTTGGCAATTTACATTCCCCCCTTCAGCGTAACGAGGCTCCCTTTTCTCCTCTCCTTGTCCTGCATATCTGGTTTTTACCCTTTGTGAGGATGGTCCTTTTTTCTGATTCGAAGTGATACCTCTTTGTAGTGTTGATTTGCATTGCCCGCTTCTTTGGTTGGCCAAAAAGGGCGTATGCGTTTTTCCTGAATATATTCTGGAAGTTAAATTTGAGAGACAGCTTTTCTTTTTAATTGATTAATTAATTAATTAATTTTTGGCTGTGTTGGGTCTTCGTTTCTGTGCGAAGGCTTTCTCTAGTTGTGGCAAGCGGGGGCCCCTCTTCATCGCGGTGCGCGGGCCTCTCACTATCGCGGCCTCTCTTGTTGCGGAGCACAGGCTCCAGACGCGCAGGCTCAGGAGTTGTGGCTCACGGGCCTAGTTGCTCCGCGGCATGTGGGATCTTCCCAGACCAGGGCTCGAACCCGTGTCCCCTGCATTAGCAGGCAGATTCTCAACCACTGCGCCACCAGGGAAGCCCCTTGAATAGTTTTGTATTTAAAGTTTGTCTGTGGGGACTTCCCTGGTGACGCAGTGGTTAAGAGTCGGCCTGCCAATGCAGGGGACACGGGCTCGAGCCCTGGTCCGGGAAGATCCCACATGCCGCAGAGCAACCAAGCCTGCACGGCACAACTACTGAAGCCTGCGCGCCTAGAGCCCGTGCTCGCCCACAAGAGAAGCCACCGCAATGAGAAGCCCGTGCACCGCAACGAAGAGTAGCCCCGCTCGACGCAACTAGAGGAAGCCCACATGCAGCAACGAAGACCCAACGCAGCCAAACATAAATTATAAACTAAAATAAAATTTGCCTCTGAATAACTTTGAGTGAATTTGGTATAAGTTGTAAAGTTTGCATCTACATTCCCTTCATTCCAAATGGTTTCCAATTAATTGTTCCTTAACTACTTTTAGAAAACTTTTGGGATAGAGACTCCATTTCAGTTTGAATTTCCAGTTGAATGGATTCAGCAGTCCTGTCAGTAGGGCACGCTGCCCCCAGTGACCTGTGAGGGAGGCGCGGCCTGCACTTCCTGCACTGACCACAGGGTGGCGCCGAGTTCGCCTCTCTGACCCACAGCGCATGCTCGTTCCATGGAACTCGATTGTGAGGGCAGCTGAGAGGAGTTGAGCCTCCTCAGGCGCGGGGGCGGGGGCGGGGGCGGGGGCCTTCGGGTAGGACGCCCGGCTCAGCGTCTCTGCTGAGAGGAGCTCGGTCTCCGTCTCCTTAGGACTCGCTGGGGTTTCGGCTTCAGGACAAAGTGGGGCTGCCTCCACGCTGACTAGGGAACTAGGGTTCCTGAGGACCCAGGTGATGCCTGAGGAAAAGGTGAAGAGACGGTGAGGAAAAGTGGGGAGAAGCTTCCTGTGGGCGACTGACCGTTGAGGGGGTCCGTCTTCGTGTGAGCGAGGGAGGGCTTGGCGTGGAAAGCTGGGTGTTTGGTCAGGTTTGTGTGCAGGGTAGCCAGCGTGAGTTATGGGGCGTCCAGTTTTCCCAGCACCATTTATCGTGGGGAGTGTCGTGCTCCTTGGTGTGTCCTTGGTCCCTGTGTCATAAATTCACCGACCCCGTCCGTGTGGGTTGAATTCTGGTCTCTCTGTCCTGTTCCTCTGGTCCCTGTGCCCGTTTTGAGCCAGTTCCACACTGTTTTGGTGCCTGTAGCTTCTCAGCAGAGTGTGACGTCAGGGAGGGAGATGCCTCCAGCCCGTTCTCTTTTTTCAGGGTTTCTTTGGCTATTTGGGGTCCTTTGTGGTTCCCCACAGATATTAGGAGGATTTGCTCTATTTTGGGGGAAAATACCATGGAATTTTGGGAGGGATTGCATTCACTGTGTCCACTGCTTTGGGTAGCATGGATATTTTAACAATATTAATTGTTCCATTCCATGAGAACAGGATATCTTTCCATTTATTGGTGTGTTTTGCAATGTCTTCATCAATGTCTTAAAGTTTTCAGTGTGCAGGTCTTTCACCTCCTTGGCTGACTTTATTCCCAGGTATTTTGTTCTTTTTGATGCAGTTGTAAATAGGGTTGCTTTCTTTCTCTTTCTGATGGTTCGTTATTAGTGTCTAGAAAGGCAACTGATTTCTGTGTATTGATTTTGCAACTTTACTGAATTGATTTATTAGTTCTAATAGTTTTTTTGTGGAATGAAGTGGAAAATTGGAATTCAAAAATCCCACTGTTTCTACCATATCCAGGTCGTCCACAACACGGAGGACAGCGGCTCCTAATATAACCTTCCCACAGTGCCTCTAAATGACATGTGGACTTTGGGTGAACTGGATCTGGGTAAGGCTTGGCTTCTATATGGAAGTTTGATGTTTTCTCTGCTTTTCTGGCATGCTGTTGACATACATGATGTTTTGAAAAGTAATTGACTTTCCAGTAATTTCAAACATACAACTTTACATACATAAAAACAAGTCTTGTACCTTGATTAGATATACTCCTAAATATTGATGTTGACATTATTAAAACTGGAATTGTTCTCATAAATTCTTTTTCAGATTATTTTTTGCCAGCATATGCATATAAGATAGATTTTCATGAATTGATATTTTGTTCTGTAACTTTGCTTATTAATGAGTTGATTAGCTCAAATAATTTCTTTGCTGATTATAGGTAGTTTTATATATAAGATGATGTGACCTATGTTCTGTGAAGAGACCCGGTTTTACTTTTTCCATTCACCCATGGATGCCTTTTATTTCTTTCCTCAAGATTCTGGGTAGAACTTCCAGTACACTATTGAGTAACGGTGATGAAGGCCAGCTTCCTGGCCCTGTTCCTGATTTCAGGAGTAAATCTTTCAGTCTTTAACGTTGAGCATGATGTTTGCTGTGGCTTTTTGTACTACTCTTTTCCATATTGAACAACTTGCCTTTTACTCCTGCTTTCTTGAGTGTTTTTCATGAAATAACACTGGATTTTCATTGTAGATTTTTTGCATTAATTGATATGATTATGTGTTTTTACTTCACACCATTATTGTGGTTGAATACATTGCTTACTTTTCATATGTTGAGCAACCTGAAATTCCTGGTGTAGAGATACTTGGCTTATGGCATTATCCATTTAAAGTTCTGTTGGTTTCATGTTGCTATTATTGTGTGATAGATTTTTACATTCATATTTATAAGTTGTACTGGGGTAGTTTTCTTGTTTTTTTCCTTTATTTTTAAAATCTTTTTTAAAATAGTGGTTTTATTTCATTTTAATTATTTATTTACTTTGGCCACATCCCATGGCTTGTGGGATCTTAGTTCCCCAGTCAGGGATCGAACCCGAGCCCTTGGCAGTGAAAGCACAGAGTCCTAACCACTGGGCCACCAGAGTATTCCCCAGTTTTCTTTTTCAAGATGTATTTGTATAATCTGATTAGACTTGGCTTGGTGGAAGTGGTTTGGAGGGTTAGCATTAGGGCTGGGGCTGGTGTGAGGGTTGGGGCTGTGTACGGTTTATGGTTGCTGTTATGGTTTAAGTTTTATGGTTAATGAGTTATTTATGGGTATGGTTAATGAATGTATTTTATGGTTTGGTTATGGTTATGGTTTTGCTTATTGGTTAAGGTTTATGGTTTTGGTCTCAGGGTGTTAGGGTTCTGTGTTAGAGTGGGTGTTAGGGTATGGGTGAGAATTGGGGTACAGGTAGGATACGGGTAGAGCATGGGTTAGGGTAAGGTACAGGTTTAGGGTACGGGTTAGGCTAAGGTTAGGTCAGGGCTTAGGGTCAGGATCAGAGTTTAGGGTTAGGGTCCATGTCAGGATTAGCGTCAAGGTTGAGCGAGGCCATTGTTTTCTGCTCCTCCAGTGCTGGATTCTCATTGATAGACGAATGAAATGTCTGCTCTGGTCACCCACTGTTTCAAATTGAGCTCAGCCTTAGTCAAGGGTTCTTAGGGCCTCAGAGGTCATGCAGGGTTTCCCTCCACCCTCCCTCCTGGGAAGGGTGATGCAGGCCCCACTCTGTCTGGGCAGCCCCAGGTCCAGCATGGCCCTGACATGCAGGATACTAAGTAGACGTGATGTAAGACTTGGTGCCTCAGTCTGCCAGCCCCCAGGTGCTGCCTTTTTTTTTTTTTCTTAATTAATTAATTAATTAATTAATTAATTAATTAATTTTGGGCTGTGTTGGGTCTGCATTGCTGCCCGGAGGCTTTCTCTAGTTGCGGCGAGTGGGGGCTTCTCATTGCGGTGGCTTCTCTTGTTGCAGGGCACAGGCTCTAAGCGCGTGGGCTTCAGCAGTTGGGGCTCGCGGGTTCTAGAGCGCAGGCTCAGTAGTTGTGGTGCACGGGCTTAGTTGCTCCACAGCATGTGGGATCTTCCCGGACCAGGGCTCAAACCCGTGTCCCCTGCATTGGCAGGTGGATTCTTAACCACTGCGCCACCAGGGAAGTCTGGTGTTGCGTTCGTGAGGGCTGGTGGGGCCCTCTTGGGACTGGGCGGATCGTTTGTTCCATCTGCACGGGTGTCCAAGCAGGTCTCAGGACAGCCCTTGGCCTCTGAGCATCCAGGCAGGCACCCACGTTCCTCCAGCTCAGGTTAGCCTTGGCCCCTCCAGCCCCCGTGGCCAATTACTGAGCTGATTGTGTCTTTACTCTTTCAAATTAAATCACTCTCTCCAGGTGGGCGAGAAGTTTACTTGTGAACTTGGTTAGGGTTGGGGTTAAGGGTTAGGGGTTAGGGTCAGGGTTAGGGCTAGGGCTACGGCTAGGGGTTAGGGTTAGGGTTATGCTTAGGGTTGGGTTAGGGTTAGGGGTTAGGGTTAGGGTTTAGGGTTAGGGTTAGGGTTAGTGTTGGGTTAGGGTTAGGGTTAAGGTAGGGTTAGGGTTGGGTTAGGGTTAGGGTTTAGGGTTAGGGTGTCCAGCCTTACGTCCCATTCAGCTGTGAGTGTAGATGTGGTCAGTCCAGTTGCCTCACAGCCCCTGATTGAATTTTGTAAGAATTCCTCTCTCTCTCTCTCACTGTCTTTCTCTTTTTATAATTAATTTTTATAATGGGGTGTAGCTGATTTGCAATGTTGTGTTTCTTGGTGCTGTACATCCACTTGAGTCACTTACAGAGAGACATCAATAAATTCTTTTCTAGTTTCTAGTAGTCAGATATATGTTTTTTCTGTGAATAGAGTGTGCTGAGTCCAGTTCCTTGAACAATGAGTATGTCTTGGCGATTACATTATTGGCGTATGGAACGGTATCTGTGCCAATTTCAACCTCCTGGTTTATGCATCAACGCACCACACTTTTCCCCTTAAGCAGCCATAAGTGTGTTTTGTAAATGTGTGATGGTGTTCTGTTTGTAATTCAGTTCACGGTTGGCGAGTTTTAGATTCCCTTTATAAGTGATATCTTATGATAAGTTTCTCTTGCTGTCTAACTTATTTCACTCTCAATGACCATACATAAGTCCCCCTGAGTCGCTGCAACTGGCCTCATTTCATTGATTTCAGGGCTGAGTAATATTCCGTTGTGCTTAAGTATCAAATTTTCTTTCACCATTTTTTCCTTCCAAGGACTATGAAGTTGTACCCAAGTCGAGGCTGTTGTAAACATAGCAGCAGTAAACGGGGTGCCTGCGTCCTGTGGATTTTTGGATTTTCCAACATATAGGCCCATGAGTGGAAGCGCCCTATGCTTTGTAGCTCTGTTTTTTAGATGTTTTAGGAAACACAGCACACTTCTCCAGAGTGGCCGTTGGCAATTTACATTCCCCCCTTCAGCGTAACGAGGCTCCCTTTTCTCCTCTCCTTGTCCTGCATATCTGGTTTTTACCCTTTGTGAGGATGGTCCTTTTTTCTGATTCGAAGTGATACCTCTTTGTAGTGTTGATTTGCATTGCCCGCTTCTTTGGTTGGCCAAAAAGGGCGTATGCGTTTTTCCTGAATATATTCTGGAAGTTAAATTTGAGAGACAGCTTTTCTTTTTAATTGATTAATTAATTAATTAATTTTTGGCTGTGTTGGGTCTTCGTTTCTGTGCGAAGGCTTTCTCTAGTTGTGGCAAGCGGGGGCCCCTCTTCATCGCGGTGCGCGGGCCTCTCACTATCGCGGCCTCTCTTGTTGCGGAGCACAGGCTCCAGACGCGCAGGCTCAGGAGTTGTGGCTCACGGGCCTAGTTGCTCCGCGGCATGTGGGATCTTCCCAGACCAGGGCTCGAACCCGTGTCCCCTGCATTAGCAGGCAGATTCTCAACCACTGCGCCACCAGGGAAGCCCCTTGAATAGTTTTGTATTTAAAGTTTGTCTGTGGGGACTTCCCTGGTGACGCAGTGGTTAAGAGTCGGCCTGCCAATGCAGGGGACACGGGCTCGAGCCCTGGTCCGGGAAGATCCCACATGCCGCAGAGCAACCAAGCCTGCACGGCACAACTACTGAAGCCTGCGCGCCTAGAGCCCGTGCTCGCCCACAAGAGAAGCCACCGCAATGAGAAGCCCGTGCACCGCAACGAAGAGTAGCCCCGCTCGACGCAACTAGAGGAAGCCCACATGCAGCAACGAAGACCCAACGCAGCCAAACATAAATTATAAACTAAAATAAAATTTGCCTCTGAATAACTTTGAGTGAATTTGGTATAAGTTGTAAAGTTTGCATCTACATTCCCTTCATTCCAAATGGTTTCCAATTAATTGTTCCTTAACTACTTTTAGAAAACTTTTGGGATAGAGACTCCATTTCAGTTTGAATTTCCAGTTGAATGGATTCAGCAGTCCTGTCAGTAGGGCACGCTGCCCCCAGTGACCTGTGAGGGAGGCGCGGCCTGCACTTCCTGCACTGACCACAGGGTGGCGCCGAGTTCGCCTCTCTGACCCACAGCGCATGCTCGTTCCATGGAACTCGATTGTGAGGGCAGCTGAGAGGAGTTGAGCCTCCTCAGGCGCGGGGGCGGGGGCGGGGGCGGGGGCCTTCGGGTAGGACGCCCGGCTCAGCGTCTCTGCTGAGAGGAGCTCGGTCTCCGTCTCCTTAGGACTCGCTGGGGTTTCGGCTTCAGGACAAAGTGGGGCTGCCTCCACGCTGACTAGGGAACTAGGGTTCCTGAGGACCCAGGTGATGCCTGAGGAAAAGGTGAAGAGACGGTGAGGAAAAGTGGGGAGAAGCTTCCTGTGGGCGACTGACCGTTGAGGGGGTCCGTCTTCGTGTGAGCGAGGGAGGGCTTGGCGTGGAAAGCTGGGTGTTTGGTCAGGTTTGTGTGCAGGGTAGCCAGCGTGAGTTATGGGGCGTCCAGTTTTCCCAGCACCATTTATCGTGGGGAGTGTCGTGCTCCTTGGTGTGTCCTTGGTCCCTGTGTCATAAATTCACCGACCCCGTCCGTGTGGGTTGAATTCTGGTCTCTCTGTCCTGTTCCTCTGGTCCCTGTGCCCGTTTTGAGCCAGTTCCACACTGTTTTGGTGCCTGTAGCTTCTCAGCAGAGTGTGACGTCAGGGAGGGAGATGCCTCCAGCCCGTTCTCTTTTTTCAGGGTTTCTTTGGCTATTTGGGGTCCTTTGTGGTTCCCCACAGATATTAGGAGGATTTGCTCTATTTTGGGGGAAAATACCATGGAATTTTGGGAGGGATTGCATTCACTGTGTCCACTGCTTTGGGTAGCATGGATATTTTAACAATATTAATTGTTCCATTCCATGAGAACAGGATATCTTTCCATTTATTGGTGTGTTTTGCAATGTCTTCATCAATGTCTTAAAGTTTTCAGTGTGCAGGTCTTTCACCTCCTTGGCTGACTTTATTCCCAGGTATTTTGTTCTTTTTGATGCAGTTGTAAATAGGGTTGCTTTCTTTCTCTTTCTGATGGTTCGTTATTAGTGTCTAGAAAGGCAACTGATTTCTGTGTATTGATTTTGCAACTTTACTGAATTGATTTATTAGTTCTAATAGTTTTTTTGTGGAATGAAGTGGAAAATTGGAATTCAAAAATCCCACTGTTTCTACCATATCCAGGTCGTCCACAACACGGAGGACAGCGGCTCCTAATATAACCTTCCCACAGTGCCTCTAAATGACATGTGGACTTTGGGTGAACTGGATCTGGGTAAGGCTTGGCTTCTATATGGAAGTTTGATGTTTTCTCTGCTTTTCTGGCATGCTGTTGACATACATGATGTTTTGAAAAGTAATTGACTTTCCAGTAATTTCAAACATACAACTTTACATACATAAAAACAAGTCTTGTACCTTGATTAGATATACTCCTAAATATTGATGTTGACATTATTAAAACTGGAATTGTTCTCATAAATTCTTTTTCAGATTATTTTTTGCCAGCATATGCATATAAGATAGATTTTCATGAATTGATATTTTGTTCTGTAACTTTGCTTATTAATGAGTTGATTAGCTCAAATAATTTCTTTGCTGATTATAGGTAGTTTTATATATAAGATGATGTGACCTATGTTCTGTGAAGAGACCCGGTTTTACTTTTTCCATTCACCCATGGATGCCTTTTATTTCTTTCCTCAAGATTCTGGGTAGAACTTCCAGTACACTATTGAGTAACGGTGATGAAGGCCAGCTTCCTGGCCCTGTTCCTGATTTCAGGAGTAAATCTTTCAGTCTTTAACGTTGAGCATGATGTTTGCTGTGGCTTTTTGTACTACTCTTTTCCATATTGAACAACTTGCCTTTTACTCCTGCTTTCTTGAGTGTTTTTCATGAAATAACACTGGATTTTCATTGTAGATTTTTTGCATTAATTGATATGATTATGTGTTTTTACTTCACACCATTATTGTGGTTGAATACATTGCTTACTTTTCATATGTTGAGCAACCTGAAATTCCTGGTGTAGAGATACTTGGCTTATGGCATTATCCATTTAAAGTTCTGTTGGTTTCATGTTGCTATTATTGTGTGATAGATTTTTACATTCATATTTATAAGTTGTACTGGGGTAGTTTTCTTGTTTTTTTCCTTTATTTTTAAAATCTTTTTTAAAATAGTGGTTTTATTTCATTTTAATTATTTATTTACTTTGGCCACATCCCATGGCTTGTGGGATCTTAGTTCCCCAGTCAGGGATCGAACCCGAGCCCTTGGCAGTGAAAGCACAGAGTCCTAACCACTGGGCCACCAGAGTATTCCCCAGTTTTCTTTTTCAAGATGTATTTGTATAATCTGATTAGACTTGGCTTGGTGGAAGTGGTTTGGAGGGTTAGCATTAGGGCTGGGGCTGGTGTGAGGGTTGGGGCTGTGTACGGTTTATGGTTGCTGTTATGGTTTAAGTTTTATGGTTAATGAGTTATTTATGGGTATGGTTAATGAATGTATTTTATGGTTTGGTTATGGTTATGGTTTTGCTTATTGGTTAAGGTTTATGGTTTTGGTCTCAGGGTGTTAGGGTTCTGTGTTAGAGTGGGTGTTAGGGTATGGGTGAGAATTGGGGTACAGGTAGGATACGGGTAGAGCATGGGTTAGGGTAAGGTACAGGTTTAGGGTACGGGTTAGGCTAAGGTTAGGTCAGGGCTTAGGGTCAGGATCAGAGTTTAGGGTTAGGGTCCATGTCAGGATTAGCGTCAAGGTTGAGCGAGGCCATTGTTTTCTGCTCCTCCAGTGCTGGATTCTCATTGATAGACGAATGAAATGTCTGCTCTGGTCACCCACTGTTTCAAATTGAGCTCAGCCTTAGTCAAGGGTTCTTAGGGCCTCAGAGGTCATGCAGGGTTTCCCTCCACCCTCCCTCCTGGGAAGGGTGATGCAGGCCCCACTCTGTCTGGGCAGCCCCAGGTCCAGCATGGCCCTGACATGCAGGATACTAAGTAGACGTGATGTAAGACTTGGTGCCTCAGTCTGCCAGCCCCCAGGTGCTGCCTTTTTTTTTTTTTCTTAATTAATTAATTAATTAATTAATTAATTAATTAATTTTGGGCTGTGTTGGGTCTGCATTGCTGCCCGGAGGCTTTCTCTAGTTGCGGCGAGTGGGGGCTTCTCATTGCGGTGGCTTCTCTTGTTGCAGGGCACAGGCTCTAAGCGCGTGGGCTTCAGCAGTTGGGGCTCGCGGGTTCTAGAGCGCAGGCTCAGTAGTTGTGGTGCACGGGCTTAGTTGCTCCACAGCATGTGGGATCTTCCCGGACCAGGGCTCAAACCCGTGTCCCCTGCATTGGCAGGTGGATTCTTAACCACTGCGCCACCAGGGAAGTCTGGTGTTGCGTTCGTGAGGGCTGGTGGGGCCCTCTTGGGACTGGGCGGATCGTTTGTTCCATCTGCACGGGTGTCCAAGCAGGTCTCAGGACAGCCCTTGGCCTCTGAGCATCCAGGCAGGCACCCACGTTCCTCCAGCTCAGGTTAGCCTTGGCCCCTCCAGCCCCCGTGGCCAATTACTGAGCTGATTGTGTCTTTACTCTTTCAAATTAAATCACTCTCTCCAGGTGGGCGAGAAGTTTACTTGTGAACTTGGTTAGGGTTGGGGTTAAGGGTTAGGGGTTAGGGTCAGGGTTAGGGCTAGGGCTACGGCTAGGGGTTAGGGTTAGGGTTATGCTTAGGGTTGGGTTAGGGTTAGGGGTTAGGGTTAGGGTTTAGGGTTAGGGTTAGGGTTAGTGTTGGGTTAGGGTTAGGGTTAAGGTAGGGTTAGGGTTGGGTTAGGGTTAGGGTTTAGGGTTAGGGTGTCCAGCCTTACGTCCCATTCAGCTGTGAGTGTAGATGTGGTCAGTCCAGTTGCCTCACAGCCCCTGATTGAATTTTGTAAGAATTCCTCTCTCTCTCTCTCACTGTCTTTCTCTTTTTATAATTAATTTTTATAATGGGGTGTAGCTGATTTGCAATGTTGTGTTTCTTGGTGCTGTACATCCACTTGAGTCACTTACAGAGAGACATCAATAAATTCTTTTCTAGTTTCTAGTAGTCAGATATATGTTTTTTCTGTGAATAGAGTGTGCTGAGTCCAGTTCCTTGAACAATGAGTATGTCTTGGCGATTACATTATTGGCGTATGGAACGGTATCTGTGCCAATTTCAACCTCCTGGTTTATGCATCAACGCACCACACTTTTCCCCTTAAGCAGCCATAAGTGTGTTTTGTAAATGTGTGATGGTGTTCTGTTTGTAATTCAGTTCACGGTTGGCGAGTTTTAGATTCCCTTTATAAGTGATATCTTATGATAAGTTTCTCTTGCTGTCTAACTTATTTCACTCTCAATGACCATACATAAGTCCCCCTGAGTCGCTGCAACTGGCCTCATTTCATTGATTTCAGGGCTGAGTAATATTCCGTTGTGCTTAAGTATCAAATTTTCTTTCACCATTTTTTCCTTCCAAGGACTATGAAGTTGTACCCAAGTCGAGGCTGTTGTAAACATAGCAGCAGTAAACGGGGTGCCTGCGTCCTGTGGATTTTTGGATTTTCCAACATATAGGCCCATGAGTGGAAGCGCCCTATGCTTTGTAGCTCTGTTTTTTAGATGTTTTAGGAAACACAGCACACTTCTCCAGAGTGGCCGTTGGCAATTTACATTCCCCCCTTCAGCGTAACGAGGCTCCCTTTTCTCCTCTCCTTGTCCTGCATATCTGGTTTTTACCCTTTGTGAGGATGGTCCTTTTTTCTGATTCGAAGTGATACCTCTTTGTAGTGTTGATTTGCATTGCCCGCTTCTTTGGTTGGCCAAAAAGGGCGTATGCGTTTTTCCTGAATATATTCTGGAAGTTAAATTTGAGAGACAGCTTTTCTTTTTAATTGATTAATTAATTAATTAATTTTTGGCTGTGTTGGGTCTTCGTTTCTGTGCGAAGGCTTTCTCTAGTTGTGGCAAGCGGGGGCCCCTCTTCATCGCGGTGCGCGGGCCTCTCACTATCGCGGCCTCTCTTGTTGCGGAGCACAGGCTCCAGACGCGCAGGCTCAGGAGTTGTGGCTCACGGGCCTAGTTGCTCCGCGGCATGTGGGATCTTCCCAGACCAGGGCTCGAACCCGTGTCCCCTGCATTAGCAGGCAGATTCTCAACCACTGCGCCACCAGGGAAGCCCCTTGAATAGTTTTGTATTTAAAGTTTGTCTGTGGGGACTTCCCTGGTGACGCAGTGGTTAAGAGTCGGCCTGCCAATGCAGGGGACACGGGCTCGAGCCCTGGTCCGGGAAGATCCCACATGCCGCAGAGCAACCAAGCCTGCACGGCACAACTACTGAAGCCTGCGCGCCTAGAGCCCGTGCTCGCCCACAAGAGAAGCCACCGCAATGAGAAGCCCGTGCACCGCAACGAAGAGTAGCCCCGCTCGACGCAACTAGAGGAAGCCCACATGCAGCAACGAAGACCCAACGCAGCCAAACATAAATTATAAACTAAAATAAAATTTGCCTCTGAATAACTTTGAGTGAATTTGGTATAAGTTGTAAAGTTTGCATCTACATTCCCTTCATTCCAAATGGTTTCCAATTAATTGTTCCTTAACTACTTTTAGAAAACTTTTGGGATAGAGACTCCATTTCAGTTTGAATTTCCAGTTGAATGGATTCAGCAGTCCTGTCAGTAGGGCACGCTGCCCCCAGTGACCTGTGAGGGAGGCGCGGCCTGCACTTCCTGCACTGACCACAGGGTGGCGCCGAGTTCGCCTCTCTGACCCACAGCGCATGCTCGTTCCATGGAACTCGATTGTGAGGGCAGCTGAGAGGAGTTGAGCCTCCTCAGGCGCGGGGGCGGGGGCGGGGGCGGGGGCCTTCGGGTAGGACGCCCGGCTCAGCGTCTCTGCTGAGAGGAGCTCGGTCTCCGTCTCCTTAGGACTCGCTGGGGTTTCGGCTTCAGGACAAAGTGGGGCTGCCTCCACGCTGACTAGGGAACTAGGGTTCCTGAGGACCCAGGTGATGCCTGAGGAAAAGGTGAAGAGACGGTGAGGAAAAGTGGGGAGAAGCTTCCTGTGGGCGACTGACCGTTGAGGGGGTCCGTCTTCGTGTGAGCGAGGGAGGGCTTGGCGTGGAAAGCTGGGTGTTTGGTCAGGTTTGTGTGCAGGGTAGCCAGCGTGAGTTATGGGGCGTCCAGTTTTCCCAGCACCATTTATCGTGGGGAGTGTCGTGCTCCTTGGTGTGTCCTTGGTCCCTGTGTCATAAATTCACCGACCCCGTCCGTGTGGGTTGAATTCTGGTCTCTCTGTCCTGTTCCTCTGGTCCCTGTGCCCGTTTTGAGCCAGTTCCACACTGTTTTGGTGCCTGTAGCTTCTCAGCAGAGTGTGACGTCAGGGAGGGAGATGCCTCCAGCCCGTTCTCTTTTTTCAGGGTTTCTTTGGCTATTTGGGGTCCTTTGTGGTTCCCCACAGATATTAGGAGGATTTGCTCTATTTTGGGGGAAAATACCATGGAATTTTGGGAGGGATTGCATTCACTGTGTCCACTGCTTTGGGTAGCATGGATATTTTAACAATATTAATTGTTCCATTCCATGAGAACAGGATATCTTTCCATTTATTGGTGTGTTTTGCAATGTCTTCATCAATGTCTTAAAGTTTTCAGTGTGCAGGTCTTTCACCTCCTTGGCTGACTTTATTCCCAGGTATTTTGTTCTTTTTGATGCAGTTGTAAATAGGGTTGCTTTCTTTCTCTTTCTGATGGTTCGTTATTAGTGTCTAGAAAGGCAACTGATTTCTGTGTATTGATTTTGCAACTTTACTGAATTGATTTATTAGTTCTAATAGTTTTTTTGTGGAATGAAGTGGAAAATTGGAATTCAAAAATCCCACTGTTTCTACCATATCCAGGTCGTCCACAACACGGAGGACAGCGGCTCCTAATATAACCTTCCCACAGTGCCTCTAAATGACATGTGGACTTTGGGTGAACTGGATCTGGGTAAGGCTTGGCTTCTATATGGAAGTTTGATGTTTTCTCTGCTTTTCTGGCATGCTGTTGACATACATGATGTTTTGAAAAGTAATTGACTTTCCAGTAATTTCAAACATACAACTTTACATACATAAAAACAAGTCTTGTACCTTGATTAGATATACTCCTAAATATTGATGTTGACATTATTAAAACTGGAATTGTTCTCATAAATTCTTTTTCAGATTATTTTTTGCCAGCATATGCATATAAGATAGATTTTCATGAATTGATATTTTGTTCTGTAACTTTGCTTATTAATGAGTTGATTAGCTCAAATAATTTCTTTGCTGATTATAGGTAGTTTTATATATAAGATGATGTGACCTATGTTCTGTGAAGAGACCCGGTTTTACTTTTTCCATTCACCCATGGATGCCTTTTATTTCTTTCCTCAAGATTCTGGGTAGAACTTCCAGTACACTATTGAGTAACGGTGATGAAGGCCAGCTTCCTGGCCCTGTTCCTGATTTCAGGAGTAAATCTTTCAGTCTTTAACGTTGAGCATGATGTTTGCTGTGGCTTTTTGTACTACTCTTTTCCATATTGAACAACTTGCCTTTTACTCCTGCTTTCTTGAGTGTTTTTCATGAAATAACACTGGATTTTCATTGTAGATTTTTTGCATTAATTGATATGATTATGTGTTTTTACTTCACACCATTATTGTGGTTGAATACATTGCTTACTTTTCATATGTTGAGCAACCTGAAATTCCTGGTGTAGAGATACTTGGCTTATGGCATTATCCATTTAAAGTTCTGTTGGTTTCATGTTGCTATTATTGTGTGATAGATTTTTACATTCATATTTATAAGTTGTACTGGGGTAGTTTTCTTGTTTTTTTCCTTTATTTTTAAAATCTTTTTTAAAATAGTGGTTTTATTTCATTTTAATTATTTATTTACTTTGGCCACATCCCATGGCTTGTGGGATCTTAGTTCCCCAGTCAGGGATCGAACCCGAGCCCTTGGCAGTGAAAGCACAGAGTCCTAACCACTGGGCCACCAGAGTATTCCCCAGTTTTCTTTTTCAAGATGTATTTGTATAATCTGATTAGACTTGGCTTGGTGGAAGTGGTTTGGAGGGTTAGCATTAGGGCTGGGGCTGGTGTGAGGGTTGGGGCTGTGTACGGTTTATGGTTGCTGTTATGGTTTAAGTTTTATGGTTAATGAGTTATTTATGGGTATGGTTAATGAATGTATTTTATGGTTTGGTTATGGTTATGGTTTTGCTTATTGGTTAAGGTTTATGGTTTTGGTCTCAGGGTGTTAGGGTTCTGTGTTAGAGTGGGTGTTAGGGTATGGGTGAGAATTGGGGTACAGGTAGGATACGGGTAGAGCATGGGTTAGGGTAAGGTACAGGTTTAGGGTACGGGTTAGGCTAAGGTTAGGTCAGGGCTTAGGGTCAGGATCAGAGTTTAGGGTTAGGGTCCATGTCAGGATTAGCGTCAAGGTTGAGCGAGGCCATTGTTTTCTGCTCCTCCAGTGCTGGATTCTCATTGATAGACGAATGAAATGTCTGCTCTGGTCACCCACTGTTTCAAATTGAGCTCAGCCTTAGTCAAGGGTTCTTAGGGCCTCAGAGGTCATGCAGGGTTTCCCTCCACCCTCCCTCCTGGGAAGGGTGATGCAGGCCCCACTCTGTCTGGGCAGCCCCAGGTCCAGCATGGCCCTGACATGCAGGATACTAAGTAGACGTGATGTAAGACTTGGTGCCTCAGTCTGCCAGCCCCCAGGTGCTGCCTTTTTTTTTTTTCTTAATTAATTAATTAATTAATTAATTAATTAATTAATTTTGGGCTGTGTTGGGTCTGCATTGCTGCCCGGAGGCTTTCTCTAGTTGCGGCGAGTGGGGGCTTCTCATTGCGGTGGCTTCTCTTGTTGCAGGGCACAGGCTCTAAGCGCGTGGGCTTCAGCAGTTGGGGCTCGCGGGTTCTAGAGCGCAGGCTCAGTAGTTGTGGTGCACGGGCTTAGTTGCTCCACAGCATGTGGGATCTTCCCGGACCAGGGCTCAAACCCGTGTCCCCTGCATTGGCAGGTGGATTCTTAACCACTGCGCCACCAGGGAAGTCTGGTGTTGCGTTCGTGAGGGCTGGTGGGGCCCTCTTGGGACTGGGCGGATCGTTTGTTCCATCTGCACGGGTGTCCAAGCAGGTCTCAGGACAGCCCTTGGCCTCTGAGCATCCAGGCAGGCACCCACGTTCCTCCAGCTCAGGTTAGCCTTGGCCCCTCCAGCCCCCGTGGCCAATTACTGAGCTGATTGTGTCTTTACTCTTTCAAATTAAATCACTCTCTCCAGGTGGGCGAGAAGTTTACTTGTGAACTTGGTTAGGGTTGGGGTTAAGGGTTAGGGGTTAGGGTCAGGGTTAGGGCTAGGGCTACGGCTAGGGGTTAGGGTTAGGGTTATGCTTAGGGTTGGGTTAGGGTTAGGGGTTAGGGTTAGGGTTTAGGGTTAGGGTTAGGGTTAGTGTTGGGTTAGGGTTAGGGTTAAGGTAGGGTTAGGGTTGGGTTAGGGTTAGGGTTTAGGGTTAGGGTGTCCAGCCTTACGTCCCATTCAGCTGTGAGTGTAGATGTGGTCAGTCCAGTTGCCTCACAGCCCCTGATTGAATTTTGTAAGAATTCCTCTCTCTCTCTCTCACTGTCTTTCTCTTTTTATAATTAATTTTTATAATGGGGTGTAGCTGATTTGCAATGTTGTGTTTCTTGGTGCTGTACATCCACTTGAGTCACTTACAGAGAGACATCAATAAATTCTTTTCTAGTTTCTAGTAGTCAGATATATGTTTTTTCTGTGAATAGAGTGTGCTGAGTCCAGTTCCTTGAACAATGAGTATGTCTTGGCGATTACATTATTGGCGTATGGAACGGTATCTGTGCCAATTTCAACCTCCTGGTTTATGCATCAACGCACCACACTTTTCCCCTTAAGCAGCCATAAGTGTGTTTTGTAAATGTGTGATGGTGTTCTGTTTGTAATTCAGTTCACGGTTGGCGAGTTTTAGATTCCCTTTATAAGTGATATCTTATGATAAGTTTCTCTTGCTGTCTAACTTATTTCACTCTCAATGACCATACATAAGTCCCCCTGAGTCGCTGCAACTGGCCTCATTTCATTGATTTCAGGGCTGAGTAATATTCCGTTGTGCTTAAGTATCAAATTTTCTTTCACCATTTTTTCCTTCCAAGGACTATGAAGTTGTACCCAAGTCGAGGCTGTTGTAAACATAGCAGCAGTAAACGGGGTGCCTGCGTCCTGTGGATTTTTGGATTTTCCAACATATAGGCCCATGAGTGGAAGCGCCCTATGCTTTGTAGCTCTGTTTTTTAGATGTTTTAGGAAACACAGCACACTTCTCCAGAGTGGCCGTTGGCAATTTACATTCCCCCCTTCAGCGTAACGAGGCTCCCTTTTCTCCTCTCCTTGTCCTGCATATCTGGTTTTTACCCTTTGTGAGGATGGTCCTTTTTTCTGATTCGAAGTGATACCTCTTTGTAGTGTTGATTTGCATTGCCCGCTTCTTTGGTTGGCCAAAAAGGGCGTATGCGTTTTTCCTGAATATATTCTGGAAGTTAAATTTGAGAGACAGCTTTTCTTTTTAATTGATTAATTAATTAATTAATTTTTGGCTGTGTTGGGTCTTCGTTTCTGTGCGAAGGCTTTCTCTAGTTGTGGCAAGCGGGGGCCCCTCTTCATCGCGGTGCGCGGGCCTCTCACTATCGCGGCCTCTCTTGTTGCGGAGCACAGGCTCCAGACGCGCAGGCTCAGGAGTTGTGGCTCACGGGCCTAGTTGCTCCGCGGCATGTGGGATCTTCCCAGACCAGGGCTCGAACCCGTGTCCCCTGCATTAGCAGGCAGATTCTCAACCACTGCGCCACCAGGGAAGCCCCTTGAATAGTTTTGTATTTAAAGTTTGTCTGTGGGGACTTCCCTGGTGACGCAGTGGTTAAGAGTCGGCCTGCCAATGCAGGGGACACGGGCTCGAGCCCTGGTCCGGGAAGATCCCACATGCCGCAGAGCAACCAAGCCTGCACGGCACAACTACTGAAGCCTGCGCGCCTAGAGCCCGTGCTCGCCCACAAGAGAAGCCACCGCAATGAGAAGCCCGTGCACCGCAACGAAGAGTAGCCCCGCTCGACGCAACTAGAGGAAGCCCACATGCAGCAACGAAGACCCAACGCAGCCAAACATAAATTATAAACTAAAATAAAATTTGCCTCTGAATAACTTTGAGTGAATTTGGTATAAGTTGTAAAGTTTGCATCTACATTCCCTTCATTCCAAATGGTTTCCAATTAATTGTTCCTTAACTACTTTTAGAAAACTTTTGGGATAGAGACTCCATTTCAGTTTGAATTTCCAGTTGAATGGATTCAGCAGTCCTGTCAGTAGGGCACGCTGCCCCCAGTGACCTGTGAGGGAGGCGCGGCCTGCACTTCCTGCACTGACCACAGGGTGGCGCCGAGTTCGCCTCTCTGACCCACAGCGCATGCTCGTTCCATGGAACTCGATTGTGAGGGCAGCTGAGAGGAGTTGAGCCTCCTCAGGCGCGGGGGCGGGGGCGGGGGCGGGGGCCTTCGGGTAGGACGCCCGGCTCAGCGTCTCTGCTGAGAGGAGCTCGGTCTCCGTCTCCTTAGGACTCGCTGGGGTTTCGGCTTCAGGACAAAGTGGGGCTGCCTCCACGCTGACTAGGGAACTAGGGTTCCTGAGGACCCAGGTGATGCCTGAGGAAAAGGTGAAGAGACGGTGAGGAAAAGTGGGGAGAAGCTTCCTGTGGGCGACTGACCGTTGAGGGGGTCCGTCTTCGTGTGAGCGAGGGAGGGCTTGGCGTGGAAAGCTGGGTGTTTGGTCAGGTTTGTGTGCAGGGTAGCCAGCGTGAGTTATGGGGCGTCCAGTTTTCCCAGCACCATTTATCGTGGGGAGTGTCGTGCTCCTTGGTGTGTCCTTGGTCCCTGTGTCATAAATTCACCGACCCCGTCCGTGTGGGTTGAATTCTGGTCTCTCTGTCCTGTTCCTCTGGTCCCTGTGCCCGTTTTGAGCCAGTTCCACACTGTTTTGGTGCCTGTAGCTTCTCAGCAGAGTGTGACGTCAGGGAGGGAGATGCCTCCAGCCCGTTCTCTTTTTTCAGGGTTTCTTTGGCTATTTGGGGTCCTTTGTGGTTCCCCACAGATATTAGGAGGATTTGCTCTATTTTGGGGGAAAATACCATGGAATTTTGGGAGGGATTGCATTCACTGTGTCCACTGCTTTGGGTAGCATGGATATTTTAACAATATTAATTGTTCCATTCCATGAGAACAGGATATCTTTCCATTTATTGGTGTGTTTTGCAATGTCTTCATCAATGTCTTAAAGTTTTCAGTGTGCAGGTCTTTCACCTCCTTGGCTGACTTTATTCCCAGGTATTTTGTTCTTTTTGATGCAGTTGTAAATAGGGTTGCTTTCTTTCTCTTTCTGATGGTTCGTTATTAGTGTCTAGAAAGGCAACTGATTTCTGTGTATTGATTTTGCAACTTTACTGAATTGATTTATTAGTTCTAATAGTTTTTTTGTGGAATGAAGTGGAAAATTGGAATTCAAAAATCCCACTGTTTCTACCATATCCAGGTCGTCCACAACACGGAGGACAGCGGCTCCTAATATAACCTTCCCACAGTGCCTCTAAATGACATGTGGACTTTGGGTGAACTGGATCTGGGTAAGGCTTGGCTTCTATATGGAAGTTTGATGTTTTCTCTGCTTTTCTGGCATGCTGTTGACATACATGATGTTTTGAAAAGTAATTGACTTTCCAGTAATTTCAAACATACAACTTTACATACATAAAAACAAGTCTTGTACCTTGATTAGATATACTCCTAAATATTGATGTTGACATTATTAAAACTGGAATTGTTCTCATAAATTCTTTTTCAGATTATTTTTTGCCAGCATATGCATATAAGATAGATTTTCATGAATTGATATTTTGTTCTGTAACTTTGCTTATTAATGAGTTGATTAGCTCAAATAATTTCTTTGCTGATTATAGGTAGTTTTATATATAAGATGATGTGACCTATGTTCTGTGAAGAGACCCGGTTTTACTTTTTCCATTCACCCATGGATGCCTTTTATTTCTTTCCTCAAGATTCTGGGTAGAACTTCCAGTACACTATTGAGTAACGGTGATGAAGGCCAGCTTCCTGGCCCTGTTCCTGATTTCAGGAGTAAATCTTTCAGTCTTTAACGTTGAGCATGATGTTTGCTGTGGCTTTTTGTACTACTCTTTTCCATATTGAACAACTTGCCTTTTACTCCTGCTTTCTTGAGTGTTTTTCATGAAATAACACTGGATTTTCATTGTAGATTTTTTGCATTAATTGATATGATTATGTGTTTTTACTTCACACCATTATTGTGGTTGAATACATTGCTTACTTTTCATATGTTGAGCAACCTGAAATTCCTGGTGTAGAGATACTTGGCTTATGGCATTATCCATTTAAAGTTCTGTTGGTTTCATGTTGCTATTATTGTGTGATAGATTTTTACATTCATATTTATAAGTTGTACTGGGGTAGTTTTCTTGTTTTTTTCCTTTATTTTTAAAATCTTTTTTAAAATAGTGGTTTTATTTCATTTTAATTATTTATTTACTTTGGCCACATCCCATGGCTTGTGGGATCTTAGTTCCCCAGTCAGGGATCGAACCCGAGCCCTTGGCAGTGAAAGCACAGAGTCCTAACCACTGGGCCACCAGAGTATTCCCCAGTTTTCTTTTTCAAGATGTATTTGTATAATCTGATTAGACTTGGCTTGGTGGAAGTGGTTTGGAGGGTTAGCATTAGGGCTGGGGCTGGTGTGAGGGTTGGGGCTGTGTACGGTTTATGGTTGCTGTTATGGTTTAAGTTTTATGGTTAATGAGTTATTTATGGGTATGGTTAATGAATGTATTTTATGGTTTGGTTATGGTTATGGTTTTGCTTATTGGTTAAGGTTTATGGTTTTGGTCTCAGGGTGTTAGGGTTCTGTGTTAGAGTGGGTGTTAGGGTATGGGTGAGAATTGGGGTACAGGTAGGATACGGGTAGAGCATGGGTTAGGGTAAGGTACAGGTTTAGGGTACGGGTTAGGCTAAGGTTAGGTCAGGGCTTAGGGTCAGGATCAGAGTTTAGGGTTAGGGTCCATGTCAGGATTAGCGTCAAGGTTGAGCGAGGCCATTGTTTTCTGCTCCTCCAGTGCTGGATTCTCATTGATAGACGAATGAAATGTCTGCTCTGGTCACCCACTGTTTCAAATTGAGCTCAGCCTTAGTCAAGGGTTCTTAGGGCCTCAGAGGTCATGCAGGGTTTCCCTCCACCCTCCCTCCTGGGAAGGGTGATGCAGGCCCCACTCTGTCTGGGCAGCCCCAGGTCCAGCATGGCCCTGACATGCAGGATACTAAGTAGACGTGATGTAAGACTTGGTGCCTCAGTCTGCCAGCCCCCAGGTGCTGCCTTTTTTTTTTTTTTCTTAATTAATTAATTAATTAATTAATTAATTAATTAATTTTGGGCTGTGTTGGGTCTGCATTGCTGCCCGGAGGCTTTCTCTAGTTGCGGCGAGTGGGGGCTTCTCATTGCGGTGGCTTCTCTTGTTGCAGGGCACAGGCTCTAAGCGCGTGGGCTTCAGCAGTTGGGGCTCGCGGGTTCTAGAGCGCAGGCTCAGTAGTTGTGGTGCACGGGCTTAGTTGCTCCACAGCATGTGGGATCTTCCCGGACCAGGGCTCAAACCCGTGTCCCCTGCATTGGCAGGTGGATTCTTAACCACTGCGCCACCAGGGAAGTCTGGTGTTGCGTTCGTGAGGGCTGGTGGGGCCCTCTTGGGACTGGGCGGATCGTTTGTTCCATCTGCACGGGTGTCCAAGCAGGTCTCAGGACAGCCCTTGGCCTCTGAGCATCCAGGCAGGCACCCACGTTCCTCCAGCTCAGGTTAGCCTTGGCCCCTCCAGCCCCCGTGGCCAATTACTGAGCTGATTGTGTCTTTACTCTTTCAAATTAAATCACTCTCTCCAGGTGGGCGAGAAGTTTACTTGTGAACTTGGTTAGGGTTGGGGTTAAGGGTTAGGGGTTAGGGTCAGGGTTAGGGCTAGGGCTACGGCTAGGGGTTAGGGTTAGGGTTATGCTTAGGGTTGGGTTAGGGTTAGGGGTTAGGGTTAGGGTTTAGGGTTAGGGTTAGGGTTAGTGTTGGGTTAGGGTTAGGGTTAAGGTAGGGTTAGGGTTGGGTTAGGGTTAGGGTTTAGGGTTAGGGTGTCCAGCCTTACGTCCCATTCAGCTGTGAGTGTAGATGTGGTCAGTCCAGTTGCCTCACAGCCCCTGATTGAATTTTGTAAGAATTCCTCTCTCTCTCTCTCACTGTCTTTCTCTTTTTATAATTAATTTTTATAATGGGGTGTAGCTGATTTGCAATGTTGTGTTTCTTGGTGCTGTACATCCACTTGAGTCACTTACAGAGAGACATCAATAAATTCTTTTCTAGTTTCTAGTAGTCAGATATATGTTTTTTCTGTGAATAGAGTGTGCTGAGTCCAGTTCCTTGAACAATGAGTATGTCTTGGCGATTACATTATTGGCGTATGGAACGGTATCTGTGCCAATTTCAACCTCCTGGTTTATGCATCAACGCACCACACTTTTCCCCTTAAGCAGCCATAAGTGTGTTTTGTAAATGTGTGATGGTGTTCTGTTTGTAATTCAGTTCACGGTTGGCGAGTTTTAGATTCCCTTTATAAGTGATATCTTATGATAAGTTTCTCTTGCTGTCTAACTTATTTCACTCTCAATGACCATACATAAGTCCCCCTGAGTCGCTGCAACTGGCCTCATTTCATTGATTTCAGGGCTGAGTAATATTCCGTTGTGCTTAAGTATCAAATTTTCTTTCACCATTTTTTCCTTCCAAGGACTATGAAGTTGTACCCAAGTCGAGGCTGTTGTAAACATAGCAGCAGTAAACGGGGTGCCTGCGTCCTGTGGATTTTTGGATTTTCCAACATATAGGCCCATGAGTGGAAGCGCCCTATGCTTTGTAGCTCTGTTTTTTAGATGTTTTAGGAAACACAGCACACTTCTCCAGAGTGGCCGTTGGCAATTTACATTCCCCCCTTCAGCGTAACGAGGCTCCCTTTTCTCCTCTCCTTGTCCTGCATATCTGGTTTTTACCCTTTGTGAGGATGGTCCTTTTTTCTGATTCGAAGTGATACCTCTTTGTAGTGTTGATTTGCATTGCCCGCTTCTTTGGTTGGCCAAAAAGGGCGTATGCGTTTTTCCTGAATATATTCTGGAAGTTAAATTTGAGAGACAGCTTTTCTTTTTAATTGATTAATTAATTAATTAATTTTTGGCTGTGTTGGGTCTTCGTTTCTGTGCGAAGGCTTTCTCTAGTTGTGGCAAGCGGGGGCCCCTCTTCATCGCGGTGCGCGGGCCTCTCACTATCGCGGCCTCTCTTGTTGCGGAGCACAGGCTCCAGACGCGCAGGCTCAGGAGTTGTGGCTCACGGGCCTAGTTGCTCCGCGGCATGTGGGATCTTCCCAGACCAGGGCTCGAACCCGTGTCCCCTGCATTAGCAGGCAGATTCTCAACCACTGCGCCACCAGGGAAGCCCCTTGAATAGTTTTGTATTTAAAGTTTGTCTGTGGGGACTTCCCTGGTGACGCAGTGGTTAAGAGTCGGCCTGCCAATGCAGGGGACACGGGCTCGAGCCCTGGTCCGGGAAGATCCCACATGCCGCAGAGCAACCAAGCCTGCACGGCACAACTACTGAAGCCTGCGCGCCTAGAGCCCGTGCTCGCCCACAAGAGAAGCCACCGCAATGAGAAGCCCGTGCACCGCAACGAAGAGTAGCCCCGCTCGACGCAACTAGAGGAAGCCCACATGCAGCAACGAAGACCCAACGCAGCCAAACATAAATTATAAACTAAAATAAAATTTGCCTCTGAATAACTTTGAGTGAATTTGGTATAAGTTGTAAAGTTTGCATCTACATTCCCTTCATTCCAAATGGTTTCCAATTAATTGTTCCTTAACTACTTTTAGAAAACTTTTGGGATAGAGACTCCATTTCAGTTTGAATTTCCAGTTGAATGGATTCAGCAGTCCTGTCAGTAGGGCACGCTGCCCCCAGTGACCTGTGAGGGAGGCGCGGCCTGCACTTCCTGCACTGACCACAGGGTGGCGCCGAGTTCGCCTCTCTGACCCACAGCGCATGCTCGTTCCCTGCGAACTCGATTGTGAGGACAGCTGAGAGGAGTTGAGCCTCCTCAGGCGCGGGGGCGGGGGCGGGGGCGGGGGCCTTCGGGTAGGACGCCCGGCTCAGCGTCTCTGCTGAGAGGAGCTCGGTCTCCGTCTCCTTAGGACTCACTTCGGTTTCGGCTTCAGGACAAAGTGGGGCTGCGTCCACGCTGACTAGGGAACTAGGGTTCCTGAGGACCCAGGTGATGCCTGAGGAAAAGGTGAAGAGATGGTGAGGAAAAGTGGGGAGAAGCTTCCTGTGGGCGACTGACCGTTGAGGGGGTCCGTCTTCGTGTGAGCGAGGGAGGGCTTGGCGTGGAAAGCTGGGTGTTTGGTCAGGTTTGTGTGCAGGGTAGCCAGCGTGAGTTATGGGGCGTCCAGTTTTCCCAGCACCATTTATCGTGGGGCGTGTCGTGCTCCTTGGTGTGTCCTTGGTCCCTGTGTCATAAATTCACCGACCCCGTCCGTGTGGGTTGAATTCTGGTCTCTCTGTCCTGTTCCTCTGGTCCCTGTGCCCGTTTTGAGCCAGTTCCACACTGTTTTGGTGCCTGTAGCTTCTCAGCAGAGTGTGACGTCAGGGAGGGAGATGCCTCCAGCCCGTTCTCTTTTTTCAGGGTTTCTTTGGCTATTTGGGGTCCTTTGTGGTTCCCCACAGATATTAGGAGGATTTGCTCTATTTTGGGGGAAAATACCATGGAATTTTGGGAGGGATTGCATTCACTGTGTCCACTGCTTTGGGTAGCATGGATATTTTAACAATATTAATTGTTCCATTCCATGAGAACAGGATATCTTTCCATTTATTGGTGTGTTTTGCAATGTCTTCATCAATGTCTTAAAGTTTTCAGTGTGCAGGTCTTTCACCTCCTTGGCTGACTTTATTCCCAGGTATTTTGTTCTTTTTGATGCAGTTGTAAATAGGGTTGCTTTCTTTCTCTTTCTGATGGTTCGTTATTAGTGTCTAGAAAGGCAACTGATTTCTGTGTATTGATTTTGCAACTTTACTGAATTGATTTATTAGTTCTAATAGTTTTTTTGTGGAATGAAGTGGAAAATTGGAATTCAAAAATCCCACTGTTTCTACCATATCCAGGTCGTCCACAACACGGAGGACAGCGGCTCCTAATATAACCTTCCCACAGTGCCTCTAAATGACATGTGGACTTTGGGTGAACTGGATCTGGGTAAGGCTTGGCTTCTATATGGAAGTTTGATGTTTTCTCTGCTTTTCTGGCATGCTGTTGACATACATGATGTTTTGAAAAGTAATTGACTTTCCAGTAATTTCAAACATACAACTTTACATACATAAAAACAAGTCTTGGGGCTTCCCTGGTGGCACAGTGGTTGACACTCTGCCTGCTAATGCAGGGGACAAGGGTTCGAGCCCTGGTCTGGGAAGATCCCACATGCCGCGGAGCAACTAGGCCCGTGAGCCACAATTACTGAGCCTGCGCGTCTGGAGCCTGTGCTCCGCAACAAGAGAGGCCACGATAATAAGAGGCCCGCGCACCGCGATGAAGAGCGGCCCCCGCTCACCGCAGCTAGAGAAAGCCCTCGCACAGAAACGAATACCCAACACAGCCACAAATCAATAAATTAAAAAAAAAAAAAAAGTCTTGTACCTTGATTAGATATACTCCTAAATATTGATGTTGACATTATTAAAACTGGAATTGTTCTCATAAATTCTTTTTCAGATTATTTTTTGCCAGCGTATGCATATAAGATAGATTTTCATGAATTGATATTTTGTTCTGTAACTTTGCTTATTAATGAGTTGATTAGCTCAAATAATTTCTTTGCTGATTATAGGTAGTTTTATATATAAGATGATGTGACCTATGTTCTGTGAAGAGACCCGGTTTTAATTTTTCCATTCACCCATGGATGCCTTTTATTTCTTTCCTCAAGATTCTGGGTAGAACTTCCAGTACACTATTGAGTAACGGTGATGAAGGCCAGCTTCCTGGCCCTGTTCCTGATTTCAGGAGTAAATCTTTCAGTCTTTAACGTTGAGCATGATGTTTGCTGTGGCTTTTTGTACTACTCTTTTCCATATTGAACAACTTTCCTTTTACTCCTGCTTTCTTGAGTGTTTTTCATGAAATAACACTGGATTTTCATTGTAGATTTTTTGCATTAATTGATATGATTATGTGTTTTTACTTCACACCATTATTGTGGTTGAATACATTGCTTACTTTTCATATGTTGAGCAACCTGAAATTCCTGGTGTAGAGATACTTGGCTTATGGCATTATCCATTTAAAGTTCTGTTGGTTTCATGTTGCTATTATTGTGTGATAGATTTTTACATTCATATTTATAAGTTGTACTGGGGTAGTTTTCTTGTTTTTTTCCTTTATTTTTAAAATCTTTTTTAAAATAGTGGTTTTATTTCATTTTAATTATTTATTTACTTTGGCCACATCCCATGGCTTGTGGGATCTTAGTTCCCCAGTCAGGGATCGAACCCGAGCCCTTGGCAGTGAAAGCACAGAGTCCTAACCACTGGGCCACCAGAGTATTCCCCAGTTTTCTTTTTCAAGATGTATTTGTATAATCTGATTAGACTTGGCTTGGTGGAAGTGGTTTGGAGGGTTAGCATTAGGGCTGGGGCTGGTGTGAGGGTTGGGGCTGTGTACGGTTTATGGTTGCTGTTATGGTTTAAGTTTTATGGTTAATGAGTTATTTATGGGTATGGTTAATGAATGTATTTTATGGTTTGGTTATGGTTATGGTTTTGCTTATTGGTTAAGGTTTATGGTTTTGGTCTCAGGGTGTTAGGGTTCTGTGTTAGAGTGGGTGTTAGGGTATGGGTGAGAATTGGGGTACAGGTAGGATACGGGTAGAGCATGGGTTAGGGTAAGGTACAGGTTTAGGGTACGGGTTAGGCTAAGGTTAGGTCAGGGCTTAGGGTCAGGATCAGAGTTTAGGGTTAGGGTCCATGTCAGGATTAGCGTCAAGGTTGAGCGAGGCCATTGTTTTCTGCTCCTCCAGTGCTGGATTCTCATTGATAGACGAATGAAATGTCTGCTCTGGTCACCCACTGTTTCAAATTGAGCTCAGCCTTAGTCAAGGGTTCTTAGGGCCTCAGAGGTCATGCAGGGTTTCCCTCCACCCTCCCTCCTGGGAAGGGTGATGCAGGCCCCACTCTGTCTGGGCAGCCCCAGGTCCAGCATGGCCCTGACATGCAGGATACTAAGTAGACGTGATGTAAGACTTGGTGCCTCAGTCTGCCAGCCCCCAGGTGCTGCCTTTTTTTTTTTTTCTTAATTAATTAATTAATTAATTTTGGGCTGTGTTGGGTCTGCATTGCTGCCCGGAGGCTTTCTCTAGTTGCGGCGAGTGGGGGCTTCTCATTGCGGTGGCTTCTCTTGTTGCAGGGCACAGGCTCTAAGCGCGTGGGCTTCAGCAGTTGAGGCTCGCGGGTTCTAGAGCGCAGGCTCAGTAGTTGTGGTGCACGGGCTTAGTTGCTCCACAGCATGTGGGATCTTCCCGGACCAGGGCTCAAACCCGTGTCCCCTGCATTGGCAGGTGGATTCTTAACCACTGCGCCACCAGGGAAGTCTGGTGTTGCGTTCGTGAGGGCTGGTGGGGCCCTCTTGGGACTGGGCGGATCGTTTGTTCCATCTGCACGGGTGTCCAAGCAGGTCTCAGGACAGCCCTTGGCCTCTGAGCATCCAGGCAGGCACCCACGTTCCTCCAGCTCAGGTTAGCCTTGGCCCCTCCAGCCCCCGTGGCCAATTACTGAGCTGATTGTGTCTTTACTCTTTCAAATTAAATCACTCTCTCCAGGTGGGCGAGAAGTTTACTTGTGAACTTGGTTAGGGTTGGGGTTAAGGGTTAGGGGTTAGGGTCAGGGTTAGGGCTAGGGCTACGGCTAGGGGTTAGGGTTAGGGTTATGCTTAGGGTTGGGTTAGGGTTAGGGGTTAGGGTTAGGGTTTAGGTTTAGGGTTAGGGTTAGTGTTGGGTTAGGGTTAGGGTTAAGGTAGGGTTAGGGTTGGGTTAGGGTTAGGGTTTAGGGTTAGGGTGTCCAGCCTTACGTCCCATTCAGCTGTGAGTGTAGATGTGGTCAGTCCAGTTGCCTCACAGCCCCTGATTGAATTTTGTAAGAATTCCTCTCTCTCTCTCACTGTCTTTCTCTTTTTATAATTAATTTTTATAATGGGGTGTAGCTGATTTGCAATGTTGTGTTTCTTGGTGCTGTACATCCACTTGAGTCACTTACAGAGAGACATCAATAAATTCTTTTCTAGTTTCTAGTAGTCAGATATATGTTTTTTCTGTGAATAGAGTGTGCTGAGTCCAGTTCCTTGAACAATGAGTATGTCTTGGCGATTACATTATTGGCGTATGGAACGGTATCTGTGCCAATTTCAACCTCCTGGTTTATGCATCAACGCACCACACTTTTCCCCTTAAGCAGCCATAAGTGTGTTTTGTAAATGTGTGATGGTGTTCTGTTTGTAATTCAGTTCACGGTTGGCGAGTTTTAGATTCCCTTTATAAGTGATATCTTATGATAAGTTTCTCTTGCTGTCTAACTTATTTCACTCTCAATGACCATACATAAGTCCCCCTGAGTCGCTGCAACTGGCCTCATTTCATTGATTTCAGGGCTGAGTAATATTCCGTTGTGCTTAAGTATCAAATTTTCTTTCACCATTTTTTCCTTCCAAGGACTATGAAGTTGTACCCAAGTCGAGGCTGTTGTAAACATAGCAGCAGTAAACGGGGTGCCTGCGTCCTGTGGATTTTTGGATTTTCCAACATATAGGCCCATGAGTGGAAGCGCCCTATGCTTTGTAGCTCTGTTTTTTAGATGTTTTAGGAAACACAGCACACTTCTCCAGAGTGGCCGTTGGCAATTTACATTCCCCCCTTCAGCGTAACGAGGCTCCCTTTTCTCCTCTCCTTGTCCTGCATATCTGGTTTTTACCCTTTGTGAGGATGGTCCTTTTTTCTGATTCGAAGTGATACCTCTTTGTAGTGTTGATTTGCATTGCCCGCTTCTTTGGTTGGCCAAAAAGGGCGTATGCGTTTTTCCTGAATATATTCTGGAAGTTAAATTTGAGAGACAGCTTTTCTTTTTAATTGATTAATTAATTAATTAATTTTTGGCTGTGTTGGGTCTTCGTTTCTGTGCGAAGGCTTTCTCTAGTTGTGGCAAGCGGGGGCCCCTCTTCATCGCGGTGCGCGGGCCTCTCACTATCGCGGCCTCTCTTGTTGCGGAGCACAGGCTCCAGACGCGCAGGCTCAGGAGTTGTGGCTCACGGGCCTAGTTGCTCCGCGGCATGTGGGATCTTCCCAGACCAGGGCTCGAACCCGTGTCCCCTGCATTAGCAGGCAGATTCTCAACCACTGCGCCACCAGGGAAGCCCCTTGAATAGTTTTGTATTTAAAGTTTGTCTGTGGGGACTTCCCTGGTGACGCAGTGGTTAAGAGTCGGCCTACCAATGCAGGGGACACGGGCTCGAGCCCTGGTCCGGGAAGATCCCACATGCCGCAGAGCAACCAAGCCTGCACGGCACAACTACTGAAGCCTGCGCGCCTAGAGCCCGTGCTCGCCCACAAGAGAAGCCACCGCAATGAGAAGCCCGTGCACCGCAACGAAGAGTAGCCCCGCTCGACGCAACTAGAGGAAGCCCACATGCAGCAACGAAGACCCAACGCAGCCAAACATAAATTATAAACTAAAATAAAATTTGCCTCTGAATAACTTTGAGTGAATTTGGTATAAGTTGTAAAGTTTGCATCTACATTCCCTTCATTCCAAATGGTTTCCAATTAATTGTTCCTTAACTACTTTTAGAAAACTTTTGGGATAGAGACTCCATTTCAGTTTGAATTTCCAGTTGAATGGATTCAGCAGTCCTGTCAGTAGGGCACGCTGCCCCCAGTGACCTGTGAGGGAGGCGCGGCCTGCACTTCCTGCACTGACCACAGGGTGGCGCCGAGTTCGCCTCTCTGACCCACAGCGCATGCTCGTTCCCTGCGAACTCGATTGTGAGGACAGCTGAGAGGAGTTGAGCCTCCTCAGGCGCGGGGGCGGGGGCGGGGGCGGGGGCCTTCGGGTAGGACGCCCGGCTCAGCGTCTCTGCTGAGAGGAGCTCGGTCTCCGTCTCCTTAGGACTCACTTCGGTTTCGGCTTCAGGACAAAGTGGGGCTGCGTCCACGCTGACTAGGGAACTAGGGTTCCTGAGGACCCAGGTGATGCCTGAGGAAAAGGTGAAGAGACGGTGAGGAAAAGTGGGGAGAAGCTTCCTGTGGGCGACTGACCGTTGAGGGGGTCCGTCTTCGTGTGAGCGAGGGAGGGCTTGGCGTGGAAAGCTGGGTGTTTGGTCAGGTTTGTGTGCAGGGTAGCCAGCGTGAGTTATGGGGCGTCCAGTTTTCCCAGCACCATTTATCGTGGGGAGTGTCGTGCTCCTTGGTGTGTCCTTGGTCCCTGTGTCATAAATTCACCGACCCCGTCCGTGTGGGTTGAATTCTGGTCTCTCTGTCCTGTTCCTCTGGTCCCTGTGCCCGTTTTGAGCCAGTTCCACACTGTTTTGGTGCCTGTAGCTTCTCAGCAGAGTGTGACGTCAGGGAGGGAGATGCCTCCAGCCCGTTCTCTTTTTTCAGGGTTTCTTTGGCTATTTGGGGTCCTTTGTGGTTCCCCACAGATATTAGGAGGATTTGCTCTATTTTGGGGGAAAATACCATGGAATTTTGGGAGGGATTGCATTCACTGTGTCCACTGCTTTGGGTAGCATGGATATTTTAACAATATTAATTGTTCCATTCCATGAGAACAGGATATCTTTCCATTTATTGGTGTGTTTTGCAATGTCTTCATCAATGTCTTAAAGTTTTCAGTGTGCAGGTCTTTCACCTCCTTGGCTGACTTTATTCCCAGGTATTTTGTTCTTTTTGATGCAGTTGTAAATAGGGTTGCTTTCTTTCTCTTTCTGATGGTTCGTTATTAGTGTCTAGAAAGGCAACTGATCTCTGTGTATTGATTTTGCAACTTTACTGAATTGATTTATTAGTTCTAATAGTTTTTTTGTGGAATGAAGTGGAAAATTGGAATTCAAAAATCCCACTGTTTCTACCATATCCAGGTCGTCCACAACACGGAGGACAGCGGCTCCTAATATAACCTTCCCACAGTGCCTCTAAATGACATGTGGACTTTGGGTGAACTGGATCTGGGTAAGGCTTGGCTTCTATATGGAAGTTTGATGTTTTCTCTGCTTTTCTGGCATGCTGTTGACATACATGATGTTTTGAAAAGTAATTGACTTTCCAGTAATTTCAAACATACAACTTTACATACATAAAAACAAGTCTTGTACCTTGATTAGATATACTCCTAAATATTGATGTTGACATTATTAAAACTGGAATTGTTCTCATAAATTCTTTTTCAGATTATTTTTTGCCAGCGTATGCATATAAGATAGATTTTCATGAATTGATATTTTGTTCTGTAACTTTGCTTATTAATGAGTTGATTAGCTCAAATAATTTCTTTGCTGATTATAGGTAGTTTTATATATAAGATGATGTGACCTATGTTCTGTGAAGAGACCCGGTTTTAATTTTTCCATTCACCCATGGATGCCTTTTATTTCTTTCCTCAAGATTCTGGGTAGAACTTCCAGTACACTATTGAGTAACGGTGATGAAGGCCAGCTTCCTGGCCCTGTTCCTGATTTCAGGAGTAAATCTTTCAGTCTTTAACATTGAGCATGATGTTTGCTGTGGCTTTTTGTACTACTCTTTTCCATATTGAACAACTTTCCTTTTACTCCTGCTTTCTTGAGTGTTTTTCATGAAATAACACTGGATTTTCATTGTAGATTTTTTGCATTAATTGATATGATTATGTGTTTTTACTTCACACCATTATTGTGGTTGAATACATTGCTTACTTTTCATATGTTGAGCAACCTGAAATTCCTGGTGTAGAGATACTTGGCTTATGGCATTATCCATTTAAAGTTCTGTTGGTTTCATGTTGCTGTTATTGTGTGATAGATTTTTACATTCATATTTATAAGTTGTACTGGGGTAGTTTTCTTGTTTTTTTCCTTTATTTTTAAAATCTTTTTTAAAATAGTGGTTTTATTTCATTTTAATTATTTATTTACTTTGGCCACATCCCATGGCTTGTGGGATCTTAGTTCCCCAGTCAGGGATCGAACCCGAGCCCTTGGCAGTGAAAGCACAGAGTCCTAACCACTGGGCCACCAGAGTATTCCCCAGTTTTCTTTTTCAAGATGTATTTGTATAATCTGATTAGACTTGGCTTGGTGGAAGTGGTTTGGAGGGTTAGCATTAGGGCTGGGGCTGGTGTGAGGGTTGGGGCTGTGTACGGTTTATGGTTGCTGTTATGGTTTAAGTTTTATGGTTAATGAGTTATTTATGGGTATGGTTAATGAATGTATTTTATGGTTTGGTTATGGTTATGGTTTTGCTTATTGGTTAAGGTTTATGGTTTTGGTCTCAGGGTGTTAGGGTTCTGTGTTAGAGTGGGTGTTAGGGTATGGGTTAGAATTGGGGTACAGGTAGGATACGGGTAGAGCATGGGTTAGGGTAAGGTACAGGTTTAGGGTACGGGTTAGGCTAAGGTTAGGTCAGGGCTTAGGGTCAGGATCAGAGTTTAGGGTTAGGGTCCATGTCAGGATTAGCGTCAAGGTTGAGCGAGGCCATTGTTTTCTGCTCCTCCAGTGCTGGATTCTCATTGATAGACGAATGAAATGTCTGCTCTGGTCACCCACTGTTTCAAATTGAGCTCAGCCTTAGTCAAGGGTTCTTAGGGCCTCAGAGGTCATGCAGGGTTTCCCTCCACCCTCCCTCCTGGGAAGGGTGATGCAGGCCCCACTCTGTCTGGGCAGCCCCAGGTCCAGCATGGCCCTGACATGCAGGATACTAAGTAGACGTGATGTAAGACTTGGTGCCTCAGTCTGCCAGCCCCCAGGTGCTGCCTTTTTTTTTTTTTCTTAATTAATTAATTAATTAATTTTGGGCTGTGTTGGGTCTGCATTGCTGCCCGGAGGCTTTCTCTAGTTGCGGCGAGTGGGGGCTTCTCATTGCGGTGGCTTCTCTTGTTGCAGGGCACAGGCTCTAAGCGCGTGGGCTTCAGCAGTTGGGGCTCGCGGGTTCTAGAGCGCAGGCTCAGTAGTTGTGGTGCACGGGCTTAGTTGCTCCACAGCATGTGGGATCTTCCCGGACCAGGGCTCAAACCCGTGTCCCCTGCATTGGCAGGTGGATTCTTAACCACTGCGCCACCAGGGAAGTCTGGTGTTGCGTTCGTGAGGGCTGGTGGGGCCCTCTTGGGACTGGGCGGATCGTTTGTTCCATCTGCACGGGTGTCCAAGCAGGTCTCAGGACAGCCCTTGGCCTCTGAGCATCCAGGCAGGCACCCACGTTCCTCCAGCTCAGGTTAGCCTTGGCCCCTCCAGCCCCCGTGGCCAATTACTGAGCTGATTGTGTCTTTACTCTTTCAAATTAAATCACTCTCTCCAGGTGGGCGAGAAGTTTACTTGTGAACTTGGTTAGGGTTGGGGTTAAGGGTTAGGGGTTAGGGTCAGGGTTAGGGCTAGGGCTACGGCTAGGGGTTAGGGTTAGGGTTATGCTTAGGGTTGGGTTAGGGTTAGGGGTTAGTGTTAGGGTTTAGGTTTAGGGTTAGGGTTAGTGTTGGGTTAGGGTTAGGGTTAAGGTAGGGTTAGGGTTGGGTTAGGGTTAGGGTTTAGGGTTAGGGTGTCCAGCCTTACGTCCCATTCAGCTGTGAGTGTAGATGTGGTCAGTCCAGTTGCCTCACAGCCCCTGATTGTATTTTGTAAGAATTCCTCTCTCTCTCTCACTGTCTTTCTCTTTTTATAATTAATTTTTATAATGGGGTGTAGCTGATTTGCAATGTTGTTTCTTGGTGCTGTACATCCACTTGAGTCACTTACAGAGAGACATCAATAAATTCTTTTCTAGTTTCTAGTAGTCAGATATATGTTTTTTCTGTGAATAGAGTGTGCTGAGTCCAGTTCCTTGAACAATGAGTATGTCTTGGCGATTACATTATTGGCGTATGGAACGGTATCTGTGCCAATTTCAACCTCCTGGTTTATGCATCAACGCACCACACTTTTCCCCTTAAGCAGCCAAAAGTGTGTTTTGTCAATGTGTGATGGTGTTCTGTTTGTAATTCAGTTCACGGTTGGCGAGTTTTAGATTCCCTTTATAAGTGATATCTTATGATAAGTTTCTCTTGCTGTCTAACTTATTTCACTCTCAATGACCATACATAAGTCCCCCTGAGTCGCTGCAACTGGCCTCATTTCATTGATTTCAGGGCTGAGTAATATTCCGTTGTGCTTAAGTATCAAATTTTCTTTCACCATTTTTTCCTTCCAAGGACTATGAAGTTGTACCCAAGTCGAGGCTGTTGTAAACATAGCAGCAGTAAACGGGGTGCCTGCGTCCTGTGGATTTTTGGATTTTCCAACATATAGGCCCATGAGTGGAAGCGCCCTATGCTTTGTAGCTCTGTTTTTTAGATGTTTTAGGAAACACAGCACACTTCTCCAGAGTGGCCGTTGGCAATTTACATTCCCCCCTTCAGCGTAACGAGGCTCCCTTTTCTCCTCTCCTTGTCCTGCATATCTGGTTTTTACCCTTTGTGAGGATGGTCCTTTTTTCTGATTCGAAGTGATACCTCTTTGTAGTGTTGATTTGCATTGCCCGCTTCTTTGGTTGGCCAAAAAGGGCGTATGCGTTTTTCCTGAATATATTCTGGAAGTTAAATTTGAGAGACAGCTTTTCTTTTTAATTGATTAATTAATTAATTAATTTTTGGCTGTGTTGGGTCTTCGTTTCTGTGCGAAGGCTTTCTCTAGTTGTGGCAAGCGGGGGCCCCTCTTCATCGCGGTGCGCGGGCCTCTCACTATCGCGGCCTCTCTTGTTGCGGAGCACAGGCTCCAGACGCGCAGGCTCAGGAGTTGTGGCTCACGGGCCTAGTTGCTCCGCGGCATGTGGGATCTTCCCAGACCAGGGCTCGAACCCGTGTCCCCTGCATTAGCAGGCAGATTCTCAACCACTGCGCCACCAGGGAAGCCCCTTGAATAGTTTTGTATTTAAAGTTTGTCTGTGGGGACTTCCCTGGTGACGCAGTGGTTAAGAGTCGGCCTGCCAATGCAGGGGACACGGGCTCGAGCCCTGGTCCGGGAAGATCCCACATGCCGCAGAGCAACCAAGCCTGCACGGCACAACTACTGAAGCCTGCGTGCCTAGAGCCCGTGCTCGCCCACAAGAGAAGCCACCGCAATGAGAAGCCCGTGCACCGCAACGAAGAGTAGCCCCGCTCGACGCAACTAGAGGAAGCCCACATGCAGCAACGAAGACCCAACGCAGCCAAACATAAATTATAAACTAAAATAAAATTTGCCTCTGAATAACTTTGAGTGAATTTGGTATAAGTTGTAAAGTTTGCATCTACATTCCCTTCATTCCAAATGGTTTCCAATTAATTGTTCCTTAACTACTTTTAGAAAACTTTTGGGATAGAGACTCCATTTCAGTTTGAATTTCCAGTTGAATGGATTCAGCAGTCCTGTCAGTAGGGCACGCTGCCCCCAGTGACCTGTGAGGGAGGCGCGGCCTGCACTTCCTGCACTGACCACAGGGTGGCGCCGAGTTCGCCTCTCTGACCCACAGCGCATGCTCGTTCCCTGCGAACTCGATTGTGAGGACAGCTGAGAGGAGTTGAGCCTCCTCAGGCGCGGGGGCGGGGGCGGGGGCGGGGGCCTTCGGGTAGGACGCCCGGCTCAGCGTCTCTGCTGAGAGGAGCTCGGTCTCCGTCTCCTTAGGACTCACTTCGGTTTCGGCTTCAGGACAAAGTGGGGCTGCGTCCACGCTGACTAGGGAACTAGGGTTCCTGAGGACCCAGGTGATGCCTGAGGAAAAGGTGAAGAGACGGTGAGGAAAAGTGGGGAGAAGCTTCCTGTGGGCGACTGACCGTTGAGGGGGTCCGTCTTCGTGTGAGCGAGGGAGGGCTTGGCGTGGAAAGCTGGGTGTTTGGTCAGGTTTGTGTGCAGGGTAGCCAGCGTGAGTTATGGGGCGTCCAGTTTTCCCAGCACCATTTATCGTGGGGAGTGTCGTGCTCCTTGGTGTGTCCTTGGTCCCTGTGTCATAAATTCACCGACCCCGTCCGTGTGGGTTGAATTCTGGTCTCTCTGTCCTGTTCCTCTGGTCCCTGTGCCCGTTTTGAGCCAGTTCCACACTGTTTTGGTGCCTGTAGCTTCTCAGCAGAGTGTGACGTCAGGGAGGGAGATGCCTCCAGCCCGTTCTCTTTTTTCAGGGTTTCTTTGGCTATTTGGGGTCCTTTGTGGTTCCCCACAGATATTAGGAGGATTTGCTCTATTTTGGGGGAAAATACCATGGAATTTTGGGAGGGATTGCATTCACTGTGTCCACTGCTTTGGGTAGCATGGATATTTTAACAATATTAATTGTTCCATTCCATGAGAACAGGATATCTTTCCATTTATTGGTGTGTTTTGCAATGTCTTCATCAATGTCTTAAAGTTTTCAGTGTGCAGGTCTTTCACCTCCTTGGCTGACTTTATTCCCAGGTATTTTGTTCTTTTTGATGCAGTTGTAAATAGGGTTGCTTTCTTTCTCTTTCTGATGGTTCGTTATTAGTGTCTAGAAA
This sequence comes from Balaenoptera ricei, assembly GCF_028023285.1. Taxonomy (NCBI): domain Eukaryota; kingdom Metazoa; phylum Chordata; class Mammalia; order Artiodactyla; family Balaenopteridae; genus Balaenoptera; species Balaenoptera ricei. The sequence continues at coordinate 135,880,034 of NC_082660.1, forward strand.
GGCAACTGATCTCTGTGTATTGATTTTGCAACTTTACTGAATTGATTTATTAGTTCTAATAGTTTTTTTGTGGAATGAAGTGGAAAATTGGAATTCAAAAATCCCACTGTTTCTACCATATCCAGGTCGTCCACAACACGGAGGACAGCGGCTCCTAATATAACCTTCCCACAGTGCCTCTAAATGACATGTGGACTTTGGGTGAACTGGATCTGGGTAAGGCTTGGCTTCTATATGGAAGTTTGATGTTTTCTCTGCTTTTCTGGCATGCTGTTGACATACATGATGTTTTGAAAAGTAATTGACTTTCCAGTAATTTCAAACATACAACTTTACATACATAAAAACAAGTCTTGTACCTTGATTAGATATACTCCTAAATATTGATGTTGACATTATTAAAACTGGAATTGTTCTCATAAATTCTTTTTCAGATTATTTTTTGCCAGCGTATGCATATAAGATAGATTTTCATGAATTGATATTTTGTTCTGTAACTTTGCTTATTAATGAGTTGATTAGCTCAAATAATTTCTTTGCTGATTATAGGTAGTTTTATATATAAGATGATGTGACCTATGTTCTGTGAAGAGACCCGGTTTTAATTTTTCCATTCACCCATGGATGCCTTTTATTTCTTTCCTCAAGATTCTGGGTAGAACTTCCAGTACACTATTGAGTAACGGTGATGAAGGCCAGCTTCCTGGCCCTGTTCCTGATTTCAGGAGTAAATCTTTCAGTCTTTAACGTTGAGCATGATGTTTGCTGTGGCTTTTTGTACTACTCTTTTCCATATTGAACAACTTTCCTTTTACTCCTGCTTTCTTGAGTGTTTTTCATGAAATAACACTGGATTTTCATTGTAGATTTTTTGCATTAATTGATATGATTATGTGTTTTTACTTCACACCATTATTGTGGTTGAATACATTGCTTACTTTTCATATGTTGAGCAACCTGAAATTCCTGGTGTAGAGATACTTGGCTTATGGCATTATCCATTTAAAGTTCTGTTGGTTTCATGTTGCTGTTATTGTGTGATAGATTTTTACATTCATATTTATAAGTTGTACTGGGGTAGTTTTCTTGTTTTTTTCCTTTATTTTTAAAATCTTTTTTAAAATAGTGGTTTTATTTCATTTTAATTATTTATTTACTTTGGCCACATCCCATGGCTTGTGGGATCTTAGTTCCCCAGTCAGGGATCGAACCCGAGCCCTTGGCAGTGAAAGCACAGAGTCCTAACCACTGGGCCACCAGAGTATTCCCCAGTTTTCTTTTTCAAGATGTATTTGTATAATCTGATTAGACTTGGCTTGGTGGAAGTGGTTTGGAGGGTTAGCATTAGGGCTGGGGCTGGTGTGAGGGTTGGGGCTGTGTACGGTTTATGGTTGCTGTTATGGTTTAAGTTTTATGGTTAATGAGTTATTTATGGGTATGGTTAATGAATGTATTTTATGGTTTGGTTATGGTTATGGTTTTGCTTATTGGTTAAGGTTTATGGTTTTGGTCTCAGGGTGTTAGGGTTCTGTGTTAGAGTGGGTGTTAGGGTATGGGTTAGAATTGGGGTACAGGTAGGATACGGGTAGAGCATGGGTTAGGGTAAGGTACAGGTTTAGGGTACGGGTTAGGCTAAGGTTAGGTCAGGGCTTAGGGTCAGGATCAGAGTTTAGGGTTAGGGTCCATGTCAGGATTAGCGTCAAGGTTGAGCGAGGCCATTGTTTTCTGCTCCTCCAGTGCTGGATTCTCATTGATAGACGAATGAAATGTCTGCTCTGGTCACCCACTGTTTCAAATTGAGCTCAGCCTTAGTCAAGGGTTCTTAGGGCCTCAGAGGTCATGCAGGGTTTCCCTCCACCCTCCCTCCTGGGAAGGGTGATGCAGGCCCCACTCTGTCTGGGCAGCCCCAGGTCCAGCATGGCCCTGACATGCAGGATACTAAGTAGACGTGATGTAAGACTTGGTGCCTCAGTCTGCCAGCCCCCAGGTGCTGCCTTTTTTTTTTTTTCTTAATTAATTAATTAATTAATTTTGGGCTGTGTTGGGTCTGCATTGCTGCCCGGAGGCTTTCTCTAGTTGCGGCGAGTGGGGGCTTCTCATTGCGGTGGCTTCTCTTGTTGCAGGGCACAGGCTCTAAGCGCGTGGGCTTCAGCAGTTGGGGCTCGCGGGTTCTAGAGTGCAGGCTCAGTAGTTGTGGTGCACGGGCTTAGTTGCTCCACAGCATGTGGGATCTTCCCGGACCAGGGCTCAAACCCGTGTCCCCTGCATTGGCAGGTGGATTCTTAACCACTGCGCCACCAGGGAAGTCTGGTGTTGCGTTCGTGAGGGCTGGTGGGGCCCTCTTGGGACTGGGCGGATCGTTTGTTCCATCTGCACGGGTGTCCAAGCAGGTCTCAGGACAGCCCTTGGCCTCTGAGCATCCAGGCAGGCACCCACGTTCCTCCAGCTCAGGTTAGCCTTGGCCCCTCCAGCCCCCGTGGCCAATTACTGAGCTGATTGTGTCTTTACTCTTTCAAATTAAATCACTCTCTCCAGGTGGGCGAGAAGTTTACTTGTGAACTTGGTTAGGGTTGGGGTTAAGGGTTAGGGGTTAGGGTCAGGGTTAGGGCTAGGGCTACGGCTAGGGGTTAGGGTTAGGGTTATGCTTAGGGTTGGGTTAGGGTTAGGGGTTAGTGTTAGGGTTTAGGTTTAGGGTTAGGGTTAGTGTTGGGTTAGGGTTAGGGTTAAGGTAGGGTTAGGGTTGGGTTAGGGTTAGGGTTTAGGGTTAGGGTGTCCAGCCTTACGTCCCATTCAGCTGTGAGTGTAGATGTGGTCAGTCCAGTTGCCTCACAGCCCCTGATTGTATTTTGTAAGAATTCCTCTCTCTCTCTCACTGTCTTTCTCTTTTTATAATTAATTTTTATAATGGGGTGTAGCTGATTTGCAATGTTGTTTCTTGGTGCTGTACATCCACTTGAGTCACTTACAGAGAGACATCAATAAATTCTTTTCTAGTTTCTAGTAGTCAGATATATGTTTTTTCTGTGAATAGAGTGTGCTGAGTCCAGTTCCTTGAACAATGAGTATGTCTTGGCGATTACATTATTGGCGTATGGAACGGTATCTGTGCCAATTTCAACCTCCTGGTTTATGCATCAACGCACCACACTTTTCCCCTTAAGCAGCCAAAAGTGTGTTTTGTCAATGTGTGATGGTGTTCTGTTTGTAATTCAGTTCACGGTTGGCGAGTTTTAGATTCCCTTTATAAGTGATATCTTATGATAAGTTTCTCTTGCTGTCTAACTTATTTCACTCTCAATGACCATACATAAGTCCCCCTGAGTCGCTGCAACTGGCCTCATTTCATTGATTTCAGGGCTGAGTAATATTCCGTTGTGCTTAAGTATCAAATTTTCTTTCACCATTTTTTCCTTCCAAGGACTATGAAGTTGTACCCAAGTCGAGGCTGTTGTAAACATAGCAGCAGTAAACGGGGTGCCTGCGTCCTGTGGATTTTTGGATTTTCCAACATATAGGCCCATGAGTGGAAGCGCCCTATGCTTTGTAGCTCTGTTTTTTAGATGTTTTAGGAAACACAGCACACTTCTCCAGAGTGGCCGTTGGCAATTTACATTCCCCCCTTCAGCGTAACGAGGCTCCCTTTTCTCCTCTCCTTGTCCTGCATATCTGGTTTTTACCCTTTGTGAGGATGGTCCTTTTTTCTGATTCGAAGTGATACCTCTTTGTAGTGTTGATTTGCATTGCCCGCTTCTTTGGTTGGCCAAAAAGGGCGTATGCGTTTTTCCTGAATATATTCTGGAAGTTAAATTTGAGAGACAGCTTTTCTTTTTAATTGATTAATTAATTAATTAATTTTTGGCTGTGTTGGGTCTTCGTTTCTGTGCGAAGGCTTTCTCTAGTTGTGGCAAGCGGGGGCCCCTCTTCATCGCGGTGCGCGGGCCTCTCACTATCGCGGCCTCTCTTGTTGCGGAGCACAGGCTCCAGACGCGCAGGCTCAGGAGTTGTGGCTCACGGGCCTAGTTGCTCCGCGGCATGTGGGATCTTCCCAGACCAGGGCTCGAACCCGTGTCCCCTGCATTAGCAGGCAGATTCTCAACCACTGCGCCACCAGGGAAGCCCCTTGAATAGTTTTGTATTTAAAGTTTGTCTGTGGGGACTTCCCTGGTGACGCAGTGGTTAAGAGTCGGCCTGCCAATGCAGGGGACACGGGCTCGAGCCCTGGTCCGGGAAGATCCCACATGCCGCAGAGCAACCAAGCCTGCACGGCACAACTACTGAAGCCTGCGTGCCTAGAGCCCGTGCTCGCCCACAAGAGAAGCCACCGCAATGAGAAGCCCGTGCACCGCAACGAAGAGTAGCCCCGCTTGACGCAACTAGAGGAAGCCCACATGCAGCAACGAAGACCCAACGCAGCCAAACATAAATTATAAACTAAAATAAAATTTGCCTCTGAATAACTTTGAGTGAATTTGGTATAAGTTGTAAAGTTTGCATCTACATTCCCTTCATTCCAAATGGTTTCCAATTAATTGTTCCTTAACTACTTTTAGAAAACTTTTGGGATAGAGACTCCATTTCAGTTTGAATTTCCAGTTGAATGGATTCAGCAGTCCTGTCAGTAGGGCACGCTGCCCCCAGTGACCTGTGAGGGAGGCGCGGCCTGCACTTCCTGCACTGACCACAGGGTGGCGCCGAGTTCGCCTCTCTGACCCACAGCGCATGCTCGTTCCCTGCGAACTCGATTGTGAGGACAGCTGAGAGGAGTTGAGCCTCCTCAGGCGCGGGGGCGGGGGCGGGGGCGGGGGCCTTCGGGTAGGACGCCCGGCTCAGCGTCTCTGCTGAGAGGAGCTCGGTCTCCGTCTCCTTAGGACTCACTTCGGTTTCGGCTTCAGGACAAAGTGGGGCTGCGTCCACGCTGACTAGGGAACTAGGGTTCCTGAGGACCCAGGTGATGCCTGAGGAAAAGGTGAAGAGACGGTGAGGAAAAGTGGGGAGAAGCTTCCTGTGGGCGACTGACCGTTGAGGGGGTCCGTCTTCGTGTGAGCGAGGGAGGGCTTGGCGTGGAAAGCTGGGTGTTTGGTCAGGTTTGTGTGCAGGGTAGCCAGCGTGAGTTATGGGGCGTCCAGTTTTCCCAGCACCATTTATCGTGGGGCGTGTCGTGCTCCTTGGTGTGTCCTTGGTCCCTGTGTCATAAATTCACCGACCCCGTCCGTGTGGGTTGAATTCTGGTCTCTCTGTCCTGTTCCTCTGGTCCCTGTGCCCGTTTTGAGCCAGTTCCACACTGTTTTGGTGCCTGTAGCTTCTCAGCAGAGTGTGACGTCAGGGAGGGAGATGCCTCCAGCCCGTTCTCTTTTTTCAGGGTTTCTTTGGCTATTTGGGGTCCTTTGTGGTTCCCCACAGATATTAGGAGGATTTGCTCTATTTTGGGGGAAAATACCATGGAATTTTGGGAGGGATTGCATTCACTGTGTCCACTGCTTTGGGTAGCATGGATATTTTAACAATATTAATTGTTCCATTCCATGAGAACAGGATATCTTTCCATTTATTGGTGTGTTTTGCAATGTCTTCATCAATGTCTTAAAGTTTTCAGTGTGCAGGTCTTTCACCTCCTTGGCTGACTTTATTCCCAGGTATTTTGTTCTTTTTGATGCAGTTGTAAACAGGGTTGCTTTCTTTCTCTTTCTGATGGTTCGTTATTAGTGTCTAGAAAGGCAACTGATTTCTGTGTATTGATTTTGCAACTTTACTGAATTGATTTATTAGTTCTAATAGTTTTTTTGTGGAATGAAGTGGAAAATTGGAATTCAAAAATCCCACTGTTTCTACCATATCCAGGTCGTCCACAACACGGAGGACAGCGGCTCCTAATATAACCTTCCCACAGTGCCTCTAAATGACATGTGGACTTTGGGTGAACTGGATCTGGGTAAGGCTTGACTTCTATATGGAAGTTTGATGTTTTCTCTGCTTTTCTGGCATGCTGTTGACATACATGATGTTTTGAAAAGTAATTGACTTTCCAGTAATTTCAAACATACAACTTTACATACATAAAAACAAGTCTTGTACCTTGATTAGATATACTCCTAAATATTGATGTTGACATTATTAAAACTGGAATTGTTCTCATAAATTCTTTTTCAGATTATTTTTTGCCAGCGTATGCATATAAGATAGATTTTCATGAATTGATATTTTGTTCTGTAACTTTGCTTATTAATGAGTTGATTAGCTCAAATAATTTCTTTGCTGATTATAGGTAGTTTTATATATAAGATGATGTGACCTATGTTCTGTGAAGAGACCCGGTTTTAATTTTTCCATTCACCCATGGATGCCTTTTATTTCTTTCCTCAAGATTCTGGGTAGAACTTCCAGTACACTATTGAGTAACGGTGATGAAGGCCAGCTTCCTGGCCCTGTTCCTGATTTCAGGAGTAAATCTTTCAGTCTTTAACGTTGAGCATGATGTTTGCTGTGGCTTTTTGTACTACTCTTTTCCATATTGAACAACTTGCCTTTTACTCCTGCTTTCTTGAGTGTTTTTCATGAAATAACACTGAATTTTCATTGTAGATTTTTTGCATTAATTGATATGATTATGTGTTTTTACTTCACACCATTATTGTGGTTGAATACATTGCTTACTTTTCATATGTTGAGCAACCTGAAATTCCTGGTGTAGAGATACTTGGCTTATGGCATTATCCATTTAAAGTTCTGTTGGTTTCATGTTGCTGTTATTGTGTGATAGATTTTTACATTCATATTTATAAGTTGTACTGGGGTAGTTTTCTTGTTTTTTTCCTTTATTTTTAAAATCTTTTTTAAAATAGTGGTTTTATTTCATTTTAATTATTTATTTACTTTGGCCACATCCCATGGCTTGTGGGATCTTAGTTCCCCAGTCAGGGATCGAACCCGAGCCCTTGGCAGTGAAAGCACAGAGTCCTAACCACTGGGCCACCAGAGTATTCCCCAGTTTTCTTTTTCAAGATGTATTTGTATAATCTGATTAGACTTGGCTTGGTGGAAGTGGTTTGGAGGGTTAGCATTAGGGCTGGGGCTGGTGTGAGGGTTGGGGCTGTGTACGGTTTATGGTTGCTGTTATGGTTTAAGTTTTATGGTTAATGAGTTATTTATGGGTATGGTTAATGAATGTATTTTATGGTTTGGTTATGGTTATGGTTTTGCTTATTGGTTAAGGTTTATGGTTTTGGTCTCAGGGTGTTAGGGTTCTGTGTTAGAGTGGGTGTTAGGGTATGGGTTAGAATTGGGGTACAGGTAGGATACGGGTAGAGCATGGGTTAGGGTAAGGTACAGGTTTAGGGTACGGGTTAGGCTAAGGTTAGGTCAGGGCTTAGGGTCAGGATCAGAGTTTAGGGTTAGGGTCCATGTCAGGATTAGCGTCAAGGTTGAGCGAGGCCATTGTTTTCTGCTCCTCCAGTGCTGGATTCTCATTGATAGACGAATGAAATGTCTGCTCTGGTCACCCACTGTTTCAAATTGAGCTCAGCCTTAGTCAAGGGTCCTTAGGGCCTCAGAGGTCATGCAGGGTTTCCCTCCACCCTCCCTCCTGGGAAGGGTGATGCAGGCCCCACTCTGTCTGGGCAGCCCCAGGTCCAGCATGGCCCTGACATGCAGGATACTAAGTAGACGTGATGTAAGACTTGGTGCCTCAGTCTGCCAGCCCCCAGGTGCTGCCTTTTTTTTTTTCTTAATTAATTAATTAATTAATTTTGGGCTGTGTTGGGTCTGCATTGCTGCCCGGAGGCTTTCTCTAGTTGCGGCGAGTGGGGGCTTCTCATTGCGGTGGCTTCTCTTGTTGCAGGGCACAGGCTCTAAGCGCGTGGGCTTCAGCAGTTGGGGCTCGCGGGTTCTAGAGCGCAGGCTCAGTAGTTGTGGTGCACGGGCTTAGTTGCTCCACAGCATGTGGGATCTTCCCGGACCAGGGCTCAAACCCGTGTCCCCTGCATTGGCAGGTGGATTCTTAACCACTGCGCCACCAGGGAAGTCTGGTGTTGCGTTCGTGAGGGCTGGTGGGGCCCTCTTGGGACTGGGCGGATCGTTTGTTCCATCTGCACGGGTGTCCAAGCAGGTCTCAGGACAGCCCTTGGCCTCTGAGCATCCAGGCAGGCACCCACGTTCCTCCAGCTCAGGTTAGCCTTGGCCCCTCCAGCCCCCGTGGCCAATTACTGAGCTGATTGTGTCTTTACTCTTTCAAATTAAATCACTCTCTCCAGGTGGGCGAGAAGTTTACTTGTGAACTTGGTTAGGGTTGGGGTTAAGGGTTAGGGGTTAGGGTCAGGGTTAGGGCTAGGGCTACGGCTAGGGGTTAGGGTTAGGGTTATGCTTAGGGTTGGGTTAGGGTTAGGGGTTAGGGTTAGGGTTTAGGTTTAGGGTTAGGGTTAGTGTTGGGTTAGGGTTAGGGTTAAGGTAGGGTTAGGGTTGGGTTAGGGTTAGGGTTTAGGGTTAGGGTGTCCAGCCTTACGTCCCATTCAGCTGTGAGTGTAGATGTGGTCAGTCCAGTTGCCTCACAGCCCCTGATTGAATTTTGTAAGAATTCCTCTCTCTCTCTCTCACTGTCTTTCTCTTTTTATAATTAATTTTTATAATGGGGTGTAGCTGATTTGCAATGTTGTGTTTCTTGGTGCTGTACATCCACTTGTGTCACTTACAGAGAGACATCAATAAATTCTTTTCTAGTTTCTAGTAGTCAGATATATGTTTTTTCTGTGAATAGAGTGTGCTGAGTCCAGTTCCTTGAACAATGAGTATGTCTTGGCGATTACATTATTGGCGTATGGAACGGTATCTGTGCCAATTTCAACCTCCTGGTTTATGCATCAACGCACCACACTTTTCCCCTTAAGCAGCCATAAGTGTGTTTTGTAAATGTGTGATGGTGTTCTGTTTGTAATTCAGTTCACGGTTGGCGAGTTTTAGATTCCCTTTATAAGTGATATCTTATGATAAGTTTCTCTTGCTGTCTAACTTATTTCACTCTCAATGACCATACATAAGTCCCCCTGAGTCGCTGCAACTGGCCTCATTTCATTGATTTCAGGGCTGAGTAATATTCCGTTGTGCTTAAGTATCAAATTTTCTTTCACCATTTTTTCCTTCCAAGGACTATGAAGTTGTACCCAAGTCGAGGCTGTTGTAAACATAGCAGCAGTAAACGGGGTGCCTGCGTCCTGTGGATTTTTGGATTTTCCAACATATAGGCCCATGAGTGGAAGCGCCCTATGCTTTGTAGCTCTGTTTTTTAGATGTTTTAGGAAACACAGCACACTTCTCCAGAGTGGCCGTTGGCAATTTACATTCCCCCCTTCAGCGTAACGAGGCTCCCTTTTCTCCTCTCCTTGTCCTGCATATCTGGTTTTTACCCTTTGTGAGGATGGTCCTTTTTTCTGATTCGAAGTGATACCTCTTTGTAGTGTTGATTTGCATTGCCCGCTTCTTTGGTTGGCCAAAAAGGGCGTATGCGTTTTTCCTGAATATATTCTGGAAGTTAAATTTGAGAGACAGCTTTTCTTTTTAATTGATTAATTAATTAATTAATTTTTGGCTGTGTTGGGTCTTCGTTTCTGTGCGAAGGCTTTCTCTAGTTGTGGCAAGCGGGGGCCCCTCTTCATCGCGGTGCGCGGGCCTCTCACTATCGCGGCCTCTCTTGTTGCGGAGCACAGGCTCCAGACGCGCAGGCTCAGGAGTTGTGGCTCACGGGCCTAGTTGCTCCGCGGCATGTGGGATCTTCCCAGACCAGGGCTCGAACCCGTGTCCCCTGCATTAGCAGGCAGATTCTCAACCACTGCGCCACCAGGGAAGCCCCTTGAATAGTTTTGTATTTAAAGTTTGTCTGTGGGGACTTCCCTGGTGACGCAGTGGTTAAGAGTCGGCCTGCCAATGCAGGGGACACGGGCTCGAGCCCTGGTCCGGGAAGATCCCACATGCCGCAGAGCAACCAAGCCTGCACGGCACAACTACTGAAGCCTGCGCGCCTAGAGCCCGTGCTCGCCCACAAGAGAAGCCACCGCAATGAGAAGCCCGTGCACCGCAACGAAGAGTAGCCCCGCTCGACGCAACTAGAGGAAGCCCACATGCAGCAACGAAGACCCAACGCAGCCAAACATAAATTATAAACTAAAATAAAATTTGCCTCTGAATAACTTTGAGTGAATTTGGTATAAGTTGTAAAGTTTGCATCTACATTCCCTTCATTCCAAATGGTTTCCAATTAATTGTTCCTTAACTACTTTTAGAAAACTTTTGGGATAGAGACTCCATTTCAGTTTGAATTTCCAGTTGAATGGATTCAGCAGTCCTGTCAGTAGGGCACGCTGCCCCCAGTGACCTGTGAGGGAGGCGCGGCCTGCACTTCCTGCACTGACCACAGGGTGGCGCCGAGTTCGCCTCTCTGACCCACAGCGCATGCTCGTTCCATGGAACTCGATTGTGAGGGCAGCTGAGAGGAGTTGAGCCTCCTCAGGCGCGGGGGCGGGGGCGGGGGCGGGGGCCTTCGGGTAGGACGCCCGGCTCAGCGTCTCTGCTGAGAGGAGCTCGGTCTCCGTCTCCTTAGGACTCACTTCGGTTTCGGCTTCAGGACAAAGTGGGGCTGCGTCCACGCTGACTAGGGAACTAGGGTTCCTGAGGACCCAGGTGATGCCTGAGGAAAAGGTGAAGAGACGGTGAGGAAAAGTGGGGAGAAGCTTCCTGTGGGCGACTGACCGTTGAGGGGGTCCGTCTTCGTGTGAGCGAGGGAGGGCTTGGCGTGGAAAGCTGGGTGTTTGGTCAGGTTTGTGTGCAGGGTAGCCAGCGTGAGTTATGGGGCGTCCAGTTTTCCCAGCACCATTTATCGTGGGGAGTGTCGTGCTCCTTGGTGTGTCCTTGGTCCCTGTGTCATAAATTCACCGACCCCGTCCGTGTGGGTTGAATTCTGGTCTCTCTGTCCTGTTCCTCTGGTCCCTGTGCCCGTTTTGAGCCAGTTCCACACTGTTTTGGTGCCTGTAGCTTCTCAGCAGAGTGTGACGTCAGGGAGGGAGATGCCTCCAGCCCGTTCTCTTTTTTCAGGGTTTCTTTGGCTATTTGGGGTCCTTTGTGGTTCCCCACAGATATTAGGAGGATTTGCTCTATTTTGGGGGAAAATACCATGGAATTTTGGGAGGGATTGCATTCACTGTGTCCACTGCTTTGGGTAGCATGGATATTTTAACAATATTAATTGTTCCATTCCATGAGAACAGGATATCTTTCCATTTATTGGTGTGTTTTGCAATGTCTTCATCAATGTCTTAAAGTTTTCAGTGTGCAGGTCTTTCACCTCCTTGGCTGACTTTATTCCCAGGTATTTTGTTCTTTTTGATGCAGTTGTAAATAGGGTTGCTTTCTTTCTCTTTCTGATGGTTCGTTATTAGTGTCTAGAAAGGCAACTGATTTCTGTGTATTGATTTTGCAACTTTACTGAATTGATTTATTAGTTCTAATAGTTTTTTTGTGGAATGAAGTGGAAAATTGGAATTCAAAAATCCCACTGTTTCTACCATATCCAGGTCGTCCACAACACGGAGGACAGCGGCTCCTAATATAACCTTCCCACAGTGCCTCTAAATGACATGTGGACTTTGGGTGAACTGGATCTGGGTAAGGCTTGGCTTCTATATGGAAGTTTGATGTTTTCTCTGCTTTTCTGGCATGCTGTTGACATACATGATGTTTTGAAAAGTAATTGACTTTCCAGTAATTTCAAACATACAACTTTACATACATAAAAACAAGTCTTGTACCTTGATTAGATATACTCCTAAATATTGATGTTGACATTATTAAAACTGGAATTGTTCTCATAAATTCTTTTTCAGATTATTTTTTGCCAGCATATGCATATAAGATAGATTTTCATGAATTGATATTTTGTTCTGTAACTTTGCTTATTAATGAGTTGATTAGCTCAAATAATTTCTTTGCTGATTATAGGTAGTTTTATATATAAGATGATGTGACCTATGTTCTGTGAAGAGACCCGGTTTTACTTTTTCCATTCACCCATGGATGCCTTTTATTTCTTTCCTCAAGATTCTGGGTAGAACTTCCAGTACACTATTGAGTAACGGTGATGAAGGCCAGCTTCCTGGCCCTGTTCCTGATTTCAGGAGTAAATCTTTCAGTCTTTAACGTTGAGCATGATGTTTGCTGTGGCTTTTTGTACTACTCTTTTCCATATTGAACAACTTGCCTTTTACTCCTGCTTTCTTGAGTGTTTTTCATGAAATAACACTGGATTTTCATTGTAGATTTTTTGCATTAATTGATATGATTATGTGTTTTTACTTCACACCATTATTGTGGTTGAATACATTGCTTACTTTTCATATGTTGAGCAACCTGAAATTCCTGGTGTAGAGATACTTGGCTTATGGCATTATCCATTTAAAGTTCTGTTGGTTTCATGTTGCTATTATTGTGTGATAGATTTTTACATTCATATTTATAAGTTGTACTGGGGTAGTTTTCTTGTTTTTTTCCTTTATTTTTAAAATCTTTTTTAAAATAGTGGTTTTATTTCATTTTAATTATTTATTTACTTTGGCCACATCCCATGGCTTGTGGGATCTTAGTTCCCCAGTCAGGGATCGAACCCGAGCCCTTGGCAGTGAAAGCACAGAGTCCTAACCACTGGGCCACCAGAGTATTCCCCAGTTTTCTTTTTCAAGATGTATTTGTATAATCTGATTAGACTTGGCTTGGTGGAAGTGGTTTGGAGGGTTAGCATTAGGGCTGGGGCTGGTGTGAGGGTTGGGGCTGTGTACGGTTTATGGTTGCTGTTATGGTTTAAGTTTTATGGTTAATGAGTTATTTATGGGTATGGTTAATGAATGTATTTTATGGTTTGGTTATGGTTATGGTTTTGCTTATTGGTTAAGGTTTATGGTTTTGGTCTCAGGGTGTTAGGGTTCTGTGTTAGAGTGGGTGTTAGGGTATGGGTGAGAATTGGGGTACAGGTAGGATACGGGTAGAGCATGGGTTAGGGTAAGGTACAGGTTTAGGGTACGGGTTAGGCTAAGGTTAGGTCAGGGCTTAGGGTCAGGATCAGAGTTTAGGGTTAGGGTCCATGTCAGGATTAGCGTCAAGGTTGAGCGAGGCCATTGTTTTCTGCTCCTCCAGTGCTGGATTCTCATTGATAGACGAATGAAATGTCTGCTCTGGTCACCCACTGTTTCAAATTGAGCTCAGCCTTAGTCAAGGGTTCTTAGGGCCTCAGAGGTCATGCAGGGTTTCCCTCCACCCTCCCTCCTGGGAAGGGTGATGCAGGCCCCACTCTGTCTGGGCAGCCCCAGGTCCAGCATGGCCCTGACATGCAGGATACTAAGTAGACGTGATGTAAGACTTGGTGCCTCAGTCTGCCAGCCCCCAGGTGCTGCCTTTTTTTTTTTTCTTAATTAATTAATTAATTAATTAATTAATTAATTTTGGGCTGTGTTGGGTCTGCATTGCTGCCCGGAGGCTTTCTCTAGTTGCGGCGAGTGGGGGCTTCTCATTGCGGTGGCTTCTCTTGTTGCAGGGCACAGGCTCTAAGCGCGTGGGCTTCAGCAGTTGGGGCTCGCGGGTTCTAGAGCGCAGGCTCAGTAGTTGTGGTGCACGGGCTTAGTTGCTCCACAGCATGTGGGATCTTCCCGGACCAGGGCTCAAACCCGTGTCCCCTGCATTGGCAGGTGGATTCTTAACCACTGCGCCACCAGGGAAGTCTGGTGTTGCGTTCGTGAGGGCTGGTGGGGCCCTCTTGGGACTGGGCGGATCGTTTGTTCCATCTGCACGGGTGTCCAAGCAGGTCTCAGGACAGCCCTTGGCCTCTGAGCATCCAGGCAGGCACCCACGTTCCTCCAGCTCAGGTTAGCCTTGGCCCCTCCAGCCCCCGTGGCCAATTACTGAGCTGATTGTGTCTTTACTCTTTCAAATTAAATCACTCTCTCCAGGTGGGCGAGAAGTTTACTTGTGAACTTGGTTAGGGTTGGGGTTAAGGGTTAGGGGTTAGGGTCAGGGTTAGGGCTAGGGCTACGGCTAGGGGTTAGGGTTAGGGTTATGCTTAGGGTTGGGTTAGGGTTAGGGGTTAGGGTTAGGGTTTAGGTTTAGGGTTAGGGTTAGGGTTAGTGTTGGGTTAGGGTTAGGGTTAAGGTAGGGTTAGGGTTGGGTTAGGGTTAGGGTTTAGGGTTAGGGTGTCCAGCCTTACGTCCCATTCAGCTGTGAGTGTAGATGTGGTCAGTCCAGTTGCCTCACAGCCCCTGATTGAATTTTGTAAGAATTCCTCTCTCTCTCTCTCACTGTCTTTCTCTTTTTATAATTAATTTTTATAATGGGGTGTAGCTGATTTGCAATGTTGTGTTTCTTGGTGCTGTACATCCACTTGAGTCACTTACAGAGAGACATCAATAAATTCTTTTCTAGTTTCTAGTAGTCAGATATATGTTTTTTCTGTGAATAGAGTGTGCTGAGTCCAGTTCCTTGAACAATGAGTATGTCTTGGCGATTACATTATTGGCGTATGGAACGGTATCTGTGCCAATTTCAACCTCCTGGTTTATGCATCAACGCACCACACTTTTCCCCTTAAGCAGCCATAAGTGTGTTTTGTAAATGTGTGATGGTGTTCTGTTTGTAATTCAGTTCACGGTTGGCGAGTTTTAGATTCCCTTTATAAGTGATATCTTATGATAAGTTTCTCTTGCTGTCTAACTTATTTCACTCTCAATGACCATACATAAGTCCCCCTGAGTCGCTGCAACTGGCCTCATTTCATTGATTTCAGGGCTGAGTAATATTCCGTTGTGCTTAAGTATCAAATTTTCTTTCACCATTTTTTCCTTCCAAGGACTATGAAGTTGTACCCAAGTCGAGGCTGTTGTAAACATAGCAGCAGTAAACGGGGTGCCTGTGTCCTGTGGATTTTTGGATTTTCCAACATATAGGCCCATGAGTGGAAGCGCCCTATGCTTTGTAACTCTGTTTTTTAGATGTTTTAGGAAACACAGCACACTTCTCCAGAGTGGCCGTTGGCAATTTACATTCCCCCCTTCAGCGTAACGAGGCTCCCTTTTCTCCTCTCCTTGTCCTGCATATCTGGTTTTTACCCTTTGTGAGGATGGTCCTTTTTTCTGATTCGAAGTGATACCTCTTTGTAGTGTTGATTTGCATTGCCCGCTTCTTTGGTTGGCCAAAAAGGGCGTATGCGTTTTTCCTGAATATATTCTGGAAGTTAAATTTGAGAGACAGCTTTTCTTTTTAATTGATTAATTAATTAATTAATTTTTGGCTGTGTTGGGTCTTCGTTTCTGTGCGAAGGCTTTCTCTAGTTGTGGCAAGCGGGGGCCCCTCTTCATCGCGGTGCGCGGGCCTCTCACTATCGCGGCCTCTCTTGTTGCGGAGCACAGGCTCCAGACGCGCAGGCTCAGGAGTTGTGGCTCACGGGCCTAGTTGCTCCGCGGCATGTGGGATCTTCCCAGACCAGGGCTCGAACCCGTGTCCCCTGCATTAGCAGGCAGATTCTCAACCACTGCGCCACCAGGGAAGCCCCTTGAATAGTTTTGTATTTAAAGTTTGTCTGTGGGGACTTCCCTGGTGACGCAGTGGTTAAGAGTCGGCCTGCCAATGCAGGGGACATGGGCTCGAGCCCTGGTCCGGGAAGATCCCACATGCCGCAGAGCAACCAAGCCTGCACGGCACAACTACTGAAGCCTGCGCGCCTAGAGCCCGTGCTCGCCCACAAGAGAAGCCACCGCAATGAGAAGCCCGTGCACCGCAACGAAGAGTAGCCCCGCTCGACGCAACTAGAGGAAGCCCACATGCAGCAACGAAGACCCAACGCAGCCAAACATAAATTATAAACTAAAATAAAATTTGCCTCTGAATAACTTTGAGTGAATTTGGTATAAGTTGTAAAGTTTGCATCTACATTCCCTTCATTCCAAATGGTTTCCAATTAATTGTTCCTTAACTACTTTTAGAAAACTTTTGGGATAGAGACTCCATTTCAGTTTGAATTTCCAGTTGAATGGATTCAGCAGTCCTGTCAGTAGGGCACGCTGCCCCCAGTGACCTGTGAGGGAGGCGCGGCCTGCACTTCCTGCACTGACCACAGGGTGGCGCCGAGTTCGCCTCTCTGACCCACAGCGCATGCTCGTTCCCTGCGAACTCGATTGTGAGGACAGCTGAGAGGAGTTGAGCCTCCTCAGGCGCGGGGGCGGGGGCGGGGGCGGGGGCCTTCGGGTAGGACGCCCGGCTCAGCGTCTCTGCTGAGAGGAGCTCGGTCTCCGTCTCCTTAGGACTCACTTCGGTTTCGGCTTCAGGACAAAGTGGGGCTGCGTCCACGCTGACTAGGGAACTAGGGTTCCTGAGGACCCAGGTGATGCCTGAGGAAAAGGTGAAGAGACGGTGAGGAAAAGTGGGGAGAAGCTTCCTGTGGGCGACTGACCGTTGAGGGGGTCCGTCTTCGTGTGAGCGAGGGAGGGCTTGGCGTGGAAAGCTGGGTGTTTGGTCAGGTTTGTGTGCAGGGTAGCCAGCGTGAGTTATGGGGCGTCCAGTTTTCCCAGCACCATTTATCGTGGGGCGTGTCGTGCTCCTTGGTGTGTCCTTGGTCCCTGTGTCATAAATTCACCGACCCCGTCCGTGTGGGTTGAATTCTGGTCTCTCTGTCCTGTTCCTCTGGTCCCTGTGCCCGTTTTGAGCCAGTTCCACACTGTTTTGGTGCCTGTAGCTTCTCAGCAGAGTGTGACGTCAGGGAGGGAGATGCCTCCAGCCCGTTCTCTTTTTTCAGGGTTTCTTTGGCTATTTGGGGTCCTTTGTGGTTCCCCACAGATATTAGGAGGATTTGCTCTATTTTGGGGGAAAATACCATGGAATTTTGGGAGGGATTGCATTCACTGTGTCCACTGCTTTGGGTAGCATGGATATTTTAACAATATTAATTGTTCCATTCCATGAGAACAGGATATCTTTCCATTTATTGGTGTGTTTTGCAATGTCTTCATCAATGTCTTAAAGTTTTCAGTGTGCAGGTCTTTCACCTCCTTGGCTGACTTTATTCCCAGGTATTTTGTTCTTTTTGATGCAGTTGTAAATAGGGTTGCTTTCTTTCTCTTTCTGATGGTTCGTTATTAGTGTCTAGAAAGGCAACTGATTTCTGTGTATTGATTTTGCAACTTTACTGAATTGATTTATTAGTTCTAATAGTTTTTTTGTGGAATGAAGTGGAAAATTGGAATTCAAAAATCCCACTGTTTCTACCATATCCAGGTCGTCCACAACACGGAGGACAGCGGCTCCTAATATAACCTTCCCACAGTGCCTCTAAATGACATGTGGACTTTGGGTGAACTGGATCTGGGTAAGGCTTGGCTTCTATATGGAAGTTTGATGTT
Organism: Balaenoptera ricei; assembly: GCF_028023285.1. NCBI lineage: Eukaryota > Metazoa > Chordata > Mammalia > Artiodactyla > Balaenopteridae > Balaenoptera > Balaenoptera ricei. The sequence goes on from NC_082660.1 coordinate 135,897,445, forward strand.
TTCTCTGCTTTTCTGGCATGCTGTTGACATACATGATGTTTTGAAAAGTAATTGACTTTCCAGTAATTTCAAACATACAACTTTACATACATAAAAACAAGTCTTGGGGCTTCCCTGGTGGCACAGTGGTTGACACTCTGCCTGCTAATGCAGGGGACAAGGGTTCGAGCCCTGGTCTGGGAAGATCCCACATGCCGCGGAGCAACTAGGCCCGTGAGCCACAATTACTGAGCCTGCGCGTCTGGAGCCTGTGCTCCGCAACAAGAGAGGCCACGATAATAAGAGGCCCGCGCACCGCGATGAAGAGCGGCCCCCGCTCACCGCAGCTAGAGAAAGCCCTCGCACAGAAACGAATACCCAACACAGCCACAAATCAATAAATTAAAAAAAAAAAAAAGTCTTGTACCTTGATTAGATATACTCCTAAATATTGATGTTGACATTATTAAAACTGGAATTGTTCTCATAAATTCTTTTTCAGATTATTTTTTGCCAGCATATGCATATAAGATAGATTTTCATGAATTGATATTTTGTTCTGTAACTTTGCTTATTAATGAGTTGATTAGCTCAAATAATTTCTTTGCTGATTATAGGTAGTTTTATATATAAGATGATGTGACCTATGTTCTGTGAAGAGACCCGGTTTTACTTTTTCCATTCACCCATGGATGCCTTTTATTTCTTTCCTCAAGATTCTGGGTAGAACTTCCAGTACACTATTGAGTAACGGTGATGAAGGCCAGCTTCCTGGCCCTGTTCCTGATTTCAGGAGTAAATCTTTCAGTCTTTAACGTTGAGCATGATGTTTGCTGTGGCTTTTTGTACTACTCTTTTCCATATTGAACAACTTGCCTTTTACTCCTGCTTTCTTGAGTGTTTTTCATGAAATAACACTGGATTTTCATTGTAGATTTTTTGCATTAATTGATATGATTATGTGTTTTTACTTCACACCATTATTGTGGTTGAATACATTGCTTACTTTTCATATGTTGAGCAACCTGAAATTCCTGGTGTAGAGATACTTGGCTTATGGCATTATCCATTTAAAGTTCTGTTGGTTTCATGTTGCTATTATTGTGTGATAGATTTTTACATTCATATTTATAAGTTGTACTGGGGTAGTTTTCTTGTTTTTTTCCTTTATTTTTAAAATCTTTTTTAAAATAGTGGTTTTATTTCATTTTAATTATTTATTTACTTTGGCCACATCCCATGGCTTGTGGGATCTTAGTTCCCCAGTCAGGGATCGAACCCGAGCCCTTGGCAGTGAAAGCACAGAGTCCTAACCACTGGGCCACCAGAGTATTCCCCAGTTTTCTTTTTCAAGATGTATTTGTATAATCTGATTAGACTTGGCTTGGTGGAAGTGGTTTGGAGGGTTAGCATTAGGGCTGGGGCTGGTGTGAGGGTTGGGGCTGTGTACGGTTTATGGTTGCTGTTATGGTTTAAGTTTTATGGTTAATGAGTTATTTATGGGTATGGTTAATGAATGTATTTTATGGTTTGGTTATGGTTATGGTTTTGCTTATTGGTTAAGGTTTATGGTTTTGGTCTCAGGGTGTTAGGGTTCTGTGTTAGAGTGGGTGTTAGGGTATGGGTGAGAATTGGGGTACAGGTAGGATACGGGTAGAGCATGGGTTAGGGTAAGGTACAGGTTTAGGGTACGGGTTAGGCTAAGGTTAGGTCAGGGCTTAGGGTCAGGATCAGAGTTTAGGGTTAGGGTCCATGTCAGGATTAGCGTCAAGGTTGAGCGAGGCCATTGTTTTCTGCTCCTCCAGTGCTGGATTCTCATTGATAGACGAATGAAATGTCTGCTCTGGTCACCCACTGTTTCAAATTGAGCTCAGCCTTAGTCAAGGGTTCTTAGGGCCTCAGAGGTCATGCAGGGTTTCCCTCCACCCTCCCTCCTGGGAAGGGTGATGCAGGCCCCACTCTGTCTGGGCAGCCCCAGGTCCAGCATGGCCCTGACATGCAGGATACTAAGTAGACGTGATGTAAGACTTGGTGCCTCAGTCTGCCAGCCCCCAGGTGCTGCCTTTTTTTTTTTCTTAATTAATTAATTAATTAATTAATTAATTAATTTTGGGCTGTGTTGGGTCTGCATTGCTGCCCGGAGGCTTTCTCTAGTTGCGGCGAGTGGGGGCTTCTCATTGCGGTGGCTTCTCTTGTTGCAGGGCACAGGCTCTAAGCGCGTGGGCTTCAGCAGTTGGGGCTCGCGGGTTCTAGAGCGCAGGCTCAGTAGTTGTGGTGCACGGGCTTAGTTGCTCCACAGCATGTGGGATCTTCCCGGACCAGGGCTCAAACCCGTGTCCCCTGCATTGGCAGGTGGATTCTTAACCACTGCGCCACCAGGGAAGTCTGGTGTTGCGTTCGTGAGGGCTGGTGGGGCCCTCTTGGGACTGGGCGGATCGTTTGTTCCATCTGCACGGGTGTCCAAGCAGGTCTCAGGACAGCCCTTGGCCTCTGAGCATCCAGGCAGGCACCCACGTTCCTCCAGCTCAGGTTAGCCTTGGCCCCTCCAGCCCCCGTGGCCAATTACTGAGCTGATTGTGTCTTTACTCTTTCAAATTAAATCACTCTCTCCAGGTGGGCGAGAAGTTTACTTGTGAACTTGGTTAGGGTTGGGGTTAAGGGTTAGGGGTTAGGGTCAGGGTTAGGGCTAGGGCTACGGCTAGGGGTTAGGGTTAGGGTTATGCTTAGGGTTGGGTTAGGGTTAGGGGTTAGGGTTAGGGTTTAGGTTTAGGGTTAGGGTTAGGGTTAGTGTTGGGTTAGGGTTAGGGTTAAGGTAGGGTTAGGGTTGGGTTAGGGTTAGGGTTTAGGGTTAGGGTGTCCAGCCTTACGTCCCATTCAGCTGTGAGTGTAGATGTGGTCAGTCCAGTTGCCTCACAGCCCCTGATTGAATTTTGTAAGAATTCCTCTCTCTCTCTCTCACTGTCTTTCTCTTTTTATAATTAATTTTTATAATGGGGTGTAGCTGATTTGCAATGTTGTGTTTCTTGGTGCTGTACATCCACTTGAGTCACTTACAGAGAGACATCAATAAATTCTTTTCTAGTTTCTAGTAGTCAGATATATGTTTTTTCTGTGAATAGAGTGTGCTGAGTCCAGTTCCTTGAACAATGAGTATGTCTTGGCGATTACATTATTGGCGTATGGAACGGTATCTGTGCCAATTTCAACCTCCTGGTTTATGCATCAACGCACCACACTTTTCCCCTTAAGCAGCCATAAGTGTGTTTCGTAAATGTGTGATGGTGTTCTGTTTGTAATTCAGTTCACGGTTGGCGAGTTTTAGATTCCCTTTATAAGTGATATCTTATGATAAGTTTCTCTTGCTGTCTAACTTATTTCACTCTCAATGACCATACATAAGTCCCCCTGAGTCGCTGCAACTGGCCTCATTTCATTGATTTCAGGGCTGAGTAATATTCCGTTGTGCTTAAGTATCAAATTTTCTTTCACCATTTTTTCCTTCCAAGGACTATGAAGTTGTACCCAAGTCGAGGCTGTTGTAAACATAGCAGCAGTAAACGGGGTGCCTGCGTCCTGTGGATTTTTGGATTTTCCAACATATAGGCCCATGAGTGGAAGCGCCCTATGCTTTGTAACTCTGTTTTTTAGATGTTTTAGGAAACACAGCACACTTCTCCAGAGTGGCCGTTGGCAATTTACATTCCCCCCTTCAGCGTAACGAGGCTCCCTTTTCTCCTCTCCTTGTCCTGCATATCTGGTTTTTACCCTTTGTGAGGATGGTCCTTTTTTCTGATTCGAAGTGATACCTCTTTGTAGTGTTGATTTGCATTGCCCGCTTCTTTGGTTGGCCAAAAAGGGCGTATGCGTTTTTCCTGAATATATTCTGGAAGTTAAATTTGAGAGACAGCTTTTCTTTTTAATTGATTAATTAATTAATTAATTTTTGGCTGTGTTGGGTCTTCGTTTCTGTGCGAAGGCTTTCTCTAGTTGTGGCAAGCGGGGGCCCCTCTTCATCGCGGTGCGCGGGCCTCTCACTATCGCGGCCTCTCTTGTTGCGGAGCACAGGCTCCAGACGCGCAGGCTCAGGAGTTGTGGCTCACGGGCCTAGTTGCTCCACGGCATGTGGGATCTTCCCAGACCAGGGCTCGAACCCGTGTCCCCTGCATTAGCAGGCAGATTCTCAACCACTGCGCCACCAGGGAAGCCCCTTGAATAGTTTTGTATTTAAAGTTTGTCTGTGGGGACTTCCCTGGTGACGCAGTGGTTAAGAGTCGGCCTGCCAATGCAGGGGACATGGGCTCGAGCCCTGGTCCGGGAAGATCCCACATGCCGCAGAGCAACCAAGCCTGCACGGCACAACTACTGAAGCCTGCGCGCCTAGAGCCCGTGCTCGCCCACAAGAGAAGCCACCGCAATGAGAAGCCCGTGCACCGCAACGAAGAGTAGCCCCGCTCGACGCAACTAGAGGAAGCCCACATGCAGCAACGAAGACCCAACGCAGCCAAACATAAATTATAAACTAAAATAAAATTTGCCTCTGAATAACTTTGAGTGAATTTGGTATAAGTTGTAAAGTTTGCATCTACATTCCCTTCATTCCAAATGGTTTCCAATTAATTGTTCCTTAACTACTTTTAGAAAACTTTTGGGATAGAGACTCCATTTCAGTTTGAATTTCCAGTTGAATGGATTCAGCAGTCCTGTCAGTAGGGCACGCTGCCCCCAGTGACCTGTGAGGGAGGCGCGGCCTGCACTTCCTGCACTGACCACAGGGTGGCGCCGAGTTCGCCTCTCTGACCCACAGCGCATGCTCGTTCCCTGCGAACTCGATTGTGAGGACAGCTGAGAGGAGTTGAGCCTCCTCAGGCGCGGGGGCGGGGGCGGGGGCGGGGGCCTTCGGGTAGGACGCCCGGCTCAGCGTCTCTGCTGAGAGGAGCTCGGTCTCCGTCTCCTTAGGACTCGCTTCGGTTTCGGCTTCAGGACAAAGTGGGGCTGCGTCCACGCTGACTAGGGAACTAGGGTTCCTGAGGACCCAGGTGATGCCTGAGGAAAAGGTGAAGAGATGGTGAGGAAAAGTGGGGAGAAGCTTCCTGTGGGCGACTGACCGTTGAGGGGGTCCGTCTTCGTGTGAGCGAGGGAGGGCTTGGCGTGGAAAGCTGGGTGTTTGGTCAGGTTTGTGTGCAGGGTAGCCAGCGTGAGTTATGGGGCGTCCAGTTTTCCCAGCACCATTTATCGTGGGGCGTGTCGTGCTCCTTGGTGTGTCCTTGGTCCCTGTGTCATAAATTCACCGACCCCGTCCGTGTGGGTTGAATTCTGGTCTCTCTGTCCTGTTCCTCTGGTCCCTGTGCCCGTTTTGAGCCAGTTCCACACTGTTTTGGTGCCTGTAGCTTCTCAGCAGAGTGTGACGTCAGGGAGGGAGATGCCTCCAGCCCGTTCTCTTTTTTCAGGGTTTCTTTGGCTATTTGGGGTCCTTTGTGGTTCCCCACAGATATTAGGAGGATTTGCTCTATTTTGGGGGAAAATACCATGGAATTTTGGGAGGGATTGCATTCACTGTGTCCACTGCTTTGGGTAGCATGGATATTTTAACAATATTAATTGTTCCATTCCATGAGAACAGGATATCTTTCCATTTATTGGTGTGTTTTGCAATGTCTTCATCAATGTCTTAAAGTTTTCAGTGTGCAGGTCTTTCACCTCCTTGGCTGACTTTATTCCCAGGTATTTTGTTCTTTTTGATGCAGTTGTAAATAGGGTTGCTTTCTTTCTCTTTCTGATGGTTCGTTATTAGTGTCTAGAAAGGCAACTGATTTCTGTGTATTGATTTTGCAACTTTACTGAATTGATTTATTAGTTCTAATAGTTTTTTTGTGGAATGAAGTGGAAAATTGGAATTCAAAAATCCCACTGTTTCTACCATATCCAGGTCGTCCACAACACGGAGGACAGCGGCTCCTAATATAACCTTCCCACAGTGCCTCTAAATGACATGTGGACTTTGGGTGAACTGGATCTGGGTAAGGCTTGGCTTCTATATGGAAGTTTGATGTTTTCTCTGCTTTTCTGGCATGCTGTTGACATACATGATGTTTTGAAAAGTAATTGACTTTCCAGTAATTTCAAACATACAACTTTACATACATAAAAACAAGTCTTGGGGCTTCCCTGGTGGCACAGTGGTTGACACTCTGCCTGCTAATGCAGGGGACAAGGGTTCGAGCCCTGGTCTGGGAAGATCCCACATGCCGCGGAGCAACTAGGCCCGTGAGCCACAATTACTGAGCCTGCGCGTCTGGAGCCTGTGCTCCGCAACAAGAGAGGCCACGATAATAAGAGGCCCGCGCACCGCGATGAAGAGCGGCCCCCGCTCACCGCAGCTAGAGAAAGCCCTCGCACAGAAACGAATACCCAACACAGCCACAAATCAATAAATTAAAAAAAAAAAAAAGTCTTGTACCTTGATTAGATATACTCCTAAATATTGATGTTGACATTATTAAAACTGGAATTGTTCTCATAAATTCTTTTTCAGATTATTTTTTGCCAGCATATGCATATAAGATAGATTTTCATGAATTGATATTTTGTTCTGTAACTTTGCTTATTAATGAGTTGATTAGCTCAAATAATTTCTTTGCTGATTATAGGTAGTTTTATATATAAGATGATGTGACCTATGTTCTGTGAAGAGACCCGGTTTTACTTTTTCCATTCACCCATGGATGCCTTTTATTTCTTTCCTCAAGATTCTGGGTAGAACTTCCAGTACACTATTGAGTAACGGTGATGAAGGCCAGCTTCCTGGCCCTGTTCCTGATTTCAGGAGTAAATCTTTCAGTCTTTAACGTTGAGCATGATGTTTGCTGTGGCTTTTTGTACTACTCTTTTCCATATTGAACAACTTTCCTTTTACTCCTGCTTTCTTGAGTGTTTTTCATGAAATAACACTGAATTTTCATTGTAGATTTTTTGCATTAATTGATATGATTATGTGTTTTTACTTCACACCATTATTGTGGTTGAATACATTGCTTACTTTTCATATGTTGAGCAACCTGAAATTCCTGGTGTAGAGATACTTGGCTTATGGCATTATCCATTTAAAGTTCTGTTGGTTTCATGTTGCTGTTATTGTGTGATAGATTTTTACATTCATATTTATAAGTTGTACTGGGGTAGTTTTCTTGTTTTTTTCCTTTATTTTTAAAATCTTTTTTAAAATAGTGGTTTTATTTCATTTTAATTATTTATTTACTTTGGCCACATCCCATGGCTTGTGGGATCTTAGTTCCCCAGTCAGGGATCGAACCCGAGCCCTTGGCAGTGAAAGCACAGAGTCCTAACCACTGGGCCACCAGAGTATTCCCCAGTTTTCTTTTTCAAGATGTATTTGTATAATCTGATTAGACTTGGCTTGGTGGAAGTGGTTTGGAGGGTTAGCATTAGGGCTGGGGCTGGTGTGAGGGTTGGGGCTGTGTACGGTTTATGGTTGCTGTTATGGTTTAAGTTTTATGGTTAATGAGTTATTTATGGGTATGGTTAATGAATGTATTTTATGGTTTGGTTATGGTTATGGTTTTGCTTATTGGTTAAGGTTTATGGTTTTGGTCTCAGGGTGTTAGGGTTCTGTGTTAGAGTGGGTGTTAGGGTATGGGTTAGAATTGGGGTACAGGTAGGATACGGGTAGAGCATGGGTTAGGGTAAGGTACAGGTTTAGGGTACGGGTTAGGCTAAGGTTAGGTCAGGGCTTAGGGTCAGGATCAGAGTTTAGGGTTAGGGTCCATGTCAGGATTAGCGTCAAGGTTGAGCGAGGCCATTGTTTTCTGCTCCTCCAGTGCTGGATTCTCATTGATAGACGAATGAAATGTCTGCTCTGGTCACCCACTGTTTCAAATTGAGCTCAGCCTTAGTCAAGGGTTCTTAGGGCCTCAGAGGTCATGCAGGGTTTCCCTCCACCCTCCCTCCTGGGAAGGGTGATGCAGGCCCCACTCTGTCTGGGCAGCCCCAGGTCCAGCATGGCCCTGACATGCAGGATACTAAGTAGACGTGATGTAAGACTTGGTGCCTCAGTCTGCCAGCCCCCAGGTGCTGCCTTTTTTTTTTTTTCTTAATTAATTAATTAATTAATTTTGGGCTGTGTTGGGTCTGCATTGCTGCCCGGAGGCTTTCTCTAGTTGCGGCGAGTGGGGGCTTCTCATTGCGGTGGCTTCTCTTGTTGCAGGGCACAGGCTCTAAGCGCGTGGGCTTCAGCAGTTGGGGCTCGCGGGTTCTAGAGCGCAGGCTCAGTAGTTGTGGTGCACGGGCTTAGTTGCTCCACAGCATGTGGGATCTTCCCGGACCAGGGCTCAAACCCGTGTCCCCTGCATTGGCAGGTGGATTCTTAACCACTGCGCCACCAGGGAAGTCTGGTGTTGCGTTCGTGAGGGCTGGTGGGGCCCTCTTGGGACTGGGCGGATCGTTTGTTCCATCTGCACGGGTGTCCAAGCAGGTCTCAGGACAGCCCTTGGCCTCTGAGCATCCAGGCAGGCACCCACGTTCCTCCAGCTCAGGTTAGCCTTGGCCCCTCCAGCCCCCGTGGCCAATTACTGAGCTGATTGTGTCTTTACTCTTTCAAATTAAATCACTCTCTCCAGGTGGGCGAGAAGTTTACTTGTGAACTTGGTTAGGGTTGGGGTTAAGGGTTAGGGGTTAGGGTCAGGGTTAGGGCTAGGGCTACGGCTAGGGGTTAGGGTTAGGGTTATGCTTAGGGTTGGGTTAGGGTTAGGGGTTAGGGTTAGGGTTTAGGTTTAGGGTTAGGGTTAGGGTTAGTGTTGGGTTAGGGTTAGGGTTAAGGTAGGGTTAGGGTTGGGTTAGGGTTAGGATTTAGGGTTAGGGTGTCCAGCCTTACGTCCCATTCAGCTGTGAGTGTAGATGTGGTCAGTCCAGTTGCCTCACAGCCCCTGATTGAATTTTGTAAGAATTCCTCTCTCTCTCTCTCACTGTCTTTCTCTTTTTATAATTAATTTTTATAATGGGGTGTAGCTGATTTGCAATGTTGTGTTTCTTGGTGCTGTACATCCACTTGAGTCACTTACAGAGAGACATCAATAAATTCTTTTCTAGTTTCTAGTAGTCAGATATATGTTTTTTCTGTGAATAGAGTGTGCTGAGTCCAGTTCCTTGAACAATGAGTATGTCTTGGCGATTACATTATTGGCGTATGGAACGGTATCTGTGCCAATTTCAACCTCCTGGTTTATGCATCAACGCACCACACTTTTCCCCTTAAGCAGCCATAAGTGTGTTTTGTAAATGTGTGATGGTGTTCTGTTTGTAATTCAGTTCACGGTTGGCGATTTTTAGATTCCCTTTATAAGTGATATCTTATGATAAGTTTCTCTTGCTGTCTAACTTATTCCACTCTCAATGACCATACATAAGTCCCCCTGAGTCGCTGCAACTGGCCTCATTTCATTGATTTCAGGGCTGAGTAATATTCCGTTGTGCTTAAGTATCAAATTTTCTTTCACCATTTTTTCCTTCCAAGGACTATGAAGTTGTACCCAAGTCGAGGCTGTTGTAAACATAGCAGCAGTAAACGGGGTGCCTGCGTCCTGTGGATTTTTGGATTTTCCAACATATAGGCCCATGAGTGGAAGCGCCCTATGCTTTGTAGCTCTGTTTTTTAGATGTTTTAGGAAACACAGCACACTTCTCCAGAGTGGCCGTTGGCAATTTACATTCCCCCCTTCAGCGTAACGAGGCTCCCTTTTCTCCTCTCCTTGTCCTGCATATCTGGTTTTTACCCTTTGTGAGGATGGTCCTTTTTTCTGATTCGAAGTGATACCTCTTTGTAGTGTTGATTTGCATTGCCCGCTTCTTTGGTTGGCCAAAAAGGGCGTATGCGTTTTTCCTGAATATATTCTGGAAGTTAAATTTGAGAGACAGCTTTTCTTTTTAATTGATTGATTAATTAATTAATTTTTGGCTGTGTTGGGTCTTCGTTTCTGTGCGAAGGCTTTCTCTAGTTGTGGCAAGCGGGGGCCCCTCTTCATCGCGGTGCGCGGGCCTCTCACTATCGCGGCCTCTCTTGTTGCGGAGCACAGGCTCCAGACGCGCAGGCTCAGGAGTTGTGGCTCACGGGCCTAGTTGCTCCGCGGCATGTGGGATCTTCCCAGACCAGGGCTCGAACCCGTGTCCCCTGCATTAGCAGGCAGATTCTCAACCACTGCGCCACCAGGGAAGCCCCTTGAATAGTTTTGTATTTAAAGTTTGTCTGTGGGGACTTCCCTGGTGACGCAGTGGTTAAGAGTCCGCCTGCCAATGCAGGGGACACGGGCTCGAGCCCTGGTCCGGGAAGCTCTCACATGCCGCAGAGCAACCAAGCCTGCACGGCACAACTACTGAAGCCTGCGCGCCTAGAGCCCGTGCTCGCCCACAAGAGAAGCCACCGCAATGAGAAGCCCGTGCACCGCAACGAAGAGTAGCTCCGTTCGACGCAACTAGAGCAAGCCCACATGCAGCAACGAAGACCCAATGCAGCCAAACATAAATTATAAACTAAAATAAAATTTGCCTCTGAATAACTTTGAGTGAATTTGGTATAAGTTGTAAAGTTTGCATCCACATTCCCTTCATTCCAAATGGTTTCCAATTAATTGTTCCTTAACTACTTTTAGAAAACTTTTGGGATAGAGACTCCATTTTCCTTTGAATTTCCAGTTGAATGGATTCAGCAGTCCTGTCAGTAGGGCACGCTGCCTCCAGTGACCTGTGAGGGAGGCGCGGCCTGCACTTCCTGCACTGACCACAGGGTGGCGCTGAGTTCGCCTCTCTGACCCACAGCGCATGCTCGTTCCCTGCGAACTCGATTGTGAGGACAGCTGAGAGGAGCTGAGCCTCCTCAGGCGCGGGGGCGGGGGCGGGGGCGGGGGCCTTCGGGTAGGACGCCCGGCTCAGCGTCTCTGCTGAGAGGAGCTCGGTCTCCGTCTCCTTAGGACTCACTTTGGTTTCGGCTTCAGGACAAAGTGGGGCTGCCTCCACGCTGACTAGGGAACTAGGTTTCCTGAGGACCCAGGTGATGCCTGAGGAAAAGGTGAAGAGACGGTGAGGAAAAGTGGGGAGAAGCTTCCTGTGGGCGACTGACCGTTGAGGGGGTCCGTCTTCGTGTGAGCGAGGGAGGGCTTGGCGTGGAAAGCTGGGTGTTTGGTCAGGTTTGTGTGCAGGGTAGCCAGCGTGAGTTATGGGGCGTCCAGTTTTCCCAGCACCATTTATCGTGGGGCGTGTCGTGCTCCTTGGTGTGTCCTTGGTCCCTGTGTCATAAATTCACCGACCCCGTCCGTGTGGGTTGAATTCTGGTCTCTCTGTCCTGTTCCTCTGGTCCCTGTGCCCGTTTTGAGCCAGTTCCACACTGTTTTGGTGCCTGTAGCTTCTCAGCAGAGTGTGACGTCAGGGAGGGAGATGCCTCCAGCCCGTTCTCTTTTTTCAGGGTTTCTTTGGCTATTTGGGGTCCTTTGTGGTTCCCCACAGATATTAGGAGGATTTGCTCTATTTTGGGGGAAAATACCATGGAATTTTGGGAGGGATTGCATTCACTGTGTCCACTGCTTTGGGTAGCATGGATATTTTAACAATATTAATTGTTCCATTCCATGAGAACAGGATATCTTTCCATTTATTGGTGTGTTTTGCAATGTCTTCATCAATGTCTTAAAGTTTTCAGTGTGCAGGTCTTTCACCTCCTTGGCTGACTTTATTCCCAGGTATTTTGTTCTTTTTGATGCAGTTGTAAATAGGGTTGCTTTCTTTCTCTTTCTGATGGTTCGTTATTAGTGTCTAGAAAGGCAACTGATTTCTGTGTATTGATTTTGCAACTTTACTGAATTGATTTATTAGTTCTAATAGTTTTTTTGTGGAATGAAGTGGAAAATTGGAATTCAAAAATCCCACTGTTTCTACCATATCCAGGTCGTCCACAACACGGAGGACAGCGGCTCCTAATATAACCTTCCCACAGTGCCTCTAAATGACATGTGGACTTTGGGTGAACTGGATCTGGGTAAGGCTTGGCTTCTATATGGAAGTTTGATGTTTTCTCTGCTTTTCTGGCATGCTGTTGACATACATGATGTTTTGAAAAGTAATTGACTTTCCAGTAATTTCAAACATACAACTTTACATACATAAAAACAAGTCTTGGGGCTTCCCTGGTGGCACAGTGGTTGACACTCTGCCTGCTAATGCAGGGGACAAGGGTTCGAGCCCTGGTCTGGGAAGATCCCACATGCCGCGGAGCAACTAGGCCCGTGAGCCACAATTACTGAGCCTGCGCGTCTGGAGCCTGTGCTCCGCAACAAGAGAGGCCACGATAATAAGAGGCCCGCGCACCGCGATGAAGAGCGGCTCCCGCTCACCGCAGCTAGAGAAAGCCCTCGCACAGAAACGAATACCCAACACAGCCACAAATCAATAAATTAAAAAAAAAAAAAGTCTTGTACCTTGATTAGATATACTCCTAAATATTGATGTTGACATTATTAAAACTGGAATTGTTCTCATAAATTCTTTTTCAGATTATTTTTTGCCAGCGTATGCATATAAGATAGATTTTCATGAATTGATATTTTGTTCTGTAACTTTGCTTATTAATGAGTTGATTAGCTCAAATAATTTCTTTGCTGATTATAGGTAGTTTTATATATAAGATGATGTGACCTATGTTCTGTGAAGAGACCCGGTTTTAATTTTTCCATTCACCCATGGATGCCTTTTATTTCTTTCCTCAAGATTCTGGGTTGAACTTCCAGTACACTATTGAGTAACGGTGATGAAGGCCAGCTTCCTGGCCCTGTTCCTGATTTCAGGAGTAAATCTTTCAGTCTTTAACGTTGAGCATGATGTTTGCTGTGGCTTTTTGTACTACTCTTTTCCATATTGAACAACTTTCCTTTTACTCCTGCTTTCTTGAGTGTTTTTCATGAAATAACACTGAATTTTCATTGTAGATTTTTTGCATTAATTGATATGATTATGTGTTTTTACTTCACACCATTATTGTGGTTGAATACATTGCTTACTTTTCATATGTTGAGCAACCTGAAATTCCTGGTGTAGAGATACTTGGCTTATGGCATTATCCATTTAAAGTTCTGTTGGTTTCATGTTGCTGTTATTGTGTGATAGATTTTTACATTCATATTTATAAGTTGTACTGGGGTAGTTTTCTTGTTTTTTTCCTTTATTTTTAAAATCTTTTTTAAAATAGTGGTTTTATTTCATTTTAATTATTTATTTACTTTGGCCACATCCCATGGCTTGTGGGATCTTAGTTCCCCAGTCAGGGATCGAACCCGAGCCCTTGGCAGTGAAAGCACAGAGTCCTAACCACTGGGCCACCAGAGTATTCCCCAGTTTTCTTTTTCAAGATGTATTTGTATAATCTGATTAGACTTGGCTTGGTGGAAGTGGTTTGGAGGGTTAGCATTAGGGCTGGGGCTGGTGTGAGGGTTGGGGCTGTGTACGGTTTATGGTTGCTGTTATGGTTTAAGTTTTATGGTTAATGAGTTATTTATGGGTATGGTTAATGAATGTATTTTATGGTTTGGTTATGGTTATGGTTTTGCTTATTGGTTAAGGTTTATGGTTTTGGTCTCAGGGTGTTAGGGTTCTGTGTTAGAGTGGGTGTTAGGGTATGGGTTAGAATTGGGGTACAGGTAGGATACGGGTAGAGCATGGGTTAGGGTAAGGTACAGGTTTAGGGTACGGGTTAGGCTAAGGTTAGGTCAGGGCTTAGGGTCAGGATCAGAGTTTAGGGTTAGGGTCCATGTCAGGATTAGCGTCAAGGTTGAGCGAGGCCATTGTTTTCTGCTCCTCCAGTGCTGGATTCTCATTGATAGACGAATGAAATGTCTGCTCTGGTCACCCACTGTTTCAAATTGAGCTCAGCCTTAGTCAAGGGTTCTTAGGGCCTCAGAGGTCATGCAGGGTTTCCCTCCACCCTCCCTCCTGGGAAGGGTGATGCAGGCCCCACTCTGTCTGGGCAGCCCCAGGTCCAGCATGGCCCTGACATGCAGGATACTAAGTAGACGTGATGTAAGACTTGGTGCCTCAGTCTGCCAGCCCCCAGGTGCTGCCTTTTTTTTTTTTTCTTAATTAATTAATTAATTAATTTTGGGCTGTGTTGGGTCTGCATTGCTGCCCGGAGGCTTTCTCTAGTTGCGGCGAGTGGGGGCTTCTCATTGCGGTGGCTTCTCTTGTTGCAGGGCACAGGCTCTAAGCGCGTGGGCTTCAGCAGTTGGGGCTCGCGGGTTCTAGAGCGCAGGCTCAGTAGTTGTGGTGCACGGGCTTAGTTGCTCCACAGCATGTGGGATCTTCCCGGACCAGGGCTCAAACCCGTGTCCCCTGCATTGGCAGGTGGATTCTTAACCACTGCGCCACCAGGGAAGTCTGGTGTTGCGTTCGTGAGGGCTGGTGGGGCCCTCTTGGGACTGGGCGGATCGTTTGTTCCATCTGCACGGGTGTCCAAGCAGGTCTCAGGACAGCCCTTGGCCTCTGAGCATCCAGGCAGGCACCCACGTTCCTCCAGCTCAGGTTAGCCTTGGCCCCTCCAGCCCCCGTGGCCAATTACTGAGCTGATTGTGTCTTTACTCTTTCAAATTAAATCACTCTCTCCAGGTGGGCGAGAAGTTTACTTGTGAACTTGGTTAGGGTTGGGGTTAAGGGTTAGGGGTTAGGGTCAGGGTTAGGGCTAGGGCTACGGCTAGGGGTTAGGGTTAGGGTTATGCTTAGGGTTGGGTTAGGGTTAGGGGTTAGGGTTAGGGTTTAGGTTTAGGGTTAGGGTTAGGGTTAGTGTTGGGTTAGGGTTAGGGTTAAGGTAGGGTTAGGGTTGGGTTAGGGTTAGGATTTAGGGTTAGGGTGTCCAGCCTTACGTCCCATTCAGCTGTGAGTGTAGATGTGGTCAGTCCAGTTGCCTCACAGCCCCTGATTGAATTTTGTAAGAATTCCTCTCTCTCTCTCTCACTGTCTTTCTCTTTTTATAATTAATTTTTATAATGGGGTGTAGCTGATTTGCAATGTTGTGTTTCTTGGTGCTGTACATCCACTTGAGTCACTTACAGAGAGACATCAATAAATTCTTTTCTAGTTTCTAGTAGTCAGATATATGTTTTTTCTGTGAATAGAGTGTGCTGAGTCCAGTTCCTTGAACAATGAGTATGTCTTGGCGATTACATTATTGGCGTATGGAACGGTATCTGTGCCAATTTCAACCTCCTGGTTTATGCATCAACGCACCACACTTTTCCCCTTAAGCAGCCATAAGTGTGTTTTGTAAATGTGTGATGGTGTTCTGTTTGTAATTCAGTTCACGGTTGGCGATTTTTAGATTCCCTTTATAAGTGATATCTTATGATAAGTTTCTCTTGCTGTCTAACTTATTCCACTCTCAATGACCATACATAAGTCCCCCTGAGTCGCTGCAACTGGCCTCATTTCATTGATTTCAGGGCTGAGTAATATTCCGTTGTGCTTAAGTATCAAATTTTCTTTCACCATTTTTTCCTTCCAAGGACTATGAAGTTGTACCCAAGTCGAGGCTGTTGTAAACATAGCAGCAGTAAACGGGGTGCCTGCGTCCTGTGGATTTTTGGATTTTCCAACATATAGGCCCATGAGTGGAAGCGCCCTATGCTTTGTAGCTCTGTTTTTTAGATGTTTTAGGAAACACAGCACACTTCTCCAGAGTGGCCGTTGGCAATTTACATTCCCCCCTTCAGCGTAACGAGGCTCCCTTTTCTCCTCTCCTTGTCCTGCATATCTGGTTTTTACCCTTTGTGAGGATGGTCCTTTTTTCTGATTCGAAGTGATACCTCTTTGTAGTGTTGATTTGCATTGCCCGCTTCTTTGGTTGGCCAAAAAGGGCGTATGCGTTTTTCCTGAATATATTCTGGAAGTTAAATTTGAGAGACAGCTTTTCTTTTTAATTGATTGATTAATTAATTAATTTTTGGCTGTGTTGGGTCTTCGTTTCTGTGCGAAGGCTTTCTCTAGTTGTGGCAAGCGGGGGCCCCTCTTCATCGCGGTGCGCGGGCCTCTCACTATCGCGGCCTCTCTTGTTGCGGAGCACAGGCTCCAGACGCGCAGGCTCAGGAGTTGTGGCTCACGGGCCTAGTTGCTCCGCGGCATGTGGGATCTTCCCAGACCAGGGCTCGAACCCGTGTCCCCTGCATTAGCAGGCAGATTCTCAACCACTGCGCCACCAGGGAAGCCCCTTGAATAGTTTTGTATTTAAAGTTTGTCTGTGGGGACTTCCCTGGTGACGCAGTGGTTAAGAGTCCGCCTGCCAATGCAGGGGACACGGGCTCGAGCCCTGGTCCGGGAAGCTCTCACATGCCGCAGAGCAACCAAGCCTGCACGGCACAACTACTGAAGCCTGCGCGCCTAGAGCCCGTGCTCGCCCACAAGAGAAGCCACTGCAATGAGAAGCCCGTGCACCGCAACGAAGAGTAGCCCCGCTCGACGCAACTAGAGCAAGCCCACATGCAGCAACGAAGACCCAATGCAGCCAAACATAAATTATAAACTAAAATAAAATTTGCCTCTGAATAACTTTGAGTGAATTTGGTATAAGTTGTAAAGTTTGCATCCACATTCCCTTCATTCCAAATGGTTTCCAATTAATTGTTCCTTAACTACTTTTAGAAAACTTTTGGGATAGAGACTCCATTTTCCTTTGAATTTCCAGTTGAATGGATTCAGCAGTCCTGTCAGTAGGGCACGCTGCCTCCAGTGACCTGTGAGGGAGGCGCGGCCTGCACTTCCTGCACTGACCACAGGGTGGCGCCGAGTTCGCCTCTCTGACCCACAGCGCATGCTCGTTCCCTGCGAACTCGATTGTGAGGACAGCTGAGAGGAGTTGAGCCTCCTCAGGCGCGGGGGCGGGGGCGGGGGCGGGGGCCTTCGGGTAGGACGCCCGGCTCAGCGTCTCTGCTGAGAGGAGCTCGGTCTCCGTCTCCTTAGGACTCACTTTGGTTTCGGCTTCAGGACAAAGTGGGGCTGCCTCCACGCTGACTAGGGAACTAGGTTTCCTGAGGACCCAGGTGATGCCTGAGGAAAAGGTGAAGAGACGGTGAGGAAAAGTGGGGAGAAGCTTCCTGTGGGCGACTGACCGTTGAGGGGGTCCGTCTTCGTGTGAGCGAGGGAGGGCTTGGCGTGGAAAGCTGGGTGTTTGGTCAGGTTTGTGTGCAGGGTAGCCAGCGTGAGTTATGGGGCGTCCAGTTTTCCCAGCACCATTTATCGTGGGGAGTGTCGTGCTCCTTGGTGTGTCCTTGGTCCCTGTGTCATAAATTCACCGACCCCGTCCGTGTGGGTTGAATTCTGGTCTCTCTGTCCTGTTCCTCTGGTCCCTGTGCCCGTTTTGAGCCAGTTCCACACTGTTTTGGTGCCTGTAGCTTCTCAGCAGAGTGTGACGTCAGGGAGGGAGATGCCTCCAGCCCGTTCTCTTTTTTCAGGGTTTCTTTGGCTATTTGGGGTCCTTTGTGGTTCCCCACAGATATTAGGAGGATTTGCTCTATTTTGGGGGAAAATACCATGGAATTTTGGGAGGGATTGCATTCACTGTGTCCACTGCTTTGGGTAGCATGGATATTTTAACAATATTAATTGTTCCATTCCATGAGAACAGGATATCTTTCCATTTATTGGTGTGTTTTGCAATGTCTTCATCAATGTCTTAAAGTTTTCAGTGTGCAGGTCTTTCACCTCCTTGGCTGACTTTATTCCCAGGTATTTTGTTCTTTTTGATGCAGTTGTAAATAGGGTTGCTTTCTTTCTCTTTCTGATGGTTCGTTATTAGTGTCTAGAAAGGCAACTGATTTCTGTGTATTGATTTTGCAACTTTACTGAATTGATTTATTAGTTCTAATAGTTTTTTTGTGGAATGAAGTGGAAAATTGGAATTCAAAAATCCCACTGTTTCTACCATATCCAGGTCGTCCACAACACGGAGGACAGCGGCTCCTAATATAACCTTCCCACAGTGCCTCTAAATGACATGTGGACTTTGGGTGAACTGGATCTGGGTAAGGCTTGGCTTCTATATGGAAGTTTGATGTTTTCTCTGCTTTTCTGGCATGCTGTTGACATACATGATGTTTTGAAAAGTAATTGACTTTCCAGTAATTTCAAACATACAACTTTACATACATAAAAACAAGTCTTGGGGCTTCCCTGGTGGCACAGTGGTTGACACTCTGCCTGCTAATGCAGGGGACAAGGGTTCGAGCCCTGGTCTGGGAAGATCCCACATGCCGCGGAGCAACTAGGCCCGTGAGCCACAATTACTGAGCCTGCGCGTCTGGAGCCTGTGCTCCGCAACAAGAGAGGCCACGATAATAAGAGGCCCGCGCACCGCGATGAAGAGCGGCCCCCGCTCACCGCAGCTAGAGAAAGCCCTCGCACAGAAACGAATACCCAACACAGCCACAAATCAATAAATTAAAAAAAAAAAAGTCTTGTACCTTGATTAGATATACTCCTAAATATTGATGTTGACATTATTAAAACTGGAATTGTTCTCATAAATTCTTTTTCAGATTATTTTTTGCCAGCGTATGCATATAAGATAGATTTTCATGAATTGATATTTTGTTCTGTAACTTTGCTTATTAATGAGTTGATTAGCTCAAATAATTTCTTTGCTGATTATAGGTAGTTTTATATATAAGATGATGTGACCTATGTTCTGTGAAGAGACCCGGTTTTAATTTTTCCATTCACCCATGGATGCCTTTTATTTCTTTCCTCAAGATTCTGGGTTGAACTTCCAGTACACTATTGAGTAACGGTGATGAAGGCCAGCTTCCTGGCCCTGTTCCTGATTTCAGGAGTAAATCTTTCAGTCTTTAACGTTGAGCATGATGTTTGCTGTGGCTTTTTGTACTACTCTTTTCCATATTGAACAACTTTCCTTTTACTCCTGCTTTCTTGAGTGTTTTTCATGAAATAACACTGAATTTTCATTGTAGATTTTTTGCATTAATTGATATGATTATGTGTTTTTACTTCACACCATTATTGTGGTTGAATACATTGCTTACTTTTCATATGTTGAGCAACCTGAAATTCCTGGTGTAGAGATACTTGGCTTATGGCATTATCCATTTAAAGTTCTGTTGGTTTCATGTTGCTGTTATTGTGTGATAGATTTTTACATTCATATTTATAAGTTGTACTGGGGTAGTTTTCTTGTTTTTTTCCTTTATTTTTAAAATCTTTTTTAAAATAGTGGTTTTATTTCATTTTAATTATTTATTTACTTTGGCCACATCCCATGGCTTGTGGGATCTTAGTTCCCCAGTCAGGGATCGAACCCGAGCCCTTGGCAGTGAAAGCACAGAGTCCTAACCACTGGGCCACCAGAGTATTCCCCAGTTTTCTTTTTCAAGATGTATTTGTATAATCTGATTAGACTTGGCTTGGTGGAAGTGGTTTGGAGGGTTAGCATTAGGGCTGGGGCTGGTGTGAGGGTTGGGGCTGTGTACGGTTTATGGTTGCTGTTATGGTTTAAGTTTTATGGTTAATGAGTTATTTATGGGTATGGTTAATGAATGTATTTTATGGTTTGGTTATGGTTATGGTTTTGCTTATTGGTTAAGGTTTATGGTTTTGGTCTCAGGGTGTTAGGGTTCTGTGTTAGAGTGGGTGTTAGGGTATGGGTTAGAATTGGGGTACAGGTAGGATACGGGTAGAGCATGGGTTAGGGTAAGGTACAGGTTTAGGGTACGGGTTAGGCTAAGGTTAGGTCAGGGCTTAGGGTCAGGATCAGAGTTTAGGGTTAGGGTCCATGTCAGGATTAGCGTCAAGGTTGAGCGAGGCCATTGTTTTCTGCTCCTCCAGTGCTGGATTCTCATTGATAGACGAATGAAATGTCTGCTCTGGTCACCCACTGTTTCAAATTGAGCTCAGCCTTAGTCAAGGGTTCTTAGGGCCTCAGAGGTCATGCAGGGTTTCCCTCCACCCTCCCTCCTGGGAAGGGTGATGCAGGCCCCACTCTGTCTGGGCAGCCCCAGGTCCAGCATGGCCCTGACATGCAGGATACTAAGTAGACGTGATGTAAGACTTGGTGCCTCAGTCTGCCAGCCCCCAGGTGCTGCCTTTTTTTTTTTCTTAATTAATTAATTAATTAATTTTGGGCTGTGTTGGGTCTGCATTGCTGCCCGGAGGCTTTCTCTAGTTGCGGCGAGTGGGGGCTTCTCATTGCGGTGGCTTCTCTTGTTGCAGGGCACAGGCTCTAAGCGCGTGGGCTTCAGCAGTTGGGGCTCGCGGGTTCTAGAGCGCAGGCTCAGTAGTTGTGGTGCACGGGCTTAGTTGCTCCACAGCATGTGGGATCTTCCCGGACCAGGGCTCAAACCCGTGTCCCCTGCATTGGCAGGTGGATTCTTAACCACTGCGCCACCAGGGAAGTCTGGTGTTGCGTTCGTGAGGGCTGGTGGGGCCCTCTTGGGACTGGGCGGATCGTTTGTTCCATCTGCACGGGTGTCCAAGCAGGTCTCAGGACAGCCCTTGGCCTCTGAGCATCCAGGCAGGCACCCACGTTCCTCCAGCTCAGGTTAGCCTTGGCCCCTCCAGCCCCCGTGGCCAATTACTGAGCTGATTGTGTCTTTACTCTTTCAAATTAAATCACTCTCTCCAGGTGGGCGAGAAGTTTACTTGTGAACTTGGTTAGGGTTGGGGTTAAGGGTTAGGGGTTAGGGTCAGGGTTAGGGCTAGGGCTACGGCTAGGGGTTAGGGTTAGGGTTATGCTTAGGGTTGGGTTAGGGTTAGGGGTTAGGGTTAGGGTTTAGGTTTAGGGTTAGGGTTAGGGTTAGTGTTGGGTTAGGGTTAGGGTTAAGGTAGGGTTAGGGTTGGGTTAGGGTTAGGATTTAGGGTTAGGGTGTCCAGCCTTACGTCCCATTCAGCTGTGAGTGTAGATGTGGTCAGTCCAGTTGCCTCACAGCCCCTGATTGAATTTTGTAAGAATTCCTCTCTCTCTCTCTCACTGTCTTTCTCTTTTTATAATTAATTTTTATAATGGGGTGTAGCTGATTTGCAATGTTGTGTTTCTTGGTGCTGTACATCCACTTGAGTCACTTACAGAGAGACATCAATAAATTCTTTTCTAGTTTCTAGTAGTCAGATATATGTTTTTTCTGTGAATAGAGTGTGCTGAGTCCAGTTCCTTGAACAATGAGTATGTCTTGGCGATTACATTATTGGCGTATGGAACGGTATCTGTGCCAATTTCAACCTCCTGGTTTATGCATCAACGCACCACACTTTTCCCCTTAAGCAGCCATAAGTGTGTTTTGTAAATGTGTGATGGTGTTCTGTTTGTAATTCAGTTCACGGTTGGCGATTTTTAGATTCCCTTTATAAGTGATATCTTATGATAAGTTTCTCTTGCTGTCTAACTTATTCCACTCTCAATGACCATACATAAGTCCCCCTGAGTCGCTGCAACTGGCCTCATTTCATTGATTTCAGGGCTGAGTAATATTCCGTTGTGCTTAAGTATCAAATTTTCTTTCACCATTTTTTCCTTCCAAGGACTATGAAGTTGTACCCAAGTCGAGGCTGTTGTAAACATAGCAGCAGTAAACGGGGTGCCTGCGTCCTGTGGATTTTTGGATTTTCCAACATATAGGCCCATGAGTGGAAGCGCCCTATGCTTTGTAGCTCTGTTTTTTAGATGTTTTAGGAAACACAGCACACTTCTCCAGAGTGGCCGTTGGCAATTTACATTCCCCCCTTCAGCGTAACGAGGCTCCCTTTTCTCCTCTCCTTGTCCTGCATATCTGGTTTTTACCCTTTGTGAGGATGGTCCTTTTTTCTGATTCGAAGTGATACCTCTTTGTAGTGTTGATTTGCATTGCCCGCTTCTTTGGTTGGCCAAAAAGGGCGTATGCGTTTTTCCTGAATATATTCTGGAAGTTAAATTTGAGAGACAGCTTTTCTTTTTAATTGATTGATTAATTAATTAATTTTTGGCTGTGTTGGGTCTTCGTTTCTGTGCGAAGGCTTTCTCTAGTTGTGGCAAGCGGGGGCCCCTCTTCATCGCGGTGCGCGGGCCTCTCACTATCGCGGCCTCTCTTGTTGCGGAGCACAGGCTCCAGACGCGCAGGCTCAGGAGTTGTGGCTCACGGGCCTAGTTGCTCCGCGGCATGTGGGATCTTCCCAGACCAGGGCTCGAACCCGTGTCCCCTGCATTAGCAGGCAGATTCTCAACCACTGCGCCACCAGGGAAGCCCCTTGAATAGTTTTGTATTTAAAGTTTGTCTGTGGGGACTTCCCTGGTGACGCAGTGGTTAAGAGTCCGCCTGCCAATGCAGGGGACACGGGCTCGAGCCCTGGTCCGGGAAGCTCTCACATGCCGCAGAGCAACCAAGCCTGCACGGCACAACTACTGAAGCCTGCGCGCCTAGAGCCCGTGCTCGCCCACAAGAGAAGCCACCGCAATGAGAAGCCCGTGCACCGCAACGAAGAGTAGCTCCGCTCGACGCAACTAGAGCAAGCCCACATGAAGCAACGAAGACCCAATGCAGCCAAACATAAATTATAAACTAAAATAAAATTTGCCTCTGAATAACTTTGAGTGAATTTGGTATAAGTTGTAAAGTTTGCATCTACATTCCCTTCATTCCAAATGGTTTCCAATTAATTGTTCCTTAACTACTTTTAGAAAACTTTTGGGATAGAGACTCCATTTTCCTTTGAATTTCCAGTTGAATGGATTCAGCAGTCCTGTCAGTAGGGCACGCTGCCCCCAGTGACCTGTGAGGGAGGCGCGGCCTGCACTTCCTGCACTGACCACAGGGTGGCGCCGAGTTCGCCTCTCTGACCCACAGCGCATGCTCGTTCCCTGCGAACTCGATTGTGAGGACAGCTGAGAGGAGTTGAGCCTCCTCAGGCGCGGGGGCGGGGGCGGGGGCGGGGGCCTTCGGGTAGGACGCCCGGCTCAGCGTCTCTGCTGAGAGGAGCTCGGTCTCCGTCTCCTTAGGACTCACTTCGGTTTCGGCTTCAGGACAAAGTGGGGCTGCGTCCACGCTGACTAGGGAACTAGGGTTCCTGAGGACCCAGGTGATGCCTGAGGAAAAGGTGAAGAGACGGTGAGGAAAAGTGGGGAGAAGCTTCCTGTGGGCGACTGACCGTTGAGGGGGTCCGTCTTCGTGTGAGCGAGGGAGGGCTTGGCGTGGAAAGCTGGGTGTTTGGTCAGGTTTGTGTGCAGGGTAGCCAGCGTGAGTTATGGGGCGTCCAGTTTTCCCAGCACCATTTATCGTGGGGAGTGTCGTGCTCCTTGGTGTGTCCTTGGTCCCTGTGTCATAAATTCACCGACCCCGTCCGTGTGGGTTGAATTCTGGTCTCTCTGTCCTGTTCCTCTGGTCCCTGTGCCCGTTTTGAGCCAGTTCCACACTGTTTTGGTGCCTGTAGCTTCTCAGCAGAGTGTGACGTCAGGGAGGGAGATGCCTCCAGCCCGTTCTCTTTTTTCAGGGTTTCTTTGGCTATTTGGGGTCCTTTGTGGTTCCCCACAGATATTAGGAGGATTTGCTCTATTTTGGGGGAAAATACCATGGAATTTTGGGAGGGATTGCATTCACTGTGTCCACTGCTTTGGGTAGCATGGATATTTTAACAATATTAATTGTTCCATTCCATGAGAACAGGATATCTTTCCATTTATTGGTGTGTTTTGCAATGTCTTCATCAATGTCTTAAAGTTTTCAGTGTGCAGGTCTTTCACCTCCTTGGCTGACTTTATTCCCAGGTATTTTGTTCTTTTTGATGCAGTTGTAAATAGGGTTGCTTTCTTTCTCTTTCTGATGGTTCGTTATTAGTGTCTAGAAAGGCAACTGATTTCTGTGTATTGATTTTGCAACTTTACTGAATTGATTTATTAGTTCTAATAGTTTTTTTGTGGAATGAAGTGGAAAATTGGAATTCAAAAATCCCACTGTTTCTACCATATCCAGGTCGTCCACAACACGGAGGACAGCGGCTCCTAATATAACCTTCCCACAGTGCCTCTAAATGACATGTGGACTTTGGGTGAACTGGATCTGGGTAAGGCTTGGCTTCTATATGGAAGTTTGATGTTTTCTCTGCTTTTCTGGCATGCTGTTGACATACATGATGTTTTGAAAAGTAATTGACTTTCCAGTAATTTCAAACATACAACTTTACATACATAAAAACAAGTCTTGGGGCTTCCCTGGTGGCACAGTGGTTGACACTCTGCCTGCTAATGCAGGGGACAAGGGTTCGAGCCCTGGTCTGGGAAGATCCCACATGCCGCGGAGCAACTAGGCCCGTGAGCCACAATTACTGAGCCTGCGCGTCTGGAGCCTGTGCTCCGCAACAAGAGAGGCCACGATAATAAGAGGCCCGCGCACCGCGATGAAGAGCGGCCCCCGCTCACCGCAGCTAGAGAAAGCCCTCGCACAGAAACGAATACCCAACACAGCCACAAATCAATAAATTAAAAAAAAAAAAGTCTTGTACCTTGATTAGATATACTCCTAAATATTGATGTTGACATTATTAAAACTGGAATTGTTCTCATAAATTCTTTTTCAGATTATTTTTTGCCAGCGTATGCATATAAGATAGATTTTCATGAATTGATATTTTGTTCTGTAACTTTGCTTATTAATGAGTTGATTAGCTCAAATAATTTCTTTGCTGATTATAGGTAGTTTTATATATAAGATGATGTGACCTATGTTCTGTGAAGAGACCCGGTTTTAATTTTTCCATTCACCCATGGATGCCTTTTATTTCTTTCCTCAAGATTCTGGGTTGAACTTCCAGTACACTATTGAGTAACGGTGATGAAGGCCAGCTTCCTGGCCCTGTTCCTGATTTCAGGAGTAAATCTTTCAGTCTTTAACGTTGAGCATGATGTTTGCTGTGGCTTTTTGTACTACTCTTTTCCATATTGAACAACTTTCCTTTTACTCCTGCTTTCTTGAGTGTTTTTCATGAAATAACACTGAATTTTCATTGTAGATTTTTTGCATTAATTGATATGATTATGTGTTTTTACTTCACACCATTATTGTGGTTGAATACATTGCTTACTTTTCATATGTTGAGCAACCTGAAATTCCTGGTGTAGAGATACTTGGCTTATGGCATTATCCATTTAAAGTTCTGTTGGTTTCATGTTGCTGTTATTGTGTGATAGATTTTTACATTCATATTTATAAGTTGTACTGGGGTAGTTTTCTTGTTTTTTTCCTTTATTTTTAAAATCTTTTTTAAAATAGTGGTTTTATTTCATTTTAATTATTTATTTACTTTGGCCACATCCCATGGCTTGTGGGATCTTAGTTCCCCAGTCAGGGATCGAACCCGAGCCCTTGGCAGTGAAAGCACAGAGTCCTAACCACTGGGCCACCAGAGTATTCCCCAGTTTTCTTTTTCAAGATGTATTTGTATAATCTGATTAGACTTGGCTTGGTGGAAGTGGTTTGGAGGGTTAGCATTAGGGCTGGGGCTGGTGTGAGGGTTGGGGCTGTGTACGGTTTATGGTTGCTGTTATGGTTTAAGTTTTATGGTTAATGAGTTATTTATGGGTATGGTTAATGAATGTATTTTATGGTTTGGTTATGGTTATGGTTTTGCTTATTGGTTAAGGTTTATGGTTTTGGTCTCAGGGTGTTAGGGTTCTGTGTTAGAGTGGGTGTTAGGGTATGGGTGAGAATTGGGGTACAGGTAGGATACGGGTAGAGCATGGGTTAGGGTAAGGTACAGGTTTAGGGTACGGGTTAGGCTAAGGTTAGGTCAGGGCTTAGGGTCAGGATCAGAGTTTAGGGTTAGGGTCCATGTCAGGATTAGCGTCAAGGTTGAGCGAGGCCATTGTTTTCTGCTCCTCCAGTGCTGGATTCTCATTGATAGACGAATGAAATGTCTGCTCTGGTCACCCACTGTTTCAAATTGAGCTCAGCCTTAGTCAAGGGTTCTTAGGGCCTCAGAGGTCATGCAGGGTTTCCCTCCACCCTCCCTCCTGGGAAGGGTGATGCAGGCCCCACTCTGTCTGGGCAGCCCCAGGTCCAGCATGGCCCTGACATGCAGGATACTAAGTAGACGTGATGTAAGACTTGGTGCCTCAGTCTGCCAGCCCCCAGGTGCTGCCTTTTTTTTTTTTTCTTAATTAATTAATTAATTAATTTTGGGCTGTGTTGGGTCTGCATTGCTGCCCGGAGGCTTTCTCTAGTTGCGGCGAGTGGGGGCTTCTCATTGCGGTGGCTTCTCTTGTTGCAGGGCACAGGCTCTAAGCGCGTGGGCTTCAGCAGTTGGGGCTCGCGGGTTCTAGAGCGCAGGCTCAGTAGTTGTGGTGCACGGGCTTAGTTGCTCCACAGCATGTGGGATCTTCCCGGACCAGGGCTCAAACCCGTGTCCCCTGCATTGGCAGGTGGATTCTTAACCACTGCGCCACCAGGGAAGTCTGGTGTTGCGTTCGTGAGGGCTGGTGGGGCCCTCTTGGGACTGGGCGGATCGTTTGTTCCATCTGCACGGGTGTCCAAGCAGGTCTCAGGACAGCCCTTGGCCTCTGAGCATCCAGGCAGGCACCCACGTTCCTCCAGCTCAGGTTAGCCTTGGCCCCTCCAGCCCCCGTGGCCAATTACTGAGCTGATTGTGTCTTTACTCTTTCAAATTAAATCACTCTCTCCAGGTGGGCGAGAAGTTTACTTGTGAACTTGGTTAGGGTTGGGGTTAAGGGTTAGGGGTTAGGGTCAGGGTTAGGGCTAGGGCTACGGCTAGGGGTTAGGGTTAGGGTTATGCTTAGGGTTGGGTTAGGGTTAGGGGTTAGGGTTAGGGTTTAGGTTTAGGGTTAGGGTTAGGGTTAGTGTTGGGTTAGGGTTAGGGTTAAGGTAGGGTTAGGGTTGGGTTAGGGTTAGGATTTAGGGTTAGGGTGTCCAGCCTTACGTCCCATTCAGCTGTGAGTGTAGATGTGGTCAGTCCAGTTGCCTCACAGCCCCTGATTGAATTTTGTAAGAATTCCTCTCTCTCTCTCTCACTGTCTTTCTCTTTTTATAATTAATTTTTATAATGGGGTGTAGCTGATTTGCAATGTTGTGTTTCTTGGTGCTGTACATCCACTTGAGTCACTTACAGAGAGACATCAGTAAATTCTTTTCTAGTTTCTAGTAGTCAGATATATGTTTTTTCTGTGAATAGAGTGTGCTGAGTCCAGTTCCTTGAACAATGAGTATGTCTTGGCGATTACATTATTGGCGTATGGAACGGTATCTGTGCCAATTTCAACCTCCTGGTTTATGCATCAACGCACCACACTTTTCCCCTTAAGCAGCCATAAGTGTGTTTTGTAAATGTGTGATGGTGTTCTGTTTGTAATTCAGTTCACGGTTGGCGATTTTTAGATTCCCTTTATAAGTGATATCTTATGATAAGTTTCTCTTGCTGTCTAACTTATTCCACTCTCAATGACCATACATAAGTCCCCCTGAGTCGCTGCAACTGGCCTCATTTCATTGATTTCAGGGCTGAGTAATATTCCGTTGTGCTTAAGTATCAAATTTTCTTTCACCATTTTTTCCTTCCAAGGACTATGAAGTTGTACCCAAGTCGAGGCTGTTGTAAACATAGCAGCAGTAAACGGGGTGCCTGCGTCCTGTGGATTTTTGGATTTTCCAACATATAGGCCCATGAGTGGAAGCGCCCTATGCTTTGTAGCTCTGTTTTTTAGATGTTTTAGGAAACACAGCACACTTCTCCAGAGTGGCCGTTGGCAATTTACATTCCCCCCTTCAGCGTAACGAGGCTCCCTTTTCTCCTCTCCTTGTCCTGCATATCTGGTTTTTACCCTTTGTGAGGATGGTCCTTTTTTCTGATTCGAAGTGATACCTCTTTGTAGTGTTGATTTGCATTGCCCGCTTCTTTGGTTGGCCAAAAAGGGCGTATGCGTTTTTCCTGAATATATTCTGGAAGTTAAATTTGAGAGACAGCTTTTCTTTTTAATTGATTGATTAATTAATTAATTTTTGGCTGTGTTGGGTCTTCGTTTCTGTGCGAAGGCTTTCTCTAGTTGTGGCAAGCGGGGGCCCCTCTTCATCGCGGTGCGCGGGCCTCTCACTATCGCGGCCTCTCTTGTTGCGGAGCACAGGCTCCAGACGCGCAGGCTCAGGAGTTGTGGCTCACGGGCCTAGTTGCTCCGCGGCATGTGGGATCTTCCCAGACCAGGGCTCGAACCCGTGTCCCCTGCATTAGCAGGCAGATTCTCAACCACTGCGCCACCAGGGAAGCCCCTTGAATAGTTTTGTATTTAAAGTTTGTCTGTGGGGACTTCCCTGGTGACGCAGTGGTTAAGAGTCGGCCTGCCAATGCAGGGGACATGGGCTCGAGCCCTGGTCCGGGAAGCTCTCACATGCCGCAGAGCAACCAAGCCTGCACGGCACAACTACTGAAGCCTGCGCGCCTAGAGCCCGTGCTCGCCCACAAGAGAAGCCACCGCAATGAGAAGCCCGTGCACTGCAACGAAGAGTAGCTCCGCTCGACGCAACTAGAGCAAGCCCACATGCAGCAACGAAGACCCAATGCAGCCAAACATAAATTATAAACTAAAATAAAATTTGCCTCTGAATAACTTTGAGTGAATTTGGTATAAGTTGTAAAGTTTGCATCTACATTCCCTTCATTCCAAATGGTTTCCAATTAATTGTTCCTTAACTACTTTTAGAAAACTTTTGGGATAGAGACTCCATTTTCCTTTGAATTTCCAGTTGAATGGATTCAGCAGTCCTGTCAGTAGGGCACGCTGCCCCCAGTGACCTGTGAGGGAGGCGCGGCCTGCACTTCCTGCACTGACCACAGGGTGGCGCCGAGTTCGCCTCTCTGACCCACAGCGCATGCTCGTTCCCTGCGAACTCGATTGTGAGGACAGCTGAGAGGAGTTGAGCCTCCTCAGGCGCGGGGGCGGGGGCGGGGGCGGGGGCCTTCGGGTAGGACGCCCGGCTCAGCGTCTCTGCTGAGAGGAGCTCGGTCTCCGTCTCCTTAGGACTCACTTCGGTTTCGGCTTCAGGACAAAGTGGGGCTGCGTCCACGCTGACTAGGGAACTAGGGTTCCTGAGGACCCAGGTGATGCCTGAGGAAAAGGTGAAGAGACGGTGAGGAAAAGTGGGGAGAAGCTTCCTGTGGGCGACTGACCGTTGAGGGGGTCCGTCTTCGTGTGAGCGAGGGAGGGCTTGGCGTGGAAAGCTGGGTGTTTGGTCAGGTTTGTGTGCAGGGTAGCCAGCGTGAGTTATGGGGCGTCCAGTTTTCCCAGCACCATTTATCGTGGGGAGTGTCGTGCTCCTTGGTGTGTCCTTGGTCCCTGTGTCATAAATTCACCGACCCCGTCCGTGTGGGTTGAATTCTGGTCTCTCTGTCCTGTTCCTCTGGTCCCTGTGCCCGTTTTGAGCCAGTTCCACACTGTTTTGGTGCCTGTAGCTTCTCAGCAGAGTGTGACGTCAGGGAGGGAGATGCCTCCAGCCCGTTCTCTTTTTTCAGGGTTTCTTTGGCTATTTGGGGTCCTTTGTGGTTCCCCACAGATATTAGGAGGATTTGCTCTATTTTGGGGGAAAATACCATGGAATTTTGGGAGGGATTGCATTCACTGTGTCCACTGCTTTGGGTAGCATGGATATTTTAACAATATTAATTGTTCCATTCCATGAGAACAGGATATCTTTCCATTTATTGGTGTGTTTTGCAATGTCTTCATCAATGTCTTAAAGTTTTCAGTGTGCAGGTCTTTCACCTCCTTGGCTGACTTTATTCCCAGGTATTTTGTTCTTTTTGATGCAGTTGTAAATAGGGTTGCTTTCTTTCTCTTTCTGATGGTTCGTTATTAGTGTCTAGAAAGGCAACTGATTTCTGTGTATTGATTTTGCAACTTTACTGAATTGATTTATTAGTTCTAATAGTTTTTTTGTGGAATGAAGTGGAAAATTGGAATTCAAAAATCCCACTGTTTCTACCATATCCAGGTCGTCCACAACACGGAGGACAGCGGCTCCTAATATAACCTTCCCACAGTGCCTCTAAATGACATGTGGACTTTGGGTGAACTGGATCTGGGTAAGGCTTGGCTTCTATATGGAAGTTTGATGTTTTCTCTGCTTTTCTGGCATGCTGTTGACATACATGATGTTTTGAAAAGTAATTGACTTTCCAGTAATTTCAAACATACAACTTTACATACATAAAAACAAGTCTTGTACCTTGATTAGATATACTCCTAAATATTGATGTTGACATTATTAAAACTGGAATTGTTCTCATAAATTCTTTTTCAGATTATTTTTTGCCAGCGTATGCATATAAGATAGATTTTCATGAATTGATATTTTGTTCTGTAACTTTGCTTATTAATGAGTTGATTAGCTCAAATAATTTCTTTGCTGATTATAGGTAGTTTTATATATAAGATGATGTGACCTATGTTCTGTGAAGAGACCCGGTTTTAATTTTTCCATTCACCCATGGATGCCTTTTATTTCTTTCCTCAAGATTCTGGGTAGAACTTCCAGTACACTATTGAGTAACGGTGATGAAGGCCAGCTTCCTGGCCCTGTTCCTGATTTCAGGAGTAAATCTTTCAGTCTTTAACGTTGAGCATGATGTTTGCTGTGGCTTTTTGTACTACTCTTTTCCATATTGAACAACTTTCCTTTTACTCCTGCTTTCTTGAGTGTTTTTCATGAAATAACACTGAATTTTCATTGTAGATTTTTTGCATTAATTGATATGATTATGTGTTTTTACTTCACACCATTATTGTGGTTGAATACATTGCTTACTTTTCATATGTTGAGCAACCTGAAATTCCTGGTGTAGAGATACTTGGCTTATGGCATTATCCATTTAAAGTTCTGTTGGTTTCATGTTGCTGTTATTGTGTGATAGATTTTTACATTCATATTTATAAGTTGTACTGGGGTAGTTTTCTTGTTTTTTTCCTTTATTTTTAAAATCTTTTTTAAAATAGTGGTTTTATTTCATTTTAATTATTTATTTACTTTGGCCACATCCCATGGCTTGTGGGATCTTAGTTCCCCAGTCAGGGATCGAACCCGAGCCCTTGGCAGTGAAAGCACAGAGTCCTAACCACTGGGCCACCAGAGTATTCCCCAGTTTTCTTTTTCAAGATGTATTTGTATAATCTGATTAGACTTGGCTTGGTGGAAGTGGTTTGGAGGGTTAGCATTAGGGCTGGGGCTGGTGTGAGGGTTGGGGCTGTGTACGGTTTATGGTTGCTGTTATGGTTTAAGTTTTATGGTTAATGAGTTATTTATGGGTATGGTTAATGAATGTATTTTATGGTTTGGTTATGGTTATGGTTTTGCTTATTGGTTAAGGTTTATGGTTTTGGTCTCAGGGTGTTAGGGTTCTGTGTTAGAGTGGGTGTTAGGGTATGGGTGAGAATTGGGGTACAGGTAGGATACGGGTAGAGCATGGGTTAGGGTAAGGTACAGGTTTAGGGTACGGGTTAGGCTAAGGTTAGGTCAGGGCTTAGGGTCAGGATCAGAGTTTAGGGTTAGGGTCCATGTCAGGATTAGCGTCAAGGTTGAGCGAGGCCATTGTTTTCTGCTCCTCCAGTGCTGGATTCTCATTGATAGACGAATGAAATGTCTGCTCTGGTCACCCACTGTTTCAAATTGAGCTCAGCCTTAGTCAAGGGTTCTTAGGGCCTCAGAGGTCATGCAGGGTTTCCCTCCACCCTCCCTCCTGGGAAGGGTGATGCAGGCCCCACTCTGTCTGGGCAGCCCCAGGTCCAGCATGGCCCTGACATGCAGGATACTAAGTAGACGTGATGTAAGACTTGGTGCCTCAGTCTGCCAGCCCCCAGGTGCTGCCTTTTTTTTTTTTTTCTTAATTAATTAATTAATTAATTTTGGGCTGTGTTGGGTCTGCATTGCTGCCCGGAGGCTTTCTCTAGTTGCGGCGAGTGGGGGCTTCTCATTGCGGTGGCTTCTCTTGTTGCAGGGCACAGGCTCTAAGCGCGTGGGCTTCAGCAGTTGGGGCTCGCGGGTTCTAGAGCGCAGGCTCAGTAGTTGTGGTGCACGGGCTTAGTTGCTCCACAGCATGTGGGATCTTCCCGGACCAGGGCTCAAACCCGTGTCCCCTGCATTGGCAGGTGGATTCTTAACCACTGCGCCACCAGGGAAGTCTGGTGTTGCGTTCGTGAGGGCTGGTGGGGCCCTCTTGGGACTGGGCGGATCGTTTGTTCCATCTGCACGGGTGTCCAAGCAGGTCTCAGGACAGCCCTTGGCCTCTGAGCATCCAGGCAGGCACCCACGTTCCTCCAGCTCAGGTTAGCCTTGGCCCCTCCAGCCCCCGTGGCCAATTACTGAGCTGATTGTGTCTTTACTCTTTCAAATTAAATCACTCTCTCCAGGTGGGCGAGAAGTTTACTTGTGAACTTGGTTAGGGTTGGGGTTAAGGGTTAGGGGTTAGGGTCAGGGTTAGGGCTAGGGCTACGGCTAGGGGTTAGGGTTAGGGTTATGCTTAGGGTTGGGTTAGGGTTAGGGGTTAGGGTTAGGGTTTAGGTTTAGGGTTAGGGTTAGGGTTAGTGTTGGGTTAGGGTTAGGGTTAAGGTAGGGTTAGGGTTGGGTTAGGGTTAGGATTTAGGGTTAGGGTGTCCAGCCTTACGTCCCATTCAGCTGTGAGTGTAGATGTGGTCAGTCCAGTTGCCTCACAGCCCCTGATTGAATTTTGTAAGAATTCCTCTCTCTCTCTCTCACTGTCTTTCTCTTTTTATAATTAATTTTTATAATGGGGTGTAGCTGATTTGCAATGTTGTGTTTCTTGGTGCTGTACATCCACTTGAGTCACTTACAGAGAGACATCAATAAATTCTTTTCTAGTTTCTAGTAGTCAGATATATGTTTTTTCTGTGAATAGAGTGTGCTGAGTCCAGTTCCTTGAACAATGAGTATGTCTTGGCGATTACATTATTGGCGTATGGAACGGTATCTGTGCCAATTTCAACCTCCTGGTTTATGCATCAACGCACCACACTTTTCCCCTTAAGCAGCCATAAGTGTGTTTTGTAAATGTGTGATGGTGTTCTGTTTGTAATTCAGTTCACGGTTGGCGATTTTTAGATTCCCTTTATAAGTGATATCTTATGATAAGTTTCTCTTGCTGTCTAACTTATTCCACTCTCAATGACCATACATAAGTCCCCCTGAGTCGCTGCAACTGGCCTCATTTCATTGATTTCAGGGCTGAGTAATATTCCGTTGTGCTTAAGTATCAAATTTTCTTTCACCATTTTTTCCTTCCAAGGACTATGAAGTTGTACCCAAGTCGAGGCTGTTGTAAACATAGCAGCAGTAAACGGGGTGCCTGCGTCCTGTGGATTTTTGGATTTTCCAACATATAGGCCCATGAGTGGAAGCGCCCTATGCTTTGTAGCTCTGTTTTTTAGATGTTTTAGGAAACACAGCACACTTCTCCAGAGTGGCCGTTGGCAATTTACATTCCCCCCTTCAGCGTAACGAGGCTCCCTTTTCTCCTCTCCTTGTCCTGCATATCTGGTTTTTACCCTTTGTGAGGATGGTCCTTTTTTCTGATTCGAAGTGATACCTCTTTGTAGTGTTGATTTGCATTGCCCGCTTCTTTGGTTGGCCAAAAAGGGCGTATGCGTTTTTCCTGAATATATTCTGGAAGTTAAATTTGAGAGACAGCTTTTCTTTTTAATTGATTGATTAATTAATTAATTTTTGGCTGTGTTGGGTCTTCGTTTCTGTGCGAAGGCTTTCTCTAGTTGTGGCAAGCGGGGGCCCCTCTTCATCGCGGTGCGCGGGCCTCTCACTATCGCGGCCTCTCTTGTTGCGGAGCACAGGCTCCAGACGCGCAGGCTCAGGAGTTGTGGCTCACGGGCCTAGTTGCTCCGCGGCATGTGGGATCTTCCCAGACCAGGGCTCGAACCCGTGTCCCCTGCATTAGCAGGCAGATTCTCAACCACTGCGCCACCAGGGAAGCCCCTTGAATAGTTTTGTATTTAAAGTTTGTCTGTGGGGACTTCCCTGGTGACGCAGTGGTTAAGAGTCCGCCTGCCAATGCAGGGGACACGGGCTCGAGCCCTGGTCCGGGAAGCTCTCACATGCCGCAGAGCAACCAAGCCTGCACGGCACAACTACTGAAGCCTGCGCGCCTAGAGCCCGTGCTCGCCCACAAGAGAAGCCACCGCAATGAGAAGCCCGTGCACTGCAACGAAGAGTAGCTCCGCTCGACGCAACTAGAGCAAGCCCACATGCAGCAACGAAGACCCAATGCAGCCAAACATAAATTATAAACTAAAATAAAATTTGCCTCTGAATAACTTTGAGTGAATTTGGTATAAGTTGTAAAGTTTGCATCTACATTCCCTTCATTCCAAATGGTTTCCAATTAATTGTTCCTTAACTACTTTTAGAAAACTTTTGGGATAGAGACTCCATTTTCCTTTGAATTTCCAGTTGAATGGATTCAGCAGTCCTGTCAGTAGGGCACGCTGCCCCCAGTGACCTGTGAGGGAGGCGCGGCCTGCACTTCCTGCACTGACCACAGGGTGGCGCCGAGTTCGCCTCTCTGACCCACAGCGCATGCTCGTTCCCTGCGAACTCGATTGTGAGGACAGCTGAGAGGAGTTGAGCCTCCTCAGGCGCGGGGGCGGGGGCGGGGGCGGGGGCCTTCGGGTAGGACGCCCGGCTCAGCGTCTCTGCTGAGAGGAGCTCGGTCTCCGTCTCCTTAGGACTCACTTCGGTTTCGGCTTCAGGACAAAGTGGGGCTGCGTCCACGCTGACTAGGGAACTAGGGTTCCTGAGGACCCAGGTGATGCCTGAGGAAAAGGTGAAGAGACGGTGAGGAAAAGTGGGGAGAAGCTTCCTGTGGGCGACTGACCGTTGAGGGGGTCCGTCTTCGTGTGAGCGAGGGAGGGCTTGGCGTGGAAAGCTGGGTGTTTGGTCAGGTTTGTGTGCAGGGTAGCCAGCGTGAGTTATGGGGCGTCCAGTTTTCCCAGCACCATTTATCGTGGGGAGTGTCGTGCTCCTTGGTGTGTCCTTGGTCCCTGTGTCATAAATTCACCGACCCCGTCCGTGTGGGTTGAATTCTGGTCTCTCTGTCCTGTTCCTCTGGTCCCTGTGCCCGTTTTGAGCCAGTTCCACACTGTTTTGGTGCCTGTAGCTTCTCAGCAGAGTGTGACGTCAGGGAGGGAGATGCCTCCAGCCCGTTCTCTTTTTTCAGGGTTTCTTTGGCTATTTGGGGTCCTTTGTGGTTCCCCACAGATATTAGGAGGATTTGCTCTATTTTGGGGGAAAATACCATGGAATTTTGGGAGGGATTGCATTCACTGTGTCCACTGCTTTGGGTAGCATGGATATTTTAACAATATTAATTGTTCCATTCCATGAGAACAGGATATCTTTCCATTTATTGGTGTGTTTTGCAATGTCTTCATCAATGTCTTAAAGTTTTCAGTGTGCAGGTCTTTCACCTCCTTGGCTGACTTTATTCCCAGGTATTTTGTTCTTTTTGATGCAGTTGTAAATAGGGTTGCTTTCTTTCTCTTTCTGATGGTTCGTTATTAGTGTCTAGAAAGGCAACTGATTTCTGTGTATTGATTTTGCAACTTTACTGAATTGATTTATTAGTTCTAATAGTTTTTTTGTGGAATGAAGTGGAAAATTGGAATTCAAAAATCCCACTGTTTCTACCATATCCAGGTCGTCCACAACACGGAGGACAGCGGCTCCTAATATAACCTTCCCACAGTGCCTCTAAATGACATGTGGACTTTGGGTGAACTGGATCTGGGTAAGGCTTGACTTCTATATGGAAGTTTGATGTTTTCTCTGCTTTTCTGGCATGCTGTTGACATACATGATGTTTTGAAAAGTAATTGACTTTCCAGTAATTTCAAACATACAACTTTACATACATAAAAACAAGTCTTGTACCTTGATTAGATATACTCCTAAATATTGATGTTGACATTATTAAAACTGGAATTGTTCTCATAAATTCTTTTTCAGATTATTTTTTGCCAGCGTATGCATATAAGATAGATTTTCATGAATTGATATTTTGTTCTGTAACTTTGCTTATTAATGAGTTGATTAGCTCAAATAATTTCTTTGCTGATTATAGGTAGTTTTATATATAAGATGATGTGACCTATGTTCTGTGAAGAGACCCGGTTTTAATTTTTCCATTCACCCATGGATGCCTTTTATTTCTTTCCTCAAGATTCTGGGTAGAACTTCCAGTACACTATTGAGTAACGGTGATGAAGGCCAGCTTCCTGGCCCTGTTCCTGATTTCAGGAGTAAATCTTTCAGTCTTTAACGTTGAGCATGATGTTTGCTGTGGCTTTTTGTACTACTCTTTTCCATATTGAACAACTTGCCTTTTACTCCTGCTTTCTTGAGTGTTTTTCATGAAATAACACTGGATTTTCATTGTAGATTTTTTGCATTAATTGATATGATTATGTGTTTTTACTTCACACCATTATTGTGGTTGAATACATTGCTTACTTTTCATATGTTGAGCAACCTGAAATTCCTGGTGTAGAGATACTTGGCTTATGGCATTATCCATTTAAAGTTCTGTTGGTTTCATGTTGCTGTTATTGTGTGATAGATTTTTACATTCATATTTATAAGTTGTACTGGGGTAGTTTTCTTGTTTTTTTCCTTTATTTTTAAAATCTTTTTTAAAATAGTGGTTTTATTTCATTTTAATTATTTATTTACTTTGGCCACATCCCATGGCTTGTGGGATCTTAGTTCCCCAGTCAGGGATCGAACCCGAGCCCTTGGCAGTGAAAGCACAGAGTCCTAACCACTGGGCCACCAGAGTATTCCCCAGTTTTCTTTTTCAAGATGTATTTGTATAATCTGATTAGACTTGGCTTGGTGGAAGTGGTTTGGAGGGTTAGCATTAGGGCTGGGGCTGGTGTGAGGGTTGGGGCTGTGTACGGTTTATGGTTGCTGTTATGGTTTAAGTTTTATGGTTAATGAGTTATTTATGGGTATGGTTAATGAATGTATTTTATGGTTTGGTTATGGTTATGGTTTTGCTTATTGGTTAAGGTTTATGGTTTTGGTCTCAGGGTGTTAGGGTTCTGTGTTAGAGTGGGTGTTAGGGTATGGGTTAGAATTGGGGTACAGGTAGGATACGGGTAGAGCATGGGTTAGGGTAAGGTACAGGTTTAGGGTACGGGTTAGGCTAAGGTTAGGTCAGGGCTTAGGGTCAGGATCAGAGTTTAGGGTTAGGGTCCATGTCAGGATTAGCGTCAAGGTTGAGCGAGGCCATTGTTTTCTGCTCCTCCAGTGCTGGATTCTCATTGATAGACGAATGAAATGTCTGCTCTGGTCACCCACTGTTTCAAATTGAGCTCAGCCTTAGTCAAGGGTTCTTAGGGCCTCAGAGGTCATGCAGGGTTTCCCTCCACCCTCCCTCCTGGGAAGGGTGATGCAGGCCCCACTCTGTCTGGGCAGCCCCAGGTCCAGCATGGCCCTGACATGCAGGATACTAAGTAGACGTGATGTAAGACTTGGTGCCTCAGTCTGCCAGCCCCCAGGTGCTGCCTTTTTTTTTTTTTTCTTAATTAATTAATTAATTAATTTTGGGCTGTGTTGGGTCTGCATTGCTGCCCGGAGGCTTTCTCTAGTTGCGGCGAGTGGGGGCTTCTCATTGCGGTGGCTTCTCTTGTTGCAGGGCACAGGCTCTAAGCGCGTGGGCTTCAGCAGTTGGGGCTCGCGGGTTCTAGAGCGCAGGCTCAGTAGTTGTGGTGCACGGGCTTAGTTGCTCCACAGCATGTGGGATCTTCCCGGACCAGGGCTCAAACCCGTGTCCCCTGCATTGGCAGGTGGATTCTTAACCACTGCGCCACCAGGGAAGTCTGGTGTTGCGTTCGTGAGGGCTGGTGGGGCCCTCTTGGGACTGGGCGGATCGTTTGTTCCATCTGCACGGGTGTCCAAGCAGGTCTCAGGACAGCCCTTGGCCTCTGAGCATCCAGGCAGGCACCCACGTTCCTCCAGCTCAGGTTAGCCTTGGCCCCTCCAGCCCCCGTGGCCAATTACTGAGCTGATTGTGTCTTTACTCTTTCAAATTAAATCACTCTCTCCAGGTGGGCGAGAAGTTTACTTGTGAACTTGGTTAGGGTTGGGGTTAAGGGTTAGGGGTTAGGGTCAGGGTTAGGGCTAGGGCTACGGCTAGGGGTTAGGGTTAGGGTTATGCTTAGGGTTGGGTTAGGGTTAGGGGTTAGGGTTAGGGTTTAGGTTTAGGGTTAGGGTTAGTGTTGGGTTAGGGTTAGGGTTAAGGTAGGGTTAGGGTTGGGTTAGGGTTAGGGTTTAGGGTTAGGGTGTCCAGCCTTACGTCCCATTCAGCTGTGAGTGTAGATGTGGTCAGTCCAGTTGCCTCACAGCCCCTGATTGAATTTTGTAAGAATTCCTCTCTCTCTCTCACTGTCTTTCTCTTTTTATAATTAATTTTTATAATGGGGTGTAGCTGATTTGCAATGTTGTGTTTCTTGGTGCTGTACATCCACTTGAGTCACTTACAGAGAGACATCAATAAATTCTTTTCTAGTTTCTAGTAGTCAGATATATGTTTTTTCTGTGAATAGAGTGTGCTGAGTCCAGTTCCTTGAACAATGAGTATGTCTTGGCGATTACATTATTGGCGTATGGAACGGTATCTGTGCCAATTTCAACCTCCTGGTTTATGCATCAACGCACCACACTTTTCCCCTTAAGCAGCCATAAGTGTGTTTTGTAAATGTGTGATGGTGTTCTGTTTGTAATTCAGTTCACGGTTGGCGAGTTTTAGATTCCCTTTATAAGTGATATCTTATGATAAGTTTCTCTTGCTGTCTAACTTATTCCACTCTCAATGACCATACATAAGTCCCCCTGAGTCGCTGCAACTGGCCTCATTTCATTGATTTCAGGGCTGAGTAATATTCCGTTGTGCTTAAGTATCAAATTTTCTTTCACCATTTTTTCCTTCCAAGGACTATGAAGTTGTACCCAAGTCGAGGCTGTTGTAAACATAGCAGCAGTAAACGGGGTGCCTGCGTCCTGTGGATTTTTGGATTTTCCAACATATAGGCCCATGAGTGGAAGCGCCCTATGCTTTGTA
Source organism: Balaenoptera ricei (assembly GCF_028023285.1). NCBI lineage: Eukaryota > Metazoa > Chordata > Mammalia > Artiodactyla > Balaenopteridae > Balaenoptera > Balaenoptera ricei. The sequence goes on from NC_082660.1 coordinate 135,936,571, forward strand.
GCTCTGTTTTTTAGATGTTTTAGGAAACACAGCACACTTCTCCAGAGTGGCCGTTGGCAATTTACATTCCCCCCTTCAGCGTAACGAGGCTCCCTTTTCTCCTCTCCTTGTCCTGCATATCTGGTTTTTACCCTTTGTGAGGATGGTCCTTTTTTCTGATTCGAAGTGATACCTCTTTGTAGTGTTGATTTGCATTGCCCGCTTCTTTGGTTGGCCAAAAAGGGCGTATGCGTTTTTCCTGAATATATTCTGGAAGTTAAATTTGAGAGACAGCTTTTCTTTTTAATTGATTGATTAATTAATTAATTTTTGGCTGTGTTGGGTCTTCGTTTCTGTGCGAAGGCTTTCTCTAGTTGTGGCAAGCGGGGGCCCCTCTTCATCGCGGTGCGCGGGCCTCTCACTATCGCGGCCTCTCTTGTTGCGGAGCACAGGCTCCAGACGCGCAGGCTCAGGAGTTGTGGCTCACGGGCCTAGTTGCTCCGCGGCATGTGGGATCTTCCCAGACCAGGGCTCGAACCCGTGTCCCCTGCATTAGCAGGCAGATTCTCAACCACTGCGCCACCAGGGAAGCCCCTTGAATAGTTTTGTATTTAAAGTTTGTCTGTGGGGACTTCCCTGGTGACGCAGTGGTTAAGAGTCCGCCTGCCAATGCAGGGGACACGGGCTCGAGCCCTGGTCCGGGAAGCTCTCACATGCCGCAGAGCAACCAAGCCTGCACGGCACAACTACTGAAGCCTGCGCGCCTAGAGCCCGTGCTCGCCCACAAGAGAAGCCACCGCAATGAGAAGCCCGTGCACTGCAACGAAGAGTAGCTCCGCTCGACGCAACTAGAGCAAGCCCACATGCAGCAACGAAGACCCAATGCAGCCAAACATAAATTATAAACTAAAATAAAATTTGCCTCTGAATAACTTTGAGTGAATTTGGTATAAGTTGTAAAGTTTGCATCTACATTCCCTTCATTCCAAATGGTTTCCAATTAATTGTTCCTTAACTACTTTTAGAAAACTTTTGGGATAGAGACTCCATTTTCCTTTGAATTTCCAGTTGAATGGATTCAGCAGTCCTGTCAGTAGGGCACGCTGCCCCCAGTGACCTGTGAGGGAGGCGCGGCCTGCACTTCCTGCACTGACCACAGGGTGGCGCCGAGTTCGCCTCTCTGACCCACAGCGCATGCTCGTTCCCTGCGAACTCGATTGTGAGGACAGCTGAGAGGAGTTGAGCCTCCTCAGGCGCGGGGGCGGGGGCGGGGGCGGGGGCCTTCGGGTAGGACGCCCGGCTCAGCGTCTCTGCTGAGAGGAGCTCGGTCTCCGTCTCCTTAGGACTCACTTCGGTTTCGGCTTCAGGACAAAGTGGGGCTGCGTCCACGCTGACTAGGGAACTAGGGTTCCTGAGGACCCAGGTGATGCCTGAGGAAAAGGTGAAGAGACGGTGAGGAAAAGTGGGGAGAAGCTTCCTGTGGGCGACTGACCGTTGAGGGGGTCCGTCTTCGTGTGAGCGAGGGAGGGCTTGGCGTGGAAAGCTGGGTGTTTGGTCAGGTTTGTGTGCAGGGTAGCCAGCGTGAGTTATGGGGCGTCCAGTTTTCCCAGCACCATTTATCGTGGGGAGTGTCGTGCTCCTTGGTGTGTCCTTGGTCCCTGTGTCATAAATTCACCGACCCCGTCCGTGTGGGTTGAATTCTGGTCTCTCTGTCCTGTTCCTCTGGTCCCTGTGCCCGTTTTGAGCCAGTTCCACACTGTTTTGGTGCCTGTAGCTTCTCAGCAGAGTGTGACGTCAGGGAGGGAGATGCCTCCAGCCCGTTCTCTTTTTTCAGGGTTTCTTTGGCTATTTGGGGTCCTTTGTGGTTCCCCACAGATATTAGGAGGATTTGCTCTATTTTGGGGGAAAATACCATGGAATTTTGGGAGGGATTGCATTCACTGTGTCCACTGCTTTGGGTAGCATGGATATTTTAACAATATTAATTGTTCCATTCCATGAGAACAGGATATCTTTCCATTTATTGGTGTGTTTTGCAATGTCTTCATCAATGTCTTAAAGTTTTCAGTGTGCAGGTCTTTCACCTCCTTGGCTGACTTTATTCCCAGGTATTTTGTTCTTTTTGATGCAGTTGTAAATAGGGTTGCTTTCTTTCTCTTTCTGATGGTTCGTTATTAGTGTCTAGAAAGGCAACTGATTTCTGTGTATTGATTTTGCAACTTTACTGAATTGATTTATTAGTTCTAATAGTTTTTTTGTGGAATGAAGTGGAAAATTGGAATTCAAAAATCCCACTGTTTCTACCATATCCAGGTCGTCCACAACACGGAGGACAGCGGCTCCTAATATAACCTTCCCACAGTGCCTCTAAATGACATGTGGACTTTGGGTGAACTGGATCTGGGTAAGGCTTGACTTCTATATGGAAGTTTGATGTTTTCTCTGCTTTTCTGGCATGCTGTTGACATACATGATGTTTTGAAAAGTAATTGACTTTCCAGTAATTTCAAACATACAACTTTACATACATAAAAACAAGTCTTGTACCTTGATTAGATATACTCCTAAATATTGATGTTGACATTATTAAAACTGGAATTGTTCTCATAAATTCTTTTTCAGATTATTTTTTGCCAGCGTATGCATATAAGATAGATTTTCATGAATTGATATTTTGTTCTGTAACTTTGCTTATTAATGAGTTGATTAGCTCAAATAATTTCTTTGCTGATTATAGGTAGTTTTATATATAAGATGATGTGACCTATGTTCTGTGAAGAGACCCGGTTTTAATTTTTCCATTCACCCATGGATGCCTTTTATTTCTTTCCTCAAGATTCTGGGTAGAACTTCCAGTACACTATTGAGTAACGGTGATGAAGGCCAGCTTCCTGGCCCTGTTCCTGATTTCAGGAGTAAATCTTTCAGTCTTTAACGTTGAGCATGATGTTTGCTGTGGCTTTTTGTACTACTCTTTTCCATATTGAACAACTTGCCTTTTACTCCTGCTTTCTTGAGTGTTTTTCATGAAATAACACTGAATTTTCATTGTAGATTTTTTGCATTAATTGATATGATTATGTGTTTTTACTTCACACCATTATTGTGGTTGAATACATTGCTTACTTTTCATATGTTGAGCAACCTGAAATTCCTGGTGTAGAGATACTTGGCTTATGGCATTATCCATTTAAAGTTCTGTTGGTTTCATGTTGCTGTTATTGTGTGATAGATTTTTACATTCATATTTATAAGTTGTACTGGGGTAGTTTTCTTGTTTTTTTCCTTTATTTTTAAAATCTTTTTTAAAATAGTGGTTTTATTTCATTTTAATTATTTATTTACTTTGGCCACATCCCATGGCTTGTGGGATCTTAGTTCCCCAGTCAGGGATCGAACCCGAGCCCTTGGCAGTGAAAGCACAGAGTCCTAACCACTGGGCCACCAGAGTATTCCCCAGTTTTCTTTTTCAAGATGTATTTGTATAATCTGATTAGACTTGGCTTGGTGGAAGTGGTTTGGAGGGTTAGCATTAGGGCTGGGGCTGGTGTGAGGGTTGGGGCTGTGTACGGTTTATGGTTGCTGTTATGGTTTAAGTTTTATGGTTAATGAGTTATTTATGGGTATGGTTAATGAATGTATTTTATGGTTTGGTTATGGTTATGGTTTTGCTTATTGGTTAAGGTTTATGGTTTTGGTCTCAGGGTGTTAGGGTTCTGTGTTAGAGTGGGTGTTAGGGTATGGGTTAGAATTGGGGTACAGGTAGGATACGGGTAGAGCATGGGTTAGGGTAAGGTACAGGTTTAGGGTACGGGTTAGGCTAAGGTTAGGTCAGGGCTTAGGGTCAGGATCAGAGTTTAGGGTTAGGGTCCATGTCAGGATTAGCGTCAAGGTTGAGCGAGGCCATTGTTTTCTGCTCCTCCAGTGCTGGATTCTCATTGATAGACGAATGAAATGTCTGCTCTGGTCACCCACTGTTTCAAATTGAGCTCAGCCTTAGTCAAGGGTTCTTAGGGCCTCAGAGGTCATGCAGGGTTTCCCTCCACCCTCCCTCCTGGGAAGGGTGATGCAGGCCCCACTCTGTCTGGGCAGCCCCAGGTCCAGCATGGCCCTGACATGCAGGATACTAAGTAGACGTGATGTAAGACTTGGTGCCTCAGTCTGCCAGCCCCCAGGTGCTGCCTTTTTTTTTTTTTTCTTAATTAATTAATTAATTAATTTTGGGCTGTGTTGGGTCTGCATTGCTGCCCGGAGGCTTTCTCTAGTTGCGGCGAGTGGGGGCTTCTCATTGCGGTGGCTTCTCTTGTTGCAGGGCACAGGCTCTAAGCGCGTGGGCTTCAGCAGTTGGGGCTCGCGGGTTCTAGAGCGCAGGCTCAGTAGTTGTGGTGCACGGGCTTAGTTGCTCCACAGCATGTGGGATCTTCCCGGACCAGGGCTCAAACCCGTGTCCCCTGCATTGGCAGGTGGATTCTTAACCACTGCGCCACCAGGGAAGTCTGGTGTTGCGTTCGTGAGGGCTGGTGGGGCCCTCTTGGGACTGGGCGGATCGTTTGTTCCATCTGCACGGGTGTCCAAGCAGGTCTCAGGACAGCCCTTGGCCTCTGAGCATCCAGGCAGGCACCCACGTTCCTCCAGCTCAGGTTAGCCTTGGCCCCTCCAGCCCCCGTGGCCAATTACTGAGCTGATTGTGTCTTTACTCTTTCAAATTAAATCACTCTCTCCAGGTGGGCGAGAAGTTTACTTGTGAACTTGGTTAGGGTTGGGGTTAAGGGTTAGGGGTTAGGGTCAGGGTTAGGGCTAGGGCTACGGCTAGGGGTTAGGGTTAGGGTTATGCTTAGGGTTGGGTTAGGGTTAGGGGTTAGGGTTAGGGTTTAGGTTTAGGGTTAGGGTTAGTGTTGGGTTAGGGTTAGGGTTAAGGTAGGGTTAGGGTTGGGTTAGGGTTAGGGTTTAGGGTTAGGGTGTCCAGCCTTACGTCCCATTCAGCTGTGAGTGTAGATGTGGTCAGTCCAGTTGCCTCACAGCCCCTGATTGAATTTTGTAAGAATTCCTCTCTCTCTCTCACTGTCTTTCTCTTTTTATAATTAATTTTTATAATGGGGTGTAGCTGATTTGCAATGTTGTGTTTCTTGGTGCTGTACATCCACTTGAGTCACTTACAGAGAGACATCAATAAATTCTTTTCTAGTTTCTAGTAGTCAGATATATGTTTTTTCTGTGAATAGAGTGTGCTGAGTCCAGTTCCTTGAACAATGAGTATGTCTTGGCGATTACATTATTGGCGTATGGAACGGTATCTGTGCCAATTTCAACCTCCTGGTTTATGCATCAACGCACCACACTTTTCCCCTTAAGCAGCCATAAGTGTGTTTTGTAAATGTGTGATGGTGTTCTGTTTGTAATTCAGTTCACGGTTGGCGAGTTTTAGATTCCCTTTATAAGTGATATCTTATGATAAGTTTCTCTTGCTGTCTAACTTATTTCACTCTCAATGACCATACATAAGTCCCCCTGAGTCGCTGCAACTGGCCTCATTTCATTGATTTCAGGGCTGAGTAATATTCCGTTGTGCTTAAGTATCAAATTTTCTTTCACCATTTTTTCCTTCCAAGGACTATGAAGTTGTACCCAAGTCGAGGCTGTTGTAAACATAGCAGCAGTAAACGGGGTGCCTGCGTCCTGTGGATTTTTGGATTTTCCAACATATAGGCCCATGAGTGGAAGCGCCCTATGCTTTGTAGCTCTGTTTTTTAGATGTTTTAGGAAACACAGCACACTTCTCCAGAGTGGCCGTTGGCAATTTACATTCCCCCCTTCAGCGTAACGAGGCTCCCTTTTCTCCTCTCCTTGTCCTGCATATCTGGTTTTTACCCTTTGTGAGGATGGTCCTTTTTTCTGATTCGAAGTGATACCTCTTTGTAGTGTTGATTTGCATTGCCCGCTTCTTTGGTTGGCCAAAAAGGGCGTATGCGTTTTTCCTGAATATATTCTGGAAGTTAAATTTGAGAGACAGCTTTTCTTTTTAATTGATTGATTAATTAATTAATTTTTGGCTGTGTTGGGTCTTCGTTTCTGTGCGAAGGCTTTCTCTAGTTGTGGCAAGCGGGGGCCCCTCTTCATCGCGGTGCGCGGGCCTCTCACTATCGCGGCCTCTCTTGTTGCGGAGCACAGGCTCCAGACGCGCAGGCTCAGGAGTTGTGGCTCACGGGCCTAGTTGCTCCGCGGCATGTGGGATCTTCCCAGACCAGGGCTCGAACCCGTGTCCCCTGCATTAGCAGGCAGATTCTCAACCACTGCGCCACCAGGGAAGCCCCTTGAATAGTTTTGTATTTAAAGTTTGTCTGTGGGGACTTCCCTGGTGACGCAGTGGTTAAGAGTCGGCCTGCCAATGCAGGGGACACGGGCTCGAGCCCTGGTCCGGGAAGATCCCACATGCCGCAGAGCAACCAAGCCTGCACGGCACAACTACTGAAGCCTGCGCGCCTAGAGCCCGTGCTCGCCCACAAGAGAAGCCACCGCAATGAGAAGCCCGTGCACCGCAACGAAGAGTAGCCCCGCTCGACGCAACTAGAGGAAGCCCACATGCAGCAACGAAGACCCAACGCAGCCAAACATAAATTATAAACTAAAATAAAATTTGCCTCTGAATAACTTTGAGTGAATTTGGTATAAGTTGTAAAGTTTGCATCTACATTCCCTTCATTCCAAATGGTTTCCAATTAATTGTTCCTTAACTACTTTTAGAAAACTTTTGGGATAGAGACTCCATTTCAGTTTGAATTTCCAGTTGAATGGATTCAGCAGTCCTGTCAGTAGGGCACGCTGCCCCCAGTGACCTGTGAGGGAGGCGCGGCCTGCACTTCCTGCACTGACCACAGGGTGGCGCCGAGTTCGCCTCTCTGACCCACAGCGCATGCTCGTTCCATGGAACTCGATTGTGAGGACAGCTGAGAGGAGTTGAGCCGCCTCAGGCGCGGGGGCGGGGGCGGGGGCGGGGGCGGGGGCCTTCGGGTAGGACGCCCGGCTCAGCGTCTCTGCTGAGAGGAGCTCGGTCTCCGTCTCCTTAGGACTCGCTGGGGTTTCGGCTTCAGGACAAAGTGGGGCTGCCTCCACGCTGACTAGGGAACTAGGTTTCCTGAGGACCCAGGTGATGCCTGAGGAAAAGGTGAAGAGACGGTGAGGAAAAGTGGGGAGAAGCTTCCTGTGGGCGACTGACCGTTGAGGGGGTCCGTCTTCGTGTGAGCGAGGGAGGGCTTGGCGTGGAAAGCTGGGTGTTTGGTCAGGTTTGTGTGCAGGGTAGCCAGCGTGAGTTATGGGGCGTCCAGTTTTCCCAGCACCATTTATCGTGGGGAGTGTCGTGCTCCTTGGTGTGTCCTTGGTCCCTGTGTCATAAATTCACCGACCCCGTCCGTGTGGGTTGAATTCTGGTCTCTCTGTCCTGTTCCTCTGGTCCCTGTGCCCGTTTTGAGCCAGTTCCACACTGTTTTGGTGCCTGTAGCTTCTCAGCAGAGTGTGACGTCAGGGAGGGAGATGCCTCCAGCCCGTTCTCTTTTTTCAGGGTTTCTTTGGCTATTTGGGGTCCTTTGTGGTTCCCCACAGATATTAGGAGGATTTGCTCTATTTTGGGGGAAAATACCATGGAATTTTGGGAGGGATTGCATTCACTGTGTCCACTGCTTTGGGTAGCATGGATATTTTAACAATATTAATTGTTCCATTCCATGAGAACAGGATATCTTTCCATTTATTGGTGTGTTTTGCAATGTCTTCATCAATGTCTTAAAGTTTTCAGTGTGCAGGTCTTTCACCTCCTTGGCTGACTTTATTCCCAGGTATTTTGTTCTTTTTGATGCAGTTGTAAATAGGGTTGCTTTCTTTCTCTTTCTGATGGTTCGTTATTAGTGTCTAGAAAGGCAACTGATTTCTGTGTATTGATTTTGCAACTTTACTGAATTGATTTATTAGTTCTAATAGTTTTTTTGTGGAATGAAGTGGAAAATTGGAATTCAAAAATCCCACTGTTTCTACCATATCCAGGTCGTCCACAACACGGAGGACAGCGGCTCCTAATATAACCTTCCCACAGTGCCTCTAAATGACATGTGGACTTTGGGTGAACTGGATCTGGGTAAGGCTTGGCTTCTATATGGAAGTTTGATGTTTTCTCTGCTTTTCTGGCATGCTGTTGACATACATGATGTTTTGAAAAGTAATTGACTTTCCAGTAATTTCAAACATACAACTTTACATACATAAAAACAAGTCTTGTACCTTGATTAGATATACTCCTAAATATTGATGTTGACATTATTAAAACTGGAATTGTTCTCATAAATTCTTTTTCAGATTATTTTTTGCCAGCGTATGCATATAAGATAGATTTTCATGAATTGATATTTTGTTCTGTAACTTTGCTTATTAATTAGTTGATTATCTCAAATAATTTCTTTGCTGATTATAGGTAGTTTTATATATAAGATGATGTGACCTATGTTCTGTGAAGAGACCCGGTTTTAATTTTTCCATTCACCCATGGATGCCTTTTATTTCTTTCCTCAAGATTCTGGGTAGAACTTCCAGTACACTATTGAGTAACGGTGATGAAGGCCAGCTTCCTGGCCCTGTTCCTGATTTCAGGAGTAAATCTTTCAGTCTTTAACGTTGAGCATGATGTTTGCTGTGGCTTTTTGTACTACTCTTTTCCATATTGAACAACTTTCCTTTTACTCCTGCTTTCTTGAGTGTTTTTCATGAAATAACACTGGATTTTCATTGTAGATTTTTTGCATTAATTGATATGATTATGTGTTTTTACTTCACACCATTATTGTGGTTGAATACATTGCTTACTTTTCATATGTTGAGCAACCTGAAATTCCTGGTGTAGAGATACTTGGCTTATGGCATTATCCATTTAAAGTTCTGTTGGTTTCATGTTGCTGTTATTGTGTGATAGATTTTTACATTCCTATTTATAAGTTGTACTGGGGTAGTTTTCTTGTTTTTTTCCTTTATTTTTAAAATGTTTTTTAGGGATAGCATCAGGGTTTTAGTTAGGGAAACAGTCAGGCCATTATTATAGTGTCAGTGCCTTAGGTAGAGAGAGCATCAGGGCCTTATTTAAGGACAGAGTCAGAGATATACTTAGGGACATATTCAGGGCCTTAGTTATGAACAGGATCAGGGCATTATTGAGAGATACATGAGGCTATTAGGGGCAGCATCAGGGTGTTAGGGAAAGAGTCGGCCGTTATTATAGACAGTGTCAGTGCCTCAGGTAGAGACGTCATCACAGCCTTAGTTAGGAAGAGGGTCAGGGCCTTGGTTAGGGACAGGGTCAGGCCAACAGTGAGGGACATGTAAGGCTGTTAGGGACATTGTCAAGGCCTTAGATTGGGTCAGCATCAGGGCTGTAGTGTTGACCAGTGTCAGGGCATTAATGAGGGTCAAAATTAGGGTGTTAGTTAGGGAAAGAGTCAGGTCATTAGTTACAGACAGTTTTAGGGCCTCAGGTAGAATCGGCATCAAGGCCTTAGTTAGGAAGAGCATCAGGGCCTCAGGTTCAGCGTCAGGACATTAGTTAGGGCCAGCAACAGGGCCTTAGGGACAGTGTTGTTAGGCCCTCAGAGATAACGTGAGGGCCTTAGTAAGAGACAGTTTAGGCCGTTAGTTAGGGACACTTCAGAGACTTTCTTAGGGATATATTCAGGGCCTTAGTAATAGAATCAGGGTGTTATTTTGTCACCGCTTAGGCACTAAGGGGCAGCATCAAAGCCTAAGTTAGGAAGGGTGTCAGCATCTTGGGGATAGTGTTAGGGACTTTGTAAGTTATAGCTTAGGCCATTAGCTAGGGACAGTGTCGGGCTTATTAAGGGCAGTGTCAGAGACTTAATGAGGGACATCTTCAGGGGCTTAGTTATGGACAGGATCAGGTCCATACTTGGGACCAGTGTCAGGCCGTTATTTAGGGGCAGTGTCAGGGCCTTCTGTAGAGACAGCGTCAAGGCCCTTAGTTAGGAAGAGGGTCAGGGCCTTAGGACAGCGTCAGAGACGTACTTAGGCACATCTTCAGGGCCTTAGTAATGGACAGGATCAGGATCACAGTGAGGGACATCTAAGTCTATTAGGGACATCGTCAGGGCCTTAGATAGGTTCAGCATCAGGGCCGTAGTTAGGACCAGTGTCAGGGTGTTATTTAGGGGCAAAATTAGGATGTTAGTTAAGGAAAAAGTCAGGAAATCAGTTACAGACAGTGTCAGCTTCTCAGGTAGAGACTTCAGGGTCTTAGTGAGAGCATCAACATCTCAGGTAGGAACTGCATCAGGCCATTACTTAAAGACAGTGTCAAGGCCTTAATTAGGGAGAGTGTCAGGGCCTCAGAGAAAACTTGAGGACCTTAGTAAGAGACACTTCAGGCTGTTCATTAGGGACATCATCAGGGCGTTAGTTATGGACAGGGTCAGGGTATTAGTGAAAGACAGCTCAGGCAATTAGGCACACCGTCAGGGCCTTGGTTAGGGGCAGCGTCAGGGAGTAGTTGGGGAAAGAGTGAGGCCGTTAGGTAAAGACAGACTCAGGGCCTTAGTTAGAGACAGTGTCAAGTTCTTTGTTAGGGACACTGTCATGGCCTCAGTTAAAGATAACTTGAGGGTCTTAGTTAGAGATAGTGTCAGGGACTTAGTTATGGACATCTTTAGGGACTCAGAGGTAATTTGAGGGCCTTAGTAAGAGACATTTTGGGTCATTAGTGACATTGTCTGGACCTTAGTGCCATCTTCAGTACATCATTTATGGGCCGCATCAGGGCATTAATGAGGGACAGCTCATGTTATTAGGGACTGTGTCAGGGCCTTAGTTAGGGACTGTGTCAGGGCCTTTGTTAGGGAAAGAATGAGGCCATTAGTTAAAGACAGACTCAGAGCCTTAGATAGAGACAGCCTCAATCCTTAGTGAGGGAGAGTGTCAGGGCCTCAGTTAAAGATAAGTTGAGGGCCTTTGTTAAGGACAGCCTCCAGGCCTCAGTTAGGGACAGGGTCATGGCCTCGGGACTAATTTCAGGGCCTTAGTTAGGGACAGCATCAGGGATTTAGTTAGCATAAGAGGCAAGACATTAGCTAGGGACAAGGTGAAGTTAAGGTCTAGGGATAGTGTCAGGAAATGAGCTAGGGATAGTGTCAAGACCTTAGTTACTGAGAGTATCAGGGCCTTATTTAGAACCAGTGTCAGGGCTTCAGGTAGGGCCAGCATCAGAGGCTGACTTAGGGAGAGTGACAAGTACTGAGTGAGGCCTAGCATCAGGGCCTTAGCTGGGGACCCTGTCAGGTCATGACTAAGTAGCAGCATCAGGGCCTTGGCTGAATAAGCATTAGGGTATCTTTAGACATGATCAGGGCCTGAGTTAGTCACAGTGTCAAGGCCTCAGTTAGGGATAGTTTGAGGGCCTGAGTTAGGGACAGCGACAGGGCTTTCTTAGGGACGGTGTCAGGACCTTGGTTAGAGATGGGTCAGGATATTAGCTCAGGATAGTGTCAGGGTTTTAGTTATTGCCGGCAGCAGGGCCTATATTAGAGATAGATTCCGGGCCTTAGTTAGGGACAGTGTCAGGGCCTTAGTTAGGACTAGTCAGGGCCTTAGTTATCGAGAGCATTAGGGTTTCAGTTAGAATAAGAAGCAGGACATTAGCTCCAGACACAGTCAGGTTCAAGGCCAGGGAAAGTGTCAGGAAATGAGCTAGGGATAGCGTGAAGGCCTTAGTTATTGAGAACATCAGGGCCTTAGTTAGGACCAGCGTCAGGGCCTTAATCAGGACCAGTGTCGGGGCTTCACGAACGGACAGTGTCAGAGCCTAACTAAGGTACAGCAACAGGGCTTAAGTGAGGCCTATCTTTAGGGCCTGAGTTAGGGACAGTGTCAGGGCATGACTTAGGAGCAGTATAAGGGCCTCTGTAGGATCAGCATTAGGGTCTTCGTTAAAGACATTCTCAGGGCCTCTGTTAGGGACCGCCTCAGGGCCTCACTTAGGGACAGCCTCAGGGCTTACTTTGGGACAGTTTCAGGACCTTGGTAAGACATCAGTCAGGATATTAGCTCAGGATAATGTCAGGACTTTAGATATTGACGGCAGCAGGGCCTTAGTTAGAGACAGCGCCAGGGCCTGAGTTAGGACTAACGTCAGAGCCTTTGTTAGGTACAGTGTCAGAGACTGAGTGAGGAGTAGTGTCAGGACCTTAGGGACAGTGTCAGGGACTGAGTTAGGTGTAGTGTCAGGGCCTTAGTTACGGACAGCGTCAGGGATTTAGTTAGCATAGGAGGCTCGACATTACCTAAAGACAAGATTAGGTTAAGGTCTAGGGATAGTGTCAGGACATGACCTAGGGATAGTGTCCAGAGCTTAGTTACTTAGGGCATCAGGGCCTAATTTAGGACCAGTGTCAGGGCTTCAGGTAGGGATAGCGTCAGAGCCTGACGTAGGGAGAGCGACAGGGCCTGAGTGAGGCCTAGCATCAGGACCTTACCTAGGGACAGTGTCAGGGCATGACTTAGGAGCAGCATAAGGGCCTCTGTAGGATCAGCATTCGGGTCTTCGTTAAAGACATTCTCAGGGCCTCTTTTAGGGACAGCCTCAGGGCCTCACTTAGGGACAGCGTCAGGGCTTACTTTGGGACAGTTTCAGGACCTTAGTAAGACATGGGTGAGGATATTAGCTCAGGATAATGTCAGGACTTTAGATATTGACGGCAGCAGGGCCTTAGTTAGAGACAGTGTCAGGGCCTGCGTTAGGACTAGCATCAGAGCCTCTGTTAGGTACCGTGTCAGGGCCTGAGTTAGGAATAGTGTTAAGGCATTAGTTAGGGACAGTTCTGGGCCAGATTTAGGACGAGCATCTAGGCCTTAGTTAGGGACAGTGTCACGGCCTTGGGACTAAATTCAGGGCCTGAGTTAGGCACAGCATAAGGGCTTCAGTTAGCATAAGAGACAGGACATTTGCTAGGGACAGGGTTAGGGTAAAGTCCAGGGATCGTGTTAGGAAATGACCTAGGGATAGTGTCAAGACCTTAGTCACTGAGAGTATCAGGGCCTTATTTAGAACCAGTATCATGGCTTCAGGTAGGGACAGCGTCAGTGCCTGACTCTGGGAGAGCGACAGGGCCTGAGTGAGGTCTAGCGTCAGGCCCTTAGCTGGGGACACTCTCAGGGCATGACTTAGGAGCAGCATCACGGCCTTTGTTGCATCAGCATTAGGGTCTTAGTTAAAGACATGATCAGGGCCTGAGTTAGTCACAGTGTCAAGGCCTCAGTTAGGCATAGCTTCAGGGACTGAGTTACGGACAGCCTCAGGTCTTCACTTAGAGACAGCAACAGGGCTTTCTTAGGGACGGTGTCAGGACCTACTCCAAGGGATTATTTGGGGGAACCAGAAAAATAGCATTTGGGATGTTGCAGCACCTCAGCCAGCATGTGGTAACTCCCCTGGCAGGCACTCTGAGGTCCTTTTAGCCCTGTACATTTGGGGGAACCTTGGTTCCCATTTGGGTGACTTTTCATTCCAGGAAATCTCATTTGGAAGGTGCACCACTTGGACAGAGGTCACAGGCCAAGTTGAGACTTGGAAGCTGATTTGAGTCTTGTGCTGTTTGGTTTTTGGTTTCTGTTTGGTTTCTGGTTCCTTTGGTTTGAGGCTTCCGTTGGTGGTTAGGATTTTGTTTTGTTCTTAGCCCGCATTTGAGTGTTCTATGGTTCAGACATAAGAAGTGCTTCTTCTTCAGTTCCATCTGATAGCCAATGGGCAAAATCCTGGCAGACTGGTCAACCTATAGTTGTAAACCTAAGACTAAGAAAAGAATGAAATTCTATTGTAATTTTGTCTGGCCAGTGTATGGATACATTCTTGAAAAATGTGGAAAGGTGGTCTTTGAATGGTAGCCTAAATGACTATACTATCCTTCAGCTAGTTATTTTGTCACAGGAAGAGAAAGACAGAAGAAGTTCTGTATGTTCAAGCATTTATGAAGCTACGTAATAAAGAAAGTGAGCAGCTAGGTAACAGGCTGATGGTACAAAGAGAAAAGAAAGTCACTTTGTACTAGAGCTGGTTGTGTCTGAATGCAGAAAAAAATAAGGGGCAACATAAGATGGATACAGAAGTGATGAACATTTGTGAAAAGGGAACACTGAGGAAAGAGTTGTGCATGACCAGGATTTTCTAAGATGGATTTTGTTGGAAGTGGGTTAGGGCAAGCCTGGATTTGGTTTCTCCCTCCAAAGTTTTCTTGGAATGCTGCTTTTGATTGTGGACAGCTTGTGAGTTTCTTTGCCTGTGTCTGTGATCTGTATTTTTGTTTGAAATCTCTTTACTTTGGTTCAGTGAATGAGTGTTGTTTGGCCAATTCTAACAGTTCTTCTGATCTCCAGCTAACTTGGAGATGCTTTAGAAGGCCCTTGAGCCATCTCAGAGAGAAATGTTTGATTAGTATGTTAAATTACATGGAATTCCTAAAAATCTAGTATGTCCTGGTAAAATTTGATCAGTCATAATTCTAGTTATTTTTAAATGTTGTATGTCACAGCAATAATGGTTTCTTTTGTCATTTACATTGTGATCAAATGTTTAACCATGACCTTTTAAGTCTTTATGTGATTTATAGATAGTTACTGTTGTGCTCTAACACTTTGCAAAACTGCTCCATCTTCAAGAAGATCTATGTGAAGGACCTTTTGGCAAGCACAGGTCTCTGATAAATTTCATATCATAATGCCAAACTGGGTAAGAAATGAAAAATCTTAATGGAGAATCGGATGGCTTCATAAAAAGTTAACAAAAGGATTGGTTACTGAGTGAACTGGTGAATATGGTTATAATGTTTTTGTTTTTTTGTTACTGGCTTTGATCTGTGTTTCCCAGACACAGGGAAGTCCTTCACCTGAAGCTACTTAGGACTTGGAGCAATTGGGTAAATGACACCTCTGTACTGAAGTGTGTATTTGTGGAAGTTACTGTGTTGGCTTCATTTTGCCCTGATGTTTAAGAGGAAAGGAAAATTACCTAGTGAAGTTATCAGAATGTAATTACTCATGATGTATCACTGTTTGCTTTACGTCTACTGCTAAAAGCACATGTACAATGCTTGTGTGACAATTGGGTATGAATAATAAAATGTATGGCCTATATAAAGCGTTTTCTCATTAACATACCTCTGAGCATGTTCATGATACCTGATCAGTATTCCCCCAATGTGGATTAACTAGGCAAATATAAAGGTGGCCTAGTACTGAGGGCCATGATCTACACCTGGGCCAAACAGCTGAATCATTCTGGCACTGACGGATTGACATTTTGATCATCAGTGCTTTCTATTGAAAGACTTGTAATCAAAAGGGAAAAAAACTCTTCACGTATTGAGGTGTGAGGAAGTCACTCTGGCTTCTACATGGTTTAACTTAAATTTTACTGACCAAAGTGGCCTGTCTTTTGGCCTTTTGGATATGAATTGTACATCTGCTTTGGCATTGAGGAGGGGAAGGCATTTGACAGTCAAAAAGTAACTATGGTTCAGACATCCAAGATAAAACTAAATGACCATTGTAGATGTGATTTAGATGCATTCCTGTGGGGTTTTTTTTATGTTTTTTTTTTGGATGTGGACCATTTTTTAAGTCTATTGAATTTGTTACAATATTGTTTATGTTTCATGTCTTGGTTTTTAGGCCACGAGGCATGTGGGATCTTAGCTTCCTGCCCAGGGATCAAACCGGCACCCCCTGCGTTGGAAGGCGAAGTCTTAACCACTGAACCACCAGGTAAGTCCCCGCGTTCCTGTATTGTTGAAATTGAATTTCTGAGCTATATCAGACTCAGGATGCCACTAGCCATTCTCAAAACAATGTCTGCTGGTAGCTGCAACCGTACGTTTTCAAGGAGTCCTGTCTTAATGATTAAATTTCAAACAGTGACGTTAGATCAGATACTAATAGAAAGATGAGACATATGTGTAGTGGTCAATAACTCCTGTTATGGATACATGAATACTACATCAGAAGTTAAAACCTACTTAGGTAGAATTAGACAACTGGCTGCGAAGCCTCTCTGAAGTGCCAGTTCCAGACCAGGTTTCAGACTTATTCTCCTGAATTCCTAAGGGAATGAGATCTATTTTTACTATTAAAATTTCAGTTGTTACCCCTCCTATTTTAACTGGATTGGTTGCACCAAAATGGGGGACCAAGGGACTGAGATCTTAATCATATGAGTCTCAGGTACAGGACTTGGAACTCAAATATTTCTAACTTGCTATCCATTCCCCTAGATTTAGGCAGAACTGTGCCCCATTTCAGCGAGAAGTAGCCAGAGCAGTCATCACCCTGTTCCTTGAAGGATGTGGGGAAAGATAAAAGTGAAGTGGGGATTAAAACCGAGTCCCCTGAAAACCGAGTTCCTGTGCCAAGTTTATGATTAATGTCTCAATCTGAAATGATTATTCCTTTTCTTGTCAAAAATCTGTTCTCCTCAAGATTGAGGAGTATCCAGAAGAGGAGGAGTGAAACTGAGAGGGACTCTGTGGTCTCCTGGGCACAGAAGCCTTTCTGTGTGCCTCCTAACTTGTTTGTAGGGAATAGACTAGAGACTCCAGGACCTTCCCTGAGTTCCAAAGGGCAAATTCGAACAGTTGCTAATCAGGGAAGTGAGGGGATGCAGAGACAGGGAGGAAGAGTCAAGAAACAGTAGTGCAGCCTTGTGGCAGGGTCCTGCTTCTGCCTCAAGGGATACACATAACAATATCTTTGAGCTCCTTAAAGAACTAAAACCCCCAACAAGTGGAAGATGTTAGCATTCTTCATTCCAGAGGAGCTCATCAAGAAACTATCTGAGACCAGATTAAAGGAGTGCAGGCCCTGCATACACACTGATCCTTATGAGCAACCACACCCTTGAACCATCGCTCTAAAACACCAAATCCTCCCGCATTGGGACACACAGCTGTTGAGGGCACGAGCCTGCTGTGTCCTCCATTGGCTGGCAGAGTGATAAAACTAATCTTTTCTATTTTTCCAAAACACTGTTCTCAAGATTTGATTCAGAACCGGTGCAGAGAGGCTGATTATTCAGTATCAGTTAGGTCCAGAGTCAGGCAGTTAGTTAGAAACAGTGTCAGGTCTATAGTTATGGAAAGCCTCGGGGAATTAGGGAGGGAGAGACCAAGGTATAACAGACAGCATCAGATCCTGAGCTGGGGAGAGTGTCAGGGCATGACGTAGGACCAGCATCAGGACTGTAGTTAGGATCAGCATCACGGTCTTAGTTAAAGTTATTGCCAGGACCTGAGTTAGGCAAAGTGTCAGGGCCTGAGTTAGGCAAAGTGTCAGGACCTGAGTTAAGCAAAGTGTCAGGGCCTGAGTTAGGCAAAGTGTCAGGGCCTGAGTTAGGGACAGAGTCAGGGACTGAGTGAGGCCTAGCGTCAGGATCTTAGCTAGGATCAGCATCAGGGCCTTAGTTAAAGACATTATCAGGGCCTGAGTTAGGTACAGCAACAGGGCTTCAAAGGGACAGCCTCAGGGCCACACTTTGGGACGGCATCAGGACTTTAGTCAGGACAGTGTCAGGACCATGGTAAGAGATGGATCAAGATACTAGCTTAGGATAGTGTCAGCACATTGGTTATTGACGGCAGCAAGGCTGACTTTAGGGACAGCTTCAGGGCCTTAGGTAGGGACAGCGTCAGAACCTGAGTTAGACCAAACATCAGGGCCTAAGGTAAGAATAGGGTCAGGGTCTTTGTTAGGGACAATGTCAGGGCCAGGGTTAGGACTAGCATGAGGGCCTGAGTTAGGCTGGGCGTCAGGGCCTTAGTTAGGGACAGCCTCAGGGCCTCATTTAGGGACAGTGTCAGGGCTTACTTAGGGACAGTGTCAGTACATTGGTAAGAGATAGGTCAGGATATTAGCTCAGGATAGAGTCAGGACTTTAGTTATCGACAGCAGCAGGGCCTTAGTTAGGGACAGTGTCAGGGCCTGCGTTAGGACTAGCATCAGAGCCTTTGCTAGGTACAGTGTGAGGGACTGAGTAAGGAGTAGTGTCAGGGCCTTAGTTAGGGACAGTGTGAGGGCCTGAGTTAGGACAAGCATCCAGGCCGTAGTTAGGGACAGTGTCAGGGCCTTGGGACTAATTTCAGAGCCTTAGTTAGGGAGAGCATCCGGACTTTAGTTAGCATAAGAGGCAAGACATTAGCTAGGGACAGGGTTAGGTTAAGGTCTAGGAATAGTGTCAGGAAATGAGCTAGGGATAGTGTCAAGACCTTACTTACAGAGAGTATCAGGGCCTTACTTAGGGCTAGTGTCAGGGCTTCAGGTAGGGACAACATCAGAGCCTGACTTAGGGAGAGCGACGGAGCCTGAGTAAGACCTAGCGTCAGGGCCTTAGCTAGGGACAGTGTCAGGGCATGACTTAGGAAGAGCATTAGGGTCTCAAAGACATTTTGAGGGTCTGAGTTAGGTACTGTGTCTGGGCCTGAGTTAGGGACAGACTCAGGGCTTCACTTAGGGACAGAATCAGGGCTTACATAGGGACAGTGTCAGGACCTTGGTAAGAGATGGGTCAGGATATTAGCTCAGGATACTGTCAGGCCTTTAGTTATTGCCGGCCGCAGGGTCTGTATTAGGGACAGCTTCCGGGCCTTAGTTAGAGACAGTGTCACGGCCTTAGTGAGGACTAGTCAGGGCCTTAGTTAGGCAGAGCAATAGGGCTTCAGTTAGGCTGGGAGGCAGGACATTAGCTAGGGACAGGATGAGGTTAAGGTCTAGGGATAGTGTCAGGAAATGACCTAGGGATAGTGTCAAGACCTTACTGACAGTATCAGGGCCTTATTTAGGACCAACGTCAGGGCTTCGGGTAGGGACAATGTCAGAGCCTGACATTGAGAGTGGCAGGGTCTGAGTGAGGCCGAGCGTCAGAGACTTAGCTAGGGACAGTATCGGCATGACTTACGAGTAGCATCAGGGCCTTCGTAGGATTTGCATTAGGTTCTTAGTTAGGATAAGAGGCAGGACACTAGCTAGAGACAGAGCCAAGTTATGGGCTAGGGATAGTGTGAAGACCTTAGTTATTGAGAGCATCAGGGCCTTATATAGGAACAGCGTCATGGCCTTATTCAGGACCAGTGTCAGGGCTTGATGTAGGGACAGCTTCAGAGACTGACTAAGGTACAGCGACAGGGAATACCTGAGGACTCTCTCAGTTAGCACCTGAGTTAGGGACTGTGTCAGGGCAGGACTTAGGAGGAGCATAACGGCCTCGTTAGGATCAGCATCAGGGTCTTTGTTAAAGACATTATTAGGGCTTCTGTTAGAGACAACCTCAGGGCTTCACTTAGGGAGAGTGTCAGGGCTTATTTAGGGACAATTTCAGGAACTTGGTAAGAGATGGGTGCAGAAATTAGCTCAGGATAGTGTCAGGACTTTAGATATTGACAGCAGCAGGGCCTTAGTTAGGGACAGTGTCAGGAGCTTAGTTAGGACTAGCATCAGAGCCTTTGCTAGGTACAGTGTGAGGGACTGAGTTAGGAGTAGTGTCAGGGCGTTAGTTAGGGACAGTGTCAGGGCCTTAGTTAGGACTAGTCAGGGCCTTAGTTAGGGAGAGCATTAGGGATTCAGGGAGGATAAGGGGCAGGACATTCGCTCGGGACAGAGTTAGGTTCCAGGCCAGGGATAGTGTCAGGAAATGAGCTAGGGATTGCGTGAAGACCTTAGTTACTGAGAGCATCAGGGACATAGTTAGAACCAGCGTCAGGGGCTTTATCAGGACCAGTGTCAAGGCTAGATGTAGGGATAGCATCAGAGCCTAACTAAGGTACAGCAACAGGCCTAAGTGAGGCCTATCTTTAGGGCCTGAGTTAGGGACAGTGTCAGGGCATGACTTAGGAGCAGCATAAAGGCCTCTGTAGGATCAGCATTTGGGTCTTCGGTAAAGACATTATCAGGGTCTCTGTTACGGACAGCCTCAGGGCCTCACTTAGGGACAGCGTCAAGGCTCACTTAGGGACAGTTTCAGGACCTTAGTACGAGATGGGTCAGGATATAAGCTCAGGATAGTGTCAGGACTTTAGATATTTACGGCAGCAGGGCCTTTGTTAGGGACAGTGTCAGGACCTGAGCTAGGTGGAGTGTCAGGGCCTTAGTTAGGGACAGTGTCACGGCCTTAGTTAGGGCTAGCATCAGAGCCTTTGTTAGGTATCATGTCAGGGCCTGAGTTAGGAGTAATGTCAAGAACTTCGTTCGGGACAGTGTCAGGGCCTTAGTTACGCCTAGCATCAGAGCCTTTGTTAGGTATCCTGTCAGTGCGTGGGATAGGAGTAGTGTCAGGGCCTTAGTTAGGGCCACTGTCAGGTCCTGAGTTAGGAGTAATGTCAGGGCCTTAGTTAGGGCCAGTGTCAGGGCCTGAGTTAGTTGTAGTGTCAAGGCCTTAGTTATGACAGTGTCAGGGCCATAGTTAGAACTAGCATCATAGCCTTTGTTATATATTGTATCACGGCCTGAGTTAGGAGTAGTGTCAGAGCCTTAGTAAGGAACAGTGTCAGGGCCTTAGTTAGGACCAGCATCAGAGTCTATGTCAGGAATCGTGTCAGAGCCTCAGTTAGGAGTAGTGTCAGGGCCTTAGGGACAGTGTCGGGGCCTCAGTTAGGTGTAGTGTCAGGGCCTTTGTTAGGGACAGTGTCAGTGCCTGAGCTAGGTGGAGTGTCAGGGCCTTAGTTAGGGACAGTGTCAGGGCCTTGGGTAGGACTAGCATCAGAGCCTTTGTTAGGGACAGTGTTAGGGTCTTAGGATTAGTGTCAGGTCCTTCTGTTAGGTACAGTGTCAGGTCCTGAGTTAGGAATAGGGGTAGGGCCATAGTTAGGGACAGTATCAGGCACTGACTTAGGTATCAGTATCACATCCTTGGGACTAAATTCAGGGCCTGAGTTAGGCACAGCGTAAAGGCTTTAGTTAGCATAAGAGGCAGGAGGTTAGCTAGGGACAGGGTCAGGTTAACATGTAGGGATAGTGTCAGGAAATAAACTAGGGATAGCGTCAAGACTTCATTTACTGAGAGGATCAGGGCCTTCTTTAGGACCAGTGTCAGGGCTTCAGGTAGGGACAGTGTCAGAGGCTGACTTAGGGAGAGTGACAGGGCCTGAGTGAAGCCTAACATCAGGGCATTAGCTAGCGACATTTTCAGGGCATGACTTAGGAGCAGCATCAGGGCCTTTGTAGGATCAGCATTAGGGTCTTAGTTAAAGACATGACCAGGACCTGAGTTAGGAGTAGTTTCAGGGCCTTAGTTAAGGACAGTGTCAGGGCCTTAGTTAGGACTAGCATCAGAACCCTTGTTAGCTATTGTGTCAGGGACTGAGTTAGAGACAGGTTCGTGGCCTTTGTTAGGACTAGGTGTAGGGTTAGGGTTAGAGTTAGGGTTTAGGGTTGAGGCTAGGGTTAGGGTTAAGGGTTAGGGGTTAGGGTTTAGGGTTTAGGGTTTAAGGTTAAGGGGAGGGTGAGGGTTAGTGTTAGAGGGTTAGGGTTACATTTCCAGAGCACTCGAACAGAATCAAGACCACATTTCTAGACAGTCCAAAGTGCCAGAGAAGTCTTCGTCATGGCCCTTGTCTGAGGTGACATGAGAAAACACTCTGCTTAGAATTCTTCAGTGACCGCATACCTGAAGTCACCTTACTCAAGGAGAAAGTCAGCATCCTACTACGTTCTGTCGCTCACGGGAAACCCAACGTGAGCACTTGCCTCAAGGTAAGGCCCTGAATTGCCGTGCAGAAGTGGAGGCGTGCTGCAGTTGTAAGGAGGCCGTAGCCGCTGCTCAGCGTTAGTTTATTTATTTATTCATTTGTTTATCTATCTGTCTATCTATTTATTTATTTATTTAATTTATCTTTTTTTTTTTTTACTGTGTTGGGTCTTCGTTGCTGCATGTGAGCTTTCTCTAGTTGCAGCGAGCGGGGGCTACTCTTCGGTGCGGTGCACGGGCTTCTCATTGGTGGTGGCTCCTCTTGTTGTGGAGCAGAGGCTCTAGTCACGCGGAATTCAGTAGTTGTGGCATGCGGGCTCAGTAGTTGTGGCTCCCGGACTTTAGAGTGCAGGCTCAGTCATTGTGGAGCACGGGCTTAGTTGCTCCGCAGCATGTGAGATCTTGGTGGACCAGGGCTCGAACCCATGTCCCCTGCATCGGCAGGTGTATTCCCAACCGCTGCACCACAAGCGAAGCCCCTGCTCTGCATTATTTTAACGTCAGTACGCTTTGCAGGACATCTAGGAACCCCGCGCGGGCACCCTATTCCCTGCAAGAACACTGAGTCCCCCCAGGCCCCCATGGGCCCACTAAGCCACATCCAGACGCGTAGCCCTTCAGAGCCACTCTGTGTATACCGGGTGTAGGGCAACACACTACACTCTTTCTTGGGACAGCTTGATTTCCTCAACACTCCCACAGGTCGACGAACACCTTTCTAGCAGGTCCAACATACCGTGCAAGTCTGACTCCTTGCCCTAGTCTGAGGTGCATTGAGAATAACCCTCGGCTTCGCATTCGATCTGGGACCCCCTGCCTGAAGTCACCCTGCCTCCAGGAGAATGTCGGCTTGCGTTCTGACTGCAACTAAAGCCCAGTTGCTCGTGTAACACTGCAGGCTTTTGAAGAGCCTCGGGCCCGGAGGCTTAGCTGGGGCGTTCCTTGGTTGAGGCAATTTGCTGTTAGCAGAACACCCTGCTTCGAGGACTTGATTCAGGGAAGGAACCACTGGGTACCCTGTGTCTCTTTGGACTTGTTAGAAAGCACAGGGACGTATGCTGCGTGAGCCCGTGGAAAAGGGGGCTTGATGGAAGTAGCCTTGCTTTCCCATTTGGAAAGCTCCATTCATGCTGCCTTGAAGCTACTTGAAATTGAGTGCTGTTGACAGGCCACTAGCCAATGTAGGCATGGCTCTGGGAAGAAAATGAGTTTTCTCTAGGTAAGCCAGGTGCTTCGATGGGCAAGGTGGAGCTCATCCTGCCATGCTCTAGAGCTAAAGGGAAACTCAACGTGAGTACTGACCTCGAGGTAAGTCCCTGAGTAGCCACGCAGAAAGTTAGGTATGCAGCTCTTTCCATGAGGTCTTAGTCGCTGTTCTACTTTATTATATTTTATTTTTTTCATTTTTTAATGTTTTTTTAAGATTTGATTGATTGATTGTTATGTTGGGTCTTCGTTTCTGTGCTAGGGCCCTCTACAGTTGCGGTAAGTGAGGGCAACTCTTCATCGCGGTTCGTAGGCCTCTGACTATCGCGGCCTCTCTTGTTGCGGAGCAGAGGCTCCAGAGGCGCAGGCTCAGTAGTTGTGGATCTCGGGCCCAGTTGCTCCACGGCCTGTGGGATCCTCCCAGACCAGGGCTCGAACCCGTGTACCCTGCGTTGGCAGACAGATTCTCAACCACTGCGCCACCAGGGAAGCCCCTGTTCTGCTTTATTTTAAAGGAAGTACCCTTTTCAGGACTCCTAGGCCCCTTGGGTGTGCATCATTTTCCCTCCCAGATCAGTGAGTACCTCCAGACCCCTGTGGGCCTGCTGAGCAACATCGAGGCCCAAAGGTCGGGCCTTCGGAGGCCCTCTGTGTATGCCGAGTGATGGGCAACACACTGCTCGTTCCTTAAGGAGAGCTACATTTCCGGAGCACTGGAACAGCCTCAGGACCACATTTCTAACCAGTGCGACGTGCCATGGAACTGTTCGTCATGGCCCCCGTCTGAGCTGCCATGAGAAAACACTCTGCTTAGGATTCTTCGAGGACCTCGTACCTGAAGTCTCTCTGCTCGAGGAGAAAGTCAGCATCCTACCATGCTGTGTCGCTAACGGGACACTCAGCGTGAGCAGTTGTCTCGAGGTAAGGCCCTGAATTGCCATTCAGAAGCGGAGGCGTGCAGCATTTTCCATGAGGCCGTAGCCGCTGCTCTGCATTGTTTTAACCTCAGTACGCTCTGCAGGACATCTAGGAATGCCGCGTGGGCACCCTATTCCCTGCAAGAACACTGAGTACCCTCAGGCCCCCATGGGCCTGCTAAGCCACATCCAGGCCCGTAGTCCTTTGGAACCACTCTGTGTATGCCGAGTGTAGGGCAACAGTCTGCATTCTTTCTTGGGACAGCTTGAATACCTCAACACTCCCACAGGTCGTCAAACACCTTTCTAGCAGGTCCAACATACCGTGCAAGTGTGACTCATTGCCCTAGTCTGAGCTGCACTGAGAATAACCCTCGGCTTCGCATTCGATCTGGGACCCCCTGCCTGAAGTCACCCTGCCTCCAGGAGAATGTCAGCTTGCGTTCCGACTGCAACTAAAGCCCAGTTCCTCGTGTAACACTGCAGGCTTTTGAAGAGCCACGGGCCCGGAGGCTTAGCTGGGGCGTTCCTTGGTTGAGGCAGTTTGCTGTTTGCAGAACACCCTGCTTCGACGAGTTGATTCAAGGAAGGAACCACTGGGTAACCTGTGTCTCTTTGGACTTGTTAGAAAGCACAGGGATGTATGCTGCGTATGCCCGTGGAAATGGGGGCCTGATGGAACTAGCCTTGCTTTCCCATTTGGAAAGCTCCATTCATGCTGCCTTGAAGCTACTTGAAATTGACTGCTGTTGACAGGCCACTAGCCACTGTAGGCATGGCTCTGGGAAGAAAATGAGTTTTCTCCAGGTTAGCCGGGTGCTTCGATGGCCGGGGTGGAGCTCATCCTGCCACGCTCTAGAGCTAAAGGGAAAGTCAACGTGAGTACTGGCCTCGAGGTAAGTCCCTGAGTAGCCGCGCAGAAAGGGAGGCATGCAGCTCTTTCCATGAGGTCTTAGTCGCTGTTCTGCTTTATTATTATTTTTTTTTATTTTGTATTGTTTTTTTAGGCCTTATTGATTGATTGATTGATTGCTATGTTGGGTCTTCGTTTCTGTGCTAGGGCTCTCTCCAATTGCGGTAAGTAGGGGCCACTCTTCATCGCGCTGCATAGGCCTCTCATTATCGCGGCCTCTCTTATTGCGGAGCACAGGCTCCAGCGGCGCAGGCTCAGTAGTTGTGGCTCACGGGCCCAGTTGCTCCACGGCTTGTGGGATCCTCCCAGACCAGGGCTTGAACCCGTGTACCCTGCGTTGGCAGACAGATTCTCAACCACTGCGCCACCAGGGAAGCCCCTGTTCTGCTTTATTTTAAAGGAAGTACCCTTTTCAGGACTCTTAGGCCCCTTGGGTGTGCATCATTTTCCCTCCAAGATCAGTGAGTACCTCCAGACCCCTGTGGGCCTGCTGAGCAACATCGAGGCCCAAAGGTCGGGCCTTCGGAGGCCCTCTGTGTATGCCGAGTGATGGGCAACACACTGCTCGTTCCTTAAGGAGAGCTACATTTCCAGAGCACTGGAACAGCCTCAGGACCACATTTCTAACCAGTGCGACGTGCCATGGAACTGTTCGTCATGGCCCCCGTCTGAGCTGCCATGAGAAAACACTCTGCTTAGGATTCTTCGAGAACCTCGTACCTGAAGTCTCTCTGCTCGAGGAGAAAGTCAGCATCCTACCATGCTGTGTCGCTAACGGGACACTCAGCGTGAGCAGTTGTCTCGAGGTAAGGCCCTGAATTGCCATGCAGAAGCGGAGGCGTGCAGCATTTTCCATGAGGCCGTAGCCGCTGCTCTGCATTGTTTTAACCTCAGTATGCTTTGCAGGACATCTAGGAACCCCGCGTGGGCACCGTATACCCTGCAAGAACACTGAGTACCCTCAGGCCCCCATGGGCCTGCTAAGCCACATCCAGGCCCGTAGTCCTTTGGAACCACTCTGTGTATGCCGAGTGTAGGGCAACAGTCTGCATTCTTTCTTGGGACAGCTTGAATGCCTCAACACTCCCACAGGTCGTCAAACACCTTTCTAGCAGGTCCAACATACCGTGCAAGTGTGACTCATGGCCCTAGTCTGAGCTGCACTGAGAATAACCCTCGGCTTCGCATTCGATCTGGGACCCCCTGCCTGAAGTCACCCTGCCTCCAGGAGAATGTCAGCTTGCGTTCCGACTGCAACTAAAGCCCAGTTCCTCGTGTAACACTGCAGGCTTTTGAAGAGCCTCGGGCCCGGAGGCTTAGCTGGGGCGTTCCTTGGTTGAGGCAGTTTGCTGTTTGCAGAACACCGTGCTTCGACGAGTTGATTCAAGGAAGGAACCACTGGGTAACCTGTGTCTCTTTGGACTTGTTAGAAAGCACAGGGATGTATGCTGCGTATGCCCGTGGAAATGGGGGCCTGATGGAACTAGCCTTGCTTTCCCATTTGGAAAGCTCCATTCATGCTGCCTTGAAGCTACTTGAAATTGACTGATGTTGACAGGCCACTAGCCACTGTAGGCATGGCTCTGGGAAGAAAATGAGTTTTCTCCAGGTTAGCCGGGTGCTTCGATGGCCGGGGTGGAGCTCATCCTGCCACGCTCTAGAGCTAAAGGGAAAGTCAACGTGAGTACTGGCCTCGAGGTAAGTCCCTGAGTAGCCGCGCAGAAAGGGAGGCATGCAGCTCTTTCCATGAGGTCTTAGTCGCTGTTCTGCTTTATTATTATTTTTTTTTTATTTTTTATTGTTTTTTTAGGCCTTATTGATTGATTGATTGATTGCTATGTTGGGTCTTCGTTTCTGTGCTAGGGCTCTCTCCAATTGCGGTAAGTAGGGGCCACTCTTCATCGCGCTGCATAGGCCTCTCATTATCGTGGCCTCTCTTATTGCGGAGCACAGGCTCCAGCGGCGCAGGCTCAGTAGTTGTGGCTCACGGGCCCAGTTGCTCCACGGCTTGTGGGATCCTCCCAGACCAGGGCTTGAACCCGTGTACCCTGCATTGGCAGACAGATTCTCAACCACTGCGCCACCAGGGAAGCCCCTGTTCTGCTTTATTTTAAAGGAAGTACCCTTTTCAGGACTCCTAGGCCCCTTGGGTGTGCATCATTTTCCCTCCAAGATCAGTGAGTACCTCCAGACCCCTGTGGGCCTGCTGAGCAACATCGAGGCCCAAAGGTCGGGCCTTCGGAGGCCCTCTGTGTATGCCGAGTGATGGGCAACACACTTCTCGTTCCTTAAGGAGAGCTACATTTCCAGAGCACTGGAACAGCCTCAGGACCACATTTCTAACCAGTGCGACCTGCCATGGAACTGTTCGTCATGTTCCCCGTCTGAGCTGCCATGAGAAATCACTCTGCTTAGGATTCTTCGAGGACCTCGTACCCGAAGTCTCTCTGCTCGAGGAGAAAGTCAGCATCCTACCATGCTGTGTCGCTAACGGGACACTCAGCATGAGCAGTTGTCTCGAGGTAAGGCCCTGAATTGCCATGCAGAAGCGGAGGCGTGCAGCAGTTTCCAGGAGGACGTAGCCACTGCTCTGCATTGTTTTAACCTCAGTATGCTTTGCAGGACATCTAGGAACCCCGCGTGGGCACCCTATTCCCTGCAAGAACACTGAGTACCCTCAGGCCCCCATGGGCCTGCTAAGCCACATCCAGGCCCGTAGCCCTTTGGAACCACTCTGTGTATGCCGAGTGTAGGGCAACAGTCTGCATTCTTTCTTGGGACAGGTTTAATACCTCAACACTCCCACAGGTCGTCAAACACCTTTCTAGCAGGTCCAACATACCGTGCAAGTGTGACTCATGGCCCTAGTCTGAGCTGCACTGAGAATAACCCTCGGCTTCGCATTCCATCAGGGACCCCCTGCCTGAAGTCACCCTGCCTCCAGGAGAATGTCAGCTTGCGTTCCGACTGCAACTAAAGCCCAGTTCCTCGTGTAACACTGCAGGCTTTTGAAGAGCCACGGGCCCGGAGGCTTAGCTGGGGCGTTCCTTGGTTGAGGCAGTTTGCTGTTTGCAGAACACCGTGCTTCGACGAGTTGATTCAAGGAAGGAACCACTGGGTAACCTGTGTCTCTTTGGACTTGTTAGAAAGCACAGGGATGTATGCTGCGTGTGCCCGTGGAAATGGGGGCCTGATGGAACTAGCCTTGCTTTCCCATTTGGAAAGCTCCATTCATGCTGCCTTGAAGCTACTTGAAATTGACTGCTGTTGACAGGCCACTAGCCACTGTAGGCATGGCTCTGGGAAGAAAATGAGTTTTCTCCAGGTTAGCCGGGTGCTTCGATGGCCGGGGTGGAGCTCATCCTGCCACGCTCTAGAGCTAAAGGGAAAGTCAACGTGAGTACTGGCCTCGAGGTAAGTCCCTGAGTAGCCGCGCAGAAAGGGAGGCATGCAGCTCTTTCCATGAGGTCTTAGTCGCTGTTCTGCTTTATTATTATTATTTTTTTTATTTTTTATTGTTTTTTTAAGACTTATTGATTGATTGATTGATTGCTATGTTGGGTCTTCGTTTCTGTGCTAGGGCTCTCTCCAATTGCGGTAAGTAGGGGCCACTCTTCATCGCGCTGCATAGGCCTCTCATTATCGCGGCCTCTCTTGTTGCGGAGCACAGGCTCCAGCGGCGCAGGCTCAGTAGTTGTGGCTCTCGGGCCCAGTTGCTCCACGGCTTGTGGGATCCTCCCAGACCAGGACTTGAACCCGTGTACCGTGCGTTGGCAGACAGATTCTCAACCACTGCGCCACCAGGGAAGCCCCTGTTCTGCTTTATTTTAAAGGAAGTACCCTTTTCAGGACTCCTAGGCCCCTTGGGTGTGCATCATTTTCCCTCCAAGATCAGTGAGTACCTCCAGACCCCTGTGGGCCTGCTGAGCAACATCGAGGCCCAAAGGTCGGGCCTTCGGAGGCCCTCTGTGTATGCCGAGTGATGGGCAACACACTGCTCGTTCCTTAAGGAGAGCTACATTTCCAGAGCACTGGAACAGCCTCAGGACCACATTTCTAACCAGTGCGACGTGCCATGGAACTGTTCGTCATGGCCCCCGTCTGAGCTGCCATGAGAAAACACTCTGCTTAGGATTCTTCGAGAACCTCGTACCTGAAGTCTCTCTGCTCGAGGAGAAAGTCAGCATCCTACCATGCTGTGTCGCTAACGGGACACTCAGCGTGAGCAGTTGTCTCGAGGTAAGGCCCTGAACTGCCATGCAGAAGCGGAGGCGTGCAGCATTTTCCATGAGGCCGTAGCCGCTGCTCTGCATTGTTTTAACCTCAGTATGCTTTGCAGGACATCTAGGAACCCCGCGTGGGCACCCTATTCCCTGCAAGAACACTGAGTACCCTCAGGCCCCCATGGGCCTGCTAAGCCACATCCAGGCCCGTAGCCCTTTGGAACCACTCTGTGTATGCCGAGTGTAGGGCAACAGTCTGCATTCTTTCTTGGGACAGGTTTAATACCTCAACACTCCCACAGGTCGTCAAACACCTTTCTAGCAGGTCCAACATACCGTGCAAGTGTGACTCATTGCCCTAGTCTGAGCTGCACTGAGAATAACCCTCGGCTTCGCATTCGATCTGGGACCCCCTGCCTGAAGTCACCCTGCCTCCAGGAGAATGTCAGCTTGCGTTCCGACTGCAACTAAAGCCCAGTTCCTCGTGTAACACTGCAGGCTTTTGAAGAGCCACGGGCCCGGAGGCTTAGCTGGGGCGTTCCTTGGTTGAGGCAGTTTGCTGTTTGCAGAACACCCTGCTTCGACGAGTTGATTCAAGGAAGGAACCACTGGGTAACCTGTGTCTCTTTGGACTTGTTAGAAAGCACAGGGATGTATGCTGCGTATGCCCGTGGAAATGGGGGCCTGATGGAACTAGCCTTGCTTTCCCATTTGGAAAGCTCCATTCATGCTGCCTTGAAGCTACTTGAAATTGACTGCTGTTGACAGGCCACTAGCCACTGTAGGCATGGCTCTGGGAAGAAAATGAGTTTTCTCCAGGTTAGCCGGGTGCTTCGATGGCCGGGGTGGAGCTCATCCTGCCACGCTCTAGAGCTAAAGGGAAAGTCAACGTGAGTACTGGCCTCGAGGTAAGTCCCTGAGTAGCCGCGCAGAAAGGGAGGCATGCAGCTCTTTCCATGAGGTCTTAGTCGCTGTTCTGCTTTATTATTATTTTTTTTTTATTTTTTATTGTTTTTTTAAGACTTATTGATTGATTGATTGATTGCTATGTTGGGTCTTCGTTTCTGTGCTAGGGCTCTCTCCAATTGCGGTAAGTAGGGGCCACTCTTCATCGCGCTGCATAGGCCTCTCATTATCGCGGCATCTCTTGTTGCGGAGCACAGGCTCCAGCGGCGCAGGCTCAGTAGTTGTGGCTCTCGGGCCCAGTTGCTCCACGGCTTGTGGGATCCTCCCAGACCAGGGCTTGAACCCGTGTACCCTGCGTTGGCAGACAGATTCTCAACCACTGCGCCACCAGGGAAGCCCCTGTTCTGCTTTATTTTAAAGGAAGTACCCTTTTCAGGACTCCTAGGCCCCTTGGGTGTGCATCATTTTCCCTCCCAGATCAGTGAGTACCTCCAGACCCCTGTGGGCCTGCTGAGCAACATCGAGGCCCAAAGGTCAGGCCTTCGGAGGCCCTCTGTGTATGCCAAGTGATGGGCAACACACTGCTCGTTCCTTAAGGAGAGCTACATTTCCAGAGCATTGGAACAGCCTCAGGACCACATTTCTAACCAGTGCGACGTGCCATGGAACTGTTCGTCATGGCCCCCGTCTGAGCTGCCATGAGAAAACACTCTGCTTAGGATTCTTCGAGAACCTCGTACCTGAAGTCTCTCTGCTCGAGGAGAAAGTCAGCATCCTACCATGCTGTGTCGCTAACGGGACACTCAGCGTGAGCAGTTGTCTCGAGGTAAGGCCCTGAATTGCCATGCAGAAGCGGAGGCGTGCAGCATTTTCCATGAGGCCGTAGCCGCTGCTCTGCATTGTTTTAACCTCAGTACGCTTTGCAGGACATCTAGGAACCCCGCGTGGGCACCGTATACCCTGCAAGAACACTGAGTACCCTCAGGCCCCCATGGGCCTGCTAAGCCACATTCAGGCCCGTAGTCCTTTGGAACCACTCTGTGTATGCCGAGTGTAGGGCAACAGTCTGCATTCTTTCTTGGGACAGCTTGAATACCTCAACACTCCCACAGGTCGTCAAACACCTTTCTAGCAGGTCCAACATACCGTGCAAGTGTGACTCATTGCCCTAGTCTGAGCTGCACTGAGAATAACCCTCGGCTTCGCATTCGATCTGGGACCCCCTGCCTGAAGTCACCCTGCCTCCAGGAGAATGTCAGCTTGCGTTCCGACTGCAACTAAAGCCCAGTTCCTCGTGTAACACTGCAGGCTTTTGAAGAGCCACGGGCCCGGAGGCTTAGCTGGGGCGTTCCTTGGTTGAGGCAGTTTGCTGTTTGCAGAACACCCTGCTTCGACGAGTTGATTCAAGGAAGGAACCACTGGGTAACCTGTGTCTCTTTGGACTTGTTAGAAAGCACAGGGATGCATGCTGCGTGTGCCCTTGGAAATGGGGGTCTGATGGAACTAGCCTTGCTTTCCCATTTGGAAAGCTCCATTCATGCTGCCTTGAAGCTACTTGAAATTGACTGCTGTTGACAGGCCACTAGCCACTGTAGGCATGGCTCTGGGAAGAAAATGAGTTTTCTCCAGGTTAGCCGGGTGCTTCGATGGCCGGGGTGGAGCTCATCCTGCCACGCTCTAGAGCTAAAGGGAAAGTCAACGTGAGTACTGGCCTCGAGGTAAGTCCCTGAGTAGCCGCACAGAAAGGGAGGCATGCAGCTCTTTCCATGAGGTCTTAGTCGCTGTTCTGCTTTATTATTATTTTTTTTTTTATTTTTTATTGTTTTTTTAGGACTTATTGATTGATTGATTGATTGCTATGTTGGGTCTTCGTTTCTGTGCTAGGGCTCTCTCCAATTGCGGTAAGTAGGGGCCACTCTTCATCGCGCTGCATAGGCCTCTCATTATCGCGGCCTCTCTTGTTGCGGAGCACAGGCTCCAGCGGCGCAGGCTCAGTAGTTGTGGCTCACGGGCCCAGTTGCTCCACGGCCTGTGGGATCCTCCCAGACCAGGGCTCGAACCCGTGTACCCTGCATTGGCAGACAGATTCTCAACCACTGCGCCACCAGGGAAGCCCCTGTTCTGCTTTATTTTAAAGGAAGTACCCTTTTCAGGACTCCTAGGCCCCTTGGGTGTGCATCATTTTCCCTCCAAGATCAGTGAGTACCTCCAGACCCCTGTGGGCCTGCTGAGCAACATCGAGGCCCAAAGGTCGGGCCTTCGGAGGCCCTCTGTGTATGCCGAGTGATGGGCAACACACTGCTCGTTCCTTAAGGAGAGCTACATTTCCAGAGCACTGGAACAGCCTCAGGACCACATTTCTAACCAGTGCGACGTGCCATGGAACTGTTCGTCATGGTCCCCGTCTGAGCTGCCATGAGAAATCACTCTGCTTAGGATTCTTCGAGGACCTCGTACCTGAAGTCTCTCTGCTCGAGGAGAAAGTCAGCATCCTACCATGCTGTGTCGCTAACGGGACACTCAGCGTGAGCAGTTGTCTCGAGGTAAGGCCCTGAATTGCCATGCAGAAGCGGAGGCGTGCAGCATTTTCCATGAGGCCGTAGCCGCTGCTCTGCATTGTTTTAACCTCAGTACGCTCTGCAGGACATCTACGAACCCCGCGTGGGCACCCTAATCCCTGCAAGAACACTGAGTACCCTCAGGCCCCCATGGGCCTGCTAAGCCACATCCAGGCCCGTAGCCCTTTGGAACCACTCTGTGTATGCCGAGTGTAGGGCAACAGTCTGCATTCTTTCTTGGGACAGCTTGAATATCTCAACACTCCCACAGGTCGTCAAACACCTTTCTAGCAGGTCCAACATACCGTGCAAGTGTGACTCATGGCCCTAGTCTGAGCGGCACTGAGAATAACCCTCGGCTTCGCATTCGATCTGGGACCCCCTGCCTGAAGTCACCCTGCCTCCAGGAGAATGTCGGCTTGCCTTCCGACTGCAACTAAAGCCCAGTTCCTCGTGTAACACTGCAGGCTTTTGAAGAGCCATGGGCCCGGAGGCTTAGCTGGGGCGTTCCTTGGTTGAGGCAGTTTGCTGTTTGCAGAACACCCTGCTTCGACGAGTTGATTCAAGGAAGGAACCACTGGGTAACCTGTGTCTCTTTGGACTTGTTAGAAAGCACAGGGATGTATGCTGCGTATGCCCGTGGAAATGGGGGCCTGATGGAACTAGCCTTGCTTTCCCATTTGGAAAGCTCCATTCATGCTGCCTTGAAGCTACTTGAAATTGACTGCTGTTGACAGGCCACTAGCCACTGTAGGCATGGCTCTGGGAAGAAAATGAGTTTTCTCCAGGTTAGCCGGGTGCTTCGATGGCCGGGGTGGAGCTCATCCTGCCACGCTCTAGAGCTAAAGGGAAAGTCAACGTGAGTACTGGCCTCGAGGTAAGTCCCTGAGTAGCCGCGCAGAAAGGGAGGCATGCAGCTCTTTCCATGAGGTCTTAGTCGCTGTTCTGCTTTATTATTATTATTTTTTTTATTTTTTATTGTTTTTTTAGGACTTATTGAATGATTGATTGATTGCTATGTTGGGTCTTCGTTTCTGTGCTAGGGCTCTCTCCAATTGCGGTAAGTAGGGGCCACTCTTCACCGCGCTGCATAGGCCTCTCATTATCGCGGCCTCTCTTGTTGCGGAGCACAGGCTCCAGCGGTGCAGGCTCAGTAGTTGTGGCTCACGGGCCCAGTTGCTCCACGGCTTGTGGGATCCTCCCAGACCAGGGCTTGAACCCGTGTACCCTGCGTTGGCAGACAGATTCTCAACCACTGCGCCACCAGGGAAGCCCCTGTTCTGCTTTATTTTAAAGGAAGTACCCTTTTCAGGACTCCTAGGCCCCTTGGGTGTGCATCATTTTCCCTCCCAGATCAGTGAGTACCTCCAGACCCCTGTGGGCCTGCTGAGCAACATCGAGGCCCAAAGGTCAGGCCTTCGGAGGCCCTCTGTGTATGCCGAGTGATGGGCAACACACTGCTCGTTCCTTAAGGAGAGCTACATTTCCAGAGCATTGGAACAGCCTCAGGACCACATTTCTAACCAGTGCGACGTGCCATGGAACTGTTCGTCATGGCCCCCGTCTGAGCTGCCATGAGAAAACACTCTGCTTAGGATTCTTCGAGAACCTCGTACCTGAAGTCTCTCTGCTCGAGGAGAAAGTCAGCATCCTACCATGCTGTGTCGCTAACGGGACACTCAGCGTGAGCAGTTGTCTCGAGGTAAGGCCCTGAATTGCCATGCAGAAGCGGAGGCGTGCAGCATTTTCCATGAGGCCGTAGCCGCTGCTCTGCATTGTTTTAACCTCAGTACGCTTTGCAGGACATCTAGGAACCCCGCGTGGGCACCGTATACCCTGCAAGAACACTGAGTACCCTCAGGCCCCCATGGGCCTGCTAAGCCACATCCAGGCCCGTAGTCCTTTGGAACCACTCTGTGTATGCCGAGTGTAGGGCAACAGTCTGCATTCTTTCTTGGGACAGCTTGAATACCTCAACACTCCCACAGGTCGTCAAACACCTTTCTAGCAGGTCCAACATACCGTGCAAGTGTGACTCATTGCCCTAGTCTGAGCTGCACTGAGAATAACCCTCGGCTTCGCATTCGATCTGGGACCCCCTGCCTGAAGTCACCCTGCCTCCAGGAGAATGTCAGCTTGCGTTCCGACTGCAACTAAAGCCCAGTTCCTCGTGTAACACTGCAGGCTTTTGAAGAGCCACGGGCCCGGAGGCTTAGCTGGGGCGTTCCTTGGTTGAGGCAGTTTGCTGTTTGCAGAACACCCTGCTTCGACGAGTTGATTCAAGGAAGGAACCACTGGGTAACCTGTGTCTCTTTGGACTTGTTAGAAAGCACAGGGATGTATGCTGCGTATGCCCGTGGAAATGGGGGCCTGATGGAACTAGCCTTGCTTTCCCATTTGGAAAGCTCCATTCATGCTGCCTTGAAGCTACTTGAAATTGACTGCTGTTGACAGGCCACTAGCCACTGTAGGCATGGCTCTGGGAAGAAAATGAGTTTTCTCCAGGTTAGCCGGGTGCTTCGATGGCCGGGGTGGAGCTCATCCTGCCACGCTCTAGAGCTAAAGGGAAAGTCAACGTGAGTACTGGCCTCGAGGTAAGTCCCTGAGTAGCCGCGCAGAAAGGGAGGCATGCAGCTCTTTCCATGAGGTCTTAGTCGCTGTTCTGCTTTATTATTATTTTTTTTTATTTTGTATTGTTTTTTTAGGCCTTATTGATTGATTGATTGATTGCTATGTTGGGTCTTCGTTTCTGTGCTAGGGCTCTCTCCAATTGCGGTAAGTAGGAGCCACTCTTCATCGCGCTGCATAGGCCTCTCATTATCGCGGCCTCTCTTATTGCGGAGCACAGGCTCCAGTGGCGCAGGCTCCGTAGTTGTGGCTCACGGGCCCAGTTGCTCCACGGCTTGTGGGATCCTCCCAGACCAGGGCTTGAACCCGTGTACCCTGCGTTGGCAGACATATTCTCAA
Organism: Balaenoptera ricei; assembly: GCF_028023285.1. Taxonomy (NCBI): domain Eukaryota; kingdom Metazoa; phylum Chordata; class Mammalia; order Artiodactyla; family Balaenopteridae; genus Balaenoptera; species Balaenoptera ricei. The sequence continues at coordinate 135,972,000 of NC_082660.1, forward strand.
CCACTGCGCCACCAGGGAAGCCCCTGTTCTGCTTTATTTTAAAGGAAGTACCCTTTTCAGGACTCCTAGGCCCCTTGGGTGTGCATCATTTTCCCTCCAAGATCAGTGAGTACCTCCAGACCCCTGTGGGCCTGCTGAGCAACATCGAGGCCCAAAGGTCGGGCCTTCGGAGGCCCTCTGTGTATGCCGAGTGATGGGCAACACACTGCTCGTTCCTTAAGGAGAGCTACATTTCCAGAGCACTGGAACAGCCTCAGGACCACATTTCTAACCAGTGCGACGTGCCATGGAACTGTTCGTCATGGCCCCCGTCTGAGCTGCCATGAGAAATCACTCTGCTTAGGATTCTTCGAGGACCTCGTACCTGAAGTCTCTCTGCTCGAGGAGAAAGTCAGCATCCTACCATGCTGTGTCGCTAACGGGACACTCAGCATGAGCAGTTGTCTCGAGGTAAGGCCCTGAATTGCCATGCAGAAGCGGAGGCGTGCAGCAGTTTCCAGGAGGACGTAGCCACTGCTCTGCATTGTTTTAACCTCAGTACGCTTTGCAGGACATCTAGGAACCCCGCGTGGGCACCCTATTCCCTGCAAGAACACTGAGTACCCTCAGGCCCCCATGGGCCTGCTAAGCCACATCTAGACCCGTAGCCCTTTGGAACCACTCTGTGTATGCCGAGTGTAGGGTAACAGTCTGCATTCTTTCTTGGGACAGCTTGAATACCTCAACACTCCCACAGGTCGTCAAACACCTTTCTAGCAGGTCCAACATACCGTGCAAGTGTGACTCATTGCCCTAGTCTGAGCTGCACTGAGAATAACCCTCGGCTTCGCATTCGATCTGGGACCCCCTGCCTGAAGTCACCCTGCCTCCAGGAGAATGTCAGCTTGCGTTCCGACTGCAACTAAAGCCCAGTTCCTCGTGTAACACTGCAGGCTTTTGAAGAGCCACGGGCCCGGAGGCTTAGCTGGGGCGTTCCTTGGTTGAGGCAGTTTGCTGTTTGCAGAACACCCTGCTTCGACGAGTTGATTCAAGGAAGGAACCACTGGGTAACCTGTGTCTCTTTGGACTTGTTAGAAAGCACAGGGATGCATGCTGCGTGTGCCCTTGGAAATGGGGGTCTGATGGAACTAGCCTTGCTTTCCCATTTGGAAAGCTCCATTCATGCTGCCTTGAAGCTACTTGAAATTGACTGCTGTTGACAGGCCACTAGCCACTGTAGGCATGGCTCTGGGAAGAAAATGAGTTTTCTCCAGGTTAGCCGGGTGCTTCGATGGCCGGGGTGGAGCTCATCCTGCCACGCTCTAGAGCTAAAGGGAAAGTCAACGTGAGTACTGGCCTCGAGGTAAGTCCCTGAGTAGCCGCGCAGAAAGGGAGGCATGCAGCTCTTTCCATGAGGTCTTAGTCGCTGTTCTGCTTTATTATTATTTTTTTTTATTTTTTATTGTTTTTTTAGGCCTTATTGATTGATTGATTGATTGCTATGTTGGGTCTTCGTTTCTGTGCTAGGGCTCTCTCCAATTGCGGTAAGTAGGGGCCACTCTTCATCGCGCTGCATAGGCCTCTCATTATCGCGGCCTCTCTTGTTGCGGAGCACAGGCTCCAGCGGCGCAGGCTCAGTAGTTGTGGCTCTCGGGCCCAGTTGCTCCACGGCTTGTGGGATCCTCCCAGACCAGGACTTGAACCCGTGTACCCTGCGTTGGCAGACAGATTCTCAACCACTGCGCCACCAGGGAAGCCCCTGTTCCGCTTTATTTTAAAGGAAGTACCCTTTTCAGGACTCCTAGGCCCCTTGGGTGTGCATCATTTTCCCTCCAAGATCAGTGAGTACCTCCAGACCCCTGTGGGCCTGCTGAGCAACATCGAGGCCCAAAGGACAGGCCTTCAGAGGCCCTCTGTGTATGCCGAGTGATGGGCAACACACTGCTCGTTCCTTAAGGAGAGCTACATTTCCAGAGCACTGGAACAGCCTCAGGACCACATTTCTAACCAGTGCGACGTGCCATGGAACTGTTCGTCATGGCCCCCGTCTGAGCTGCCATGAGAAAACACTCTGCTTAGGATTCTTCGAGAACCTCGTACCTGAAGTCTCTCTGCTCGAGGAGAAAGTCAGCATCCTACCATGCTGTGTCGCTAACGGGACACTCAGCGTGAGCAATTGTCTCGAGGTAAGGCCCTGAATTGCCATGCAGAAGCGGAGGCGTGCAGCATTTTCCATGAGGCCGTAGCCGCTGCTCTGCATTGTTTTAACCTCAGTACGCTTTGCAGGACATCTAGGAACCCCGCGTGGGCACCGTATACCCTGCAAGAACACTGAGTACCCTCAGGCCCCCATGGGCCTGCTAAGCCACATCCAGGCCCGTAGTCCTTTGGAACCACTCTGTGTATGCCGAGTGTAGGGCAACAGTCTGCATTCTTTCTTGGGACAGCTTGAATACCTCAACACTCCCACAGGTCGTCAAACACCTTTCTAGCAGGTCCAACATACCGTGCAAGTGTGACTCATTGCCCTAGTCTGAGCTGCACTGAGAATAACCCTCGGCTTCGCATTCGATCTGGGACCCCCTGCCTGAAGTCACCCTGCCTCCAGGAGAATGTCAGCTTGCGTTCCGACTGCAACTAAAGCCCAGTTCCTCGTGTAACACTGCAGGCTTTTGAAGAGCCACGGGCTCGGAGGCTTAGCTGGGGCGTTCCTTGGTTGAGGCAGTTTGCTGTTTGCAGAACACCCTGCTTCGACGAGTTGATTCAAGGAAGGAACCACTGGGTAACCTGTGTCTCTTTGGACTTGTTAGAAAGCACAGGGATGCATGCTGCGTGTGCCCTTGGAAATGGGGGTCTGATGGAACTAGCCTTGCTTTCCCATTTGGAAAGCTCCATTCATGCTGCCTTGAAGCTACTTGAAATTGACTGCTGTTGACAGGCCACTAGCCACTGTAGGCATGGCTCTGGGAAGAAAATGAGTTTTCTCCAGGTTAGCCGGGTGCTTCGATGGCCGGGGTGGAGCTCATCCTGCCACGCTCTAGAGCTAAAGGGAAAGTCAACGTGAGTACTGGCCTCGAGGTAAGTCCCTGAGTAGCCGCGCAGAAAGGGAGGCATGCAGCTCTTTCCATGAGGTCTTAGTCGCTGTTCTGCTTTATTATTATTATTTTTTTTATTTTTTATTGTTTTTTTAGGACTTATTGATTGATTGATTGATTGCTATGTTGGGTCTTCGTTTCTGTGCTAGGGCTCTCTCCAATTGCGGTAAGTAGGGGCCACTCTTCATCGCGCTGCATAGGCCTCTCATTATCGCGGCCTCTCTTGTTGCGGAGCACAGGCTCCAGCGGCGCAGGCTCAGTAGTTGTGGCTCACGGGCCCAGTTGCTCCACGGCCTGTGGGATCCTCCCAGACCAGGGCTCGAACCCGTGTACCCTGCATTGGCAGACAGATTCTCAACCACTGCGCCACCAGGGAAGCCCCTGTTCTGCTTTATTTTAAAGGAAGTACCCTTTTCAGGACTCCTAGGCCCCTTGGGTGTGCATCATTTTCCCTCCAAGATCAGTGAGTACCTCCAGACCCCTGTGGGCCTGCTGAGCAACATCGAGGCCCAAAGGTCGGGCCTTCGGAGGCCCTCTGTGTATGCCGAGTGATGGGCAACACACTGCTCGTTCCTTAAGGAGAGCTACATTTCCAGAGCACTGGAACAGCCTCAGGACCACATTTCTAACCAGTGCGACGTGCCATGGAACTGTTCGTCATGGTCCCCGTCTGAGCTGCCATGAGAAATCACTCTGCTTAGGATTCTTCGAGGACCTCGTACCTGAAGTCTCTCTGCTCGAGGAGAAAGTCAGCATCCTACCATGCTGTGTCGCTAACGGGACACTCAGCGTGAGCAGTTGTCTCGAGGTAAGGCCCTGAATTGCCATGCAGAAGCGGAGGCGTGCAGCATTTTCCATGAGGCCGTAGCCGCTGCTCTGCATTGTTTTAACCTCAGTACGCTCTGCAGGACATCTACGAACCCCGCGTGGGCACCCTAATCCCTGCAAGAACACTGAGTACCCTCAGGCCCCCATGGGCCTGCTAAGCCACATCCAGGCCCGTAGCCCTTTGGAACCACTCTGTGTATGCCGAGTGTAGGGCAACAGTCTGCATTCTTTCTTGGGACAGCTTGAATATCTCAACACTCCCACAGGTCGTCAAACACCTTTCTAGCAGGTCCAACATACCGTGCAAGTGTGACTCATGGCCCTAGTCTGAGCTGCACTGAGAATAACCCTCGGCTTCGCATTCGATCTGGGACCCCCTGCCTGAAGTCACCCTGCCTCCAGGAGAATGTCGGCTTGCGTTCCGACTGCAACTAAAGCCCAGTTCCTCGTGTAACACTGCAGGCTTTTGAAGAGCCACGGGCCCGGAGGCTTAGCTGGGGCGTTCCTTGGTTGAGGCAGTTTGCTGTTTGCAGAACACCCTGCTTCGACGAGTTGATTCAAGGAAGGAACCACTGGGTAACCTGTGTCTCTTTGGACTTGTTAGAAAGCACAGGGATGCATGCTGCGTGTGCCCTTGGAAATGGGGGTCTGATGGAACTAGCCTTGCTTTCCCATTTGGAAAGCTCCATTCATGCTGCCTTGAAGCTACTTGAAATTGACTGCTGTTGACAGGCCACTAGCCACTGTAGGCATGGCTCTGGGAAGAAAATGAGTTTTCTCCAGGTTAGCCGGGTGCTTCGATGGCCGGGGTGGAGCTCATCCTGCCACGCTCTAGAGCTAAAGGGAAAGTCAACGTGAGTACTGGCCTCGAGGTAAGTCCCTGAGTAGCCGCGCAGAAAGGGAGGCATGCAGCTCTTTCCATGAGGTCTTAGTCGCTGTTCTGCTTTATTATTATTATTTTTTTTATTTTTTATTGTTTTTTTAGGACTTATTGATTGATTGATTGATTGCTATGTTGGGTCTTCGTTTCTGTGCTAGGGCTCTCTCCAATTGCGGTAAGTAGGGGCCACTCTTCATCGCGCTGCATAGGCCTCTCATTATCGCGGCCTCTCTTGTTGCGGAGCACAGGCTCCAGCGGCGCAGGCTCAGTAGTTGTGGCTCACGGGCCCAGTTGCTCCACGGCCTGTGGGATCCTCCCAGACCAGGGCTCGAACCCGTGTACCCTGCATTGGCAGACAGATTCTCAACCACTGCGCCACCAGGGAAGCCCCTGTTCTGCTTTATTTTAAAGGAAGTACCCTTTTCAGGACTCCTAGGCCCCTTGGGTGTGCATCATTTTCCCTCCAAGATCAGTGAGTACCTCCAGACCCCTGTGGGCCTGCTGAGCAACATCGAGGCCCAAAGGTCGGGCCTTCGGAGGCCCTCTGTGTATGCCGAGTGATGGGCAACACACTGCTCGTTCCTTAAGGAGAGCTACATTTCCAGAGCACTGGAACAGCCTCAGGACCACATTTCTAACCAGTGCGACGTGCCATGGAACTGTTCGTCATGGCCCCCGTCTGAGCTGCCATGAGAAAACACTCTGCTTAGGATTCTTCGAGGACCTCGTACCTGAAGTCTCTCTGCTCGAGGAGAAAGTCAGCATCCTACCATGCTGTGTCGCTAACGGGACACTCAGCGTGAGCAGTTGTCTCGAGGTAAGGCCCTGAATTGCCATGCAGAAGCGGAGGCGTGCAGCATTTTCCATGAGGCCGTAGCCGCTGCTCTGCATTGTTTTAACCTCAGTACGCTCTGCAGGACATCTACGAACCCCGCGTGGGCACCCTAATCCCTGCAAGAACACTGAGTACCCTCAGGCCCCCATGGGCCTGCTAAGCCACATCCAGGCCCGTAGCCCTTTGGAACCACTCTGTGTATGCCGAGTGTAGGGCAACAGTCTGCATTCTTTCTTGGGACAGCTTGAATATCTCAACACTCCCACAGGTCGTCAAACACCTTTCTAGCAGGTCCAACATACCGTGCAAGTGTGACTCATGGCCCTAGTCTGAGCTGCACTGAGAATAACCCTCGGCTTCGCATTCGATCTGGGACCCCCTGCCTGAAGTCACCCTGCCTCCAGGAGAATGTCGGCTTGCGTTCCGACTGCAACTAAAGCCCAGTTCCTCGTGTAACACTGCAGGCTTTTGAAGAGCCACGGGCCCGGAGGCTTAGCTGGGGCGTTCCTTGGTTGAGGCAGTTTGCTGTTTGCAGAACACCCTGCTTCGACGAGTTGATTCAAGGAAGGAACCACTGGGTAACCTGTGTCTCTTTGGACTTGTTAGAAAGCACAGGGATGCCAGCTGCGTGTGCACGTGGAAATGGGGGCCTGATGGAACTAGCCTTGCTTTCCCATTTGGAAAGCTCCATTCATGCTGCCTTGAAGCTACTTGAAATTGACTGCTGTTGACAGGCCACTAGCCACTGTAGGCATGGCTCTGGGAAGAAAATGAGTTTTCTCCAGGTTAGCCGGGTGCTTCGATGGCCGGGGTGGAGCTCATCCTGCCACGCTCTAGAGCTAAAGGGAAAGTCAACGTGAGTACTGGCCTCGAGGTAAGTCCCTGAGTAGCCGCGCAGAAAGGGAGGCATGCAGCTCTTTCCATGAGGTCTTAGTCGCTGTTCTGCTTTATTATTATTATTTTTTTATTTTTTATTGTTTTTTTAGGCCTTATTGATTGATTGATTGATTGCTATGTTGGGTCTTCGTTTCTGTGCTAGGGCTCTCTCCAATTGCGGTAAGTAGGGGCCACTCTTCATCGCGCTGCATAGGCCTCTCATTATCGCGGCCTCTCTTGTTGCGGAGCACAGGCTCCAGCGGTGCAGGCTCAGTAGTTGTGGCTCACGGGCCCAGTTGCTCCACGGCCTGTGGGATCCTCCCAGACCAGGGCTCGAACCCGTGTACCCTGCATTGGCAGACAGATTCTCAACCACTGCGCCACCAGGGAAGCCCCTGTTCTGCTTTATTTTAAAGGAAGTACCCTTTTCAGGACTCCTAGGCCCCTTGGGTGTGCATCATTTTCCCTCCAAGATCAGTGAGTACCTCCAGACCCCTGTGGGCCTGCTGAGCAACATCGAGGCCCAAAGGTCGGGCCTTCGGAGGCCCTCTGTGTATGCCGAGTGATGGGCAACACGCTGCTCGTTCCTTAAGGAGAGCTACATTTCCAGAGCACTGGAACAGCCTCAGGACCACATTTCTAACCAGTGCGACGTGCCATGGAACTGTTCGTCATGGCCCCCATCTGAGCTGCCATGAGAAAACACTCTGCTTAGGATTCTTCGAGAACCTCGTACCTGAAGTCTCTCTGCTCGAGGAGAAAGTCAGCATCCTACCATGCTGTGTCGCTAACGGGACACTCAGCGTGAGCAGTTGTCTCGAGGTAAGGCCCTGAATTGCCATGCAGACGCGGAGGCGTGCAGCATTTTCCATGAGGCCGTAGCCGCTGCTCTGCATTGTTTTAACCTCAGTACGCTCTGCAGGACATCTACGAACCCGGCGTGGGCACCCTATTCCCTGCAAGAACACTGAGTACCCTCAGGCCCCCATGGGCCTGCTAAGCCACATCCAGGCCCGTAGCCCTTTGGAACCACTCTGTGTATGCCGAGTGTAGGGCAACAGTCTGCATTCTTTCTTGGGACAGCTTGAATATCTCAACACTCCCACAGGTCGTCAAACACCTTTCTAGCAGGTCCAACATACCGTGCAAGTGTGACTCATGGCCCTAGTCTGAGCTGCACTGAGAATAACCCTCGGCTTCGCATTCGATCTGGGACCCCCTGCCTGAAGTCACCCTGCCTCCAGGAGAATGTCAGCTTGCGTTCCGACTGCAACTAAAGCCCAGTTCCTCGTGTAACACTGCAGGCTTTTGAAGAGCCACGGGCTCGGAGGCTTAGCTGGGGCGTTCCTTGGTTGAGGCAGTTTGCTGTTTGCAGAACACCCTGCTTCGACGAGTTGGTTCAAGGAAGGAACCACTGGGTAACCTGTGTCTCTTTGGACTTGTTAGAAAGCACAGGGATGCATGCTGTGTGTGCCCTTGGAAATGGGGGTCTGATGGCACTAGCCTTGCTTTCCCATTTGGAAAGCTCCATTCATGCTGCCTTGAAGCTACTTGAAATTGACTGCTGTTGACAGGCCACTAGCCACTGTAGGCATGGCTCTGGGAAGAAAATGAGTTTTCTCCAGGTTAGCCGGGTGCTTCGATGGCCGGGGTGGAGCTCATCCTGCCACGCTCTAGAGCTAAAGGGAAAGTCAACGTGAGTACTGGCCTCGAGGTAAGTCCCTGAGTAGCCGCGCAGAAAGGGAGGCATGCAGCTCTTTCCATGAGGTCTTAGTCGCTGTTCTGCTTTATTATTATTATTTTTTTTATTTTTTATTGTTTTTTTAGGCCTTATTGATTGATTGATTGATTGCTATGTTGGGTCTTCGTTTCTGTGCTAGGGCTCTCTCCAATTGCGGTAAGTAGGGGCCACTCTTCATCGCGCTGCATAGGCCTCTCATTATCGCGGCCTCTCTTGTTGCGGAGCACAGGCTCCAGCGGTGCAGGCTCAGTAGTTGTGGCTCACGGGCCCAGTTGCTCCACGGCCTGTGGGATCCTCCCAGACCAGGGCTCGAACCCGTGTACCCTGCATTGGCAGACAGATTCTCAACCACTGCGCCACCAGGGAAGCCCCTGTTCTGCTTTATTTTAAAGGAAGTACCCTTTTCAGGACTCCTAGGCCCCTTGGGTGTGCATCATTTTCCCTCCAAGATCAGTGAGTACCTCCAGACCCCTGTGGGCCTGCTGAGCAACATCGAGGCCCAAAGGTCGGGCCTTCGGAGGCCCTCTGTGTATGCCGAGTGATGGGCAACACACTGCTCGTTCCTTAAGGAGAGCTACATTTCCAGAGCACTGGAACAGCCTCAGGACCACATTTCTAACCAGTGCGACGTGCCATGGAACTGTTCGTCATGGCCCCCATCTGAGCTGCCATGAGAAAACACTCTGCTTAGGATTCTTCGAGAACCTCGTACCTGAAGTCTCTCTGCTCGAGGAGAAAGTCAGCATCCTACCATGCTGTGTCGCTAACGGGACACTCAGCGTGAGCAGTTGTCTCGAGGTAAGGCCCTGAACTGCCATGCAGAAGCGGAGGCGTGCAGCATTTTCCATGAGGCCGTAGCCGCTGCTCTGCATTGTTTTAAACTCAGTACGCTCTGCAGGACATCTAGGAACCCCGCGTGGGCACCCTATTCCCTGCAAGAACACTGAGTACCCTCAGGCCCCCATGGGCCTGCTAAGCCACATCTAGACCCGTAGCCCTTTGGAACCACTCTGTGTATGCCGAGTGTAGGGCAACAGTCTGCATTCTTTCTTGGGACAGCTTGAATACCTCAACACTCCCACAGGTCGTCAAACACCTTTCTAGCAGGTCCAACATACCGTGCAAGTGTGACTCATTGCCCTAGTCTGAGCTGCACTGAGAATAACCCTCGGCTTCGCATTCGATCTGGGACCCCCTGCCTGAAGTCACCCTGCCTCCAGGAGAATGTCAGCTTGCGTTCCGACTGCAACTAAAGCCCAGTTCCTCGTGTAACACTGCAGGCTTTTGAAGAGCCACGGGCCCGGAGGCTTAGCTGGGGCGTTCCTTGGTTGAGGCAGTTTGCTGTTTGCAGAACACCCTGCTTCGACGAGTTGATTCAAGGAAGGAACCACTGGGTAACCTGTGTCTCTTTGGACTTGTTAGAAAGCACAGGGATGCATGCTGCGTGTGCCCGTGGAAATGGGGGCCTGATGGAACTAGCCTTGCTTTCCCATTTGGAAAGCTCCATTCATGCTGCCTTGAAGCTACTTGAAATTGACTGCTGTTGACAGGCCACTAGCCACTGTAGGCATGGCTCTGGGAAGAAAATGAGTTTTCTCCAGGTTAGCTGGGTGCTTCGATGGCCGGGGTGGAGCTCATCCTGCCACGCTCTAGAGCTAAAGGGAAAGTCAACGTGAGTACTGGCCTCGAGGTAAGTCCCTGAGTAGCCGCGCAGAAAGGGAGGCATGCAGCTCTTTCCATGAGGTCTTAGTCGCTGTTCTGCTTTATTATTATTTTTTTTTATTTTTTATTGTTTTTTTAGGCCTTATTGATTGATTGATTGATTGCTATGTTGGGTCTTCGTTTCTGTGCTAGGGCTCTCTCCAATTGCGGTAAGTAGGGGCCACTCTTCATCGCGCTGCATAGGCCTCTCATTATCGCGGCCTCTCTTGTTGCGGAGCACAGGCTCCAGCGGCGCAGGCTCAGTAGTTGTGGCTCTCGGGCCCAGTTGCTCCACGGCTTGTGGGATCCTCCCAGACCAGGACTTGAACCCGTGTACCCTGCGTTGGCAGACAGATTCTCAAACACTGCGCCACCAGGGAAGCCCCTGTTCCGCTTTATTTTAAAGGAAGTACCCTTTTCAGGACTCCTAGACCCCTTGGGTGTGCATCATTTTCCCTCCAAGATCAGTGAGTACCTCCAGACCCCTGTGGGCCTGCTGAGCAACATCGAGGCCCAAAGGTCAGGCCTTCGGAGGCCCTCTGTGTATGCCGAGTGATGGGCAACACACTGCTCGTTCCTTAAGGAGAGCTACATTTCCAGAGCACTGGAACAGCCTCAGGACCACATTTCTAACCAGTGCGACGTGCCATGGAACTGTTCGTCATGGCCCCCGTCTGAGCTGCCATGAGAAAACACTCTGCTTAGGATTCTTCGAGAACCTCGTACCTGAAGTCTCTCTGCTCGAGGAGAAAGTCAGCATCCTACCATGCTGTGTCGCTAACGGGACACTCAGCGTGAGCAGTTGTCTCAAGGTAAGGCCCTGAATTGCCATGCAGAAGCGGAGGCGTGCAGCATTTTCCATGAGGCCGTAGCCGCTGCTCTGCATTGTTTTAACCTCAGTACGCTTTGCAGGACATCTAGGAACTCCGCGGGGGAACCGTATACCCTGCAAGAACACTGAGTACCCTCAGGCCCCCATGGGCCTGCTAAGCCACATCCAGGCCCGTAGTCCTTTGGAACCACTCTGTGTATGCCGAGTGTAGGGCAACAGTCTGCATTCTTTCTTGGGACAGCTTGAATACCTCAACACTCCCACAGGTCGTCAAACACCTTTCTAGCAGGTCCAACATACCGTGCAAGTGTGACTCATTGCCCTAGTCTGAGCTGCACTGAGAATAACCCTCGGCTTCGCATTCGATCTGGGACCCCCTGCCTGAAGTCACCCTGCCTCCAGGAGAATGTCAGCTTGCGTTCCGACTGCAACTAAAGCCCAGTTCCTCGTGTAACACTGCAGGCTTTTGAAGAGCCACGGGCTCGGAGGCTTAGCTGGGGCGTTCCTTGGTTGAGGCAGTTTGCTGTTTGCAGAACACCCTGCTTCGACGAGTTGATTCAAGGAAGGAACCACTGGGTAACCTGTGTCTCTTTGGACTTGTTAGAAAGCACAGGGATGCATGCTGCGTGTGCCCTTGGAAATGGGGGTCTGATGGAACTAGCCTTGCTTTCCCATTTGGAAAGCTCCATTCATGCTGCCTTGAAGCTACTTGAAATTGACTGCTGTTGACAGGCCACTAGCCACTGTAGGCATGGCTCTGGGAAGAAAATGAGTTTTCTCCAGGTTAGCCGGGTGCTTCGATGGCCGGGGTGGAGCTCATCCTGCCACGCTCTAGAGCTAAAGGGAAAGTCAACGTGAGTACTGGCCTCGAGGTAAGTCCCTGAGTAGCCGCGCAGAAAGGGAGGCATGCAGCTCTTTCCATGAGGTCTTAGTCGCTGTTCTGCTTTATTATTATTATTTTTTTTATTTTTTATTGTTTTTTTAGGACTTATTGATTGATTGATTGATTGCTATGTTGGGTCTTCGTTTCTGTGCTAGGGCTCTCTCCAATTGCGGTAAGTAGGGGCCACTCTTCATCGCGCTGCATAGGCCTCTCATTATCGCGGCCTCTCTTGTTGCGGAGCACAGGCTCCAGCGGCGCAGGCTCAGTAGTTGTGGCTCACGGGCCCAGTTGCTCCACGGCCTGTGGGATCCTCCCAGACCAGGGCTCGAACCCGTGTACCCTGCATTGGCAGACAGATTCTCAACCACTGCGCCACCAGGGAAGCCCCTGTTCTGCTTTATTTTAAAGGAAGTACCCTTTTCAGGACTCCTAGGCCCCTTGGGTGTGCATCATTTTCCCTCCAAGATCAGTGAGTACCTCCAGACCCCTGTGGGCCTGCTGAGCAACATCGAGGCCCAAAGGTCGGGCCTTCGGAGGCCCTCTGTGTATGCCGAGTGATGGGCAACACACTGCTCGTTCCTTAAGGAGAGCTACATTTCCAGAGCACTGGAACAGCCTCAGGACCACATTTCTAACCAGTGCGACGTGCCATGGAACTGTTCGTCATGGCCCCCGTCTGAGCTGCCATGAGAAAACACTCTGCTTAGGATTCTTCGAGGACCTCGTACCTGAAGTCTCTCTGCTCGAGGAGAAAGTCAGCATCCTACCATGCTGTGTCGCTAACGGGACACTCAGCGTGAGCAGTTGTCTCGAGGTAAGGCCCTGAATTGCCATGCAGAAGCGGAGGCGTGCAGCATTTTCCATGAGGCCGTAGCCGCTGCTCTGCATTGTTTTAACCTCAGTACGCTCTGCAGGACATCTACGAACCCCGCGTGGGCACCCTAATCCCTGCAAGAACACTGAGTACCCTCAGGCCCCCATGGGCCTGCTAAGCCACATCCAGGCCCGTAGCCCTTTGGAACCACTCTGTGTATGCCGAGTGTAGGGCAACAGTCTGCATTCTTTCTTGGGACAGCTTGAATATCTCAACACTCCCACAGGTCGTCAAACACCTTTCTAGCAGGTCCAACATACCGTGCAAGTGTGACTCATGGCCCTAGTCTGAGCTGCACTGAGAATAACCCTCGGCTTCGCATTCGATCTGGGACCCCCTGCCTGAAGTCACCCTGCCTCCAGGAGAATGTCGGCTTGCGTTCCGACTGCAACTAAAGCCCAGTTCCTCGTGTAACACTGCAGGCTTTTGAAGAGCCACGGGCCCGGAGGCTTAGCTGGGGCGTTCCTTGGTTGAGGCAGTTTGCTGTTTGCAGAACACCCTGCTTCGACGAGTTGATTCAAGGAAGGAACCACTGGGTAACCTGTGTCTCTTTGGACTTGTTAGAAAGCACAGGGATGCCAGCTGCGTGTGCACGTGGAAATGGGGGCCTGATGGAACTAGCCTTGCTTTCCCATTTGGAAAGCTCCATTCATGCTGCCTTGAAGCTACTTGAAATTGACTGCTGTTGACAGGCCACTAGCCACTGTAGGCATGGCTCTGGGAAGAAAATGAGTTTTCTCCAGGTTAGCCGGGTGCTTCGATGGCCGGGGTGGAGCTCATCCTGCCACGCTCTAGAGCTAAAGGGAAAGTCAACGTGAGTACTGGCCTCGAGGTAAGTCCCTGAGTAGCCGCGCAGAAAGGGAGGCATGCAGCTCTTTCCATGAGGTCTTAGTCGCTGTTCTGCTTTATTATTATTATTTTTTTATTTTTTATTGTTTTTTTAGGCCTTATTGATTGATTGATTGATTGCTATGTTGGGTCTTCGTTTCTGTGCTAGGGCTCTCTCCAATTGCGGTAAGTAGGGGCCACTCTTCATCGCGCTGCATAGGCCTCTCATTATCGCGGCCTCTCTTGTTGCGGAGCACAGGCTCCAGCGGTGCAGGCTCAGTAGTTGTGGCTCACGGGCCCAGTTGCTCCACGGCCTGTGGGATCCTCCCAGACCAGGGCTCGAACCCGTGTACCCTGCATTGGCAGACAGATTCTCAACCACTGCGCCACCAGGGAAGCCCCTGTTCTGCTTTATTTTAAAGGAAGTACCCTTTTCAGGACTCCTAGGCCCCTTGGGTGTGCATCATTTTCCCTCCAAGATCAGTGAGTACCTCCAGACCCCTGTGGGCCTGCTGAGCAACATCGAGGCCCAAAGGTCGGGCCTTCGGAGGCCCTCTGTGTATGCCGAGTGATGGGCAACACGCTGCTCGTTCCTTAAGGAGAGCTACATTTCCAGAGCACTGGAACAGCCTCAGGACCACATTTCTAACCAGTGCGACGTGCCATGGAACTGTTCGTCATGGCCCCCATCTGAGCTGCCATGAGAAAACACTCTGCTTAGGATTCTTCGAGAACCTCGTACCTGAAGTCTCTCTGCTCGAGGAGAAAGTCAGCATCCTACCATGCTGTGTCGCTAACGGGACACTCAGCGTGAGCAGTTGTCTCGAGGTAAGGCCCTGAATTGCCATGCAGACGCGGAGGCGTGCAGCATTTTCCATGAGGCCGTAGCCGCTGCTCTGCATTGTTTTAACCTCAGTACGCTCTGCAGGACATCTACGAACCCGGCGTGGGCACCCTATTCCCTGCAAGAACACTGAGTACCCTCAGGCCCCCATGGGCCTGCTAAGCCACATCCAGGCCCGTAGCCCTTTGGAACCACTCTGTGTATGCCGAGTGTAGGGCAACAGTCTGCATTCTTTCTTGGGACAGCTTGAATATCTCAACACTCCCACAGGTCGTCAAACACCTTTCTAGCAGGTCCAACATACCGTGCAAGTGTGACTCATGGCCCTAGTCTGAGCTGCACTGAGAATAACCCTCGGCTTCGCATTCGATCTGGGACCCCCTGCCTGAAGTCACCCTGCCTCCAGGAGAATGTCAGCTTGCGTTCCGACTGCAACTAAAGCCCAGTTCCTCGTGTAACACTGCAGGCTTTTGAAGAGCCACGGGCTCGGAGGCTTAGCTGGGGCGTTCCTTGGTTGAGGCAGTTTGCTGTTTGCAGAACACCCTGCTTCGACGAGTTGGTTCAAGGAAGGAACCACTGGGTAACCTGTGTCTCTTTGGACTTGTTAGAAAGCACAGGGATGCATGCTGTGTGTGCCCTTGGAAATGGGGGTCTGATGGAACTAGCCTTGCTTTCCCATTTGGAAAGCTCCATTCATGCTGCCTTGAAGCTACTTGAAATTGACTGCTGTTGACAGGCCACTAGCCACTGTAGGCATGGCTCTGGGAAGAAAATGAGTTTTCTCCAGGTTAGCCGGGTGCTTCGATGGCCGGGGTGGAGCTCATCCTGCCACGCTCTAGAGCTAAAGGGAAAGTCAACGTGAGTACTGGCCTCGAGGTAAGTCCCTGAGTAGCCGCGCAGAAAGGGAGGCATGCAGCTCTTTCCATGAGGTCTTAGTCGCTGTTCTGCTTTATTATTATTATTTTTTTTATTTTTTATTGTTTTTTTAGGCCTTATTGATTGATTGATTGATTGCTATGTTGGGTCTTCGTTTCTGTGCTAGGGCTCTCTCCAATTGCGGTAAGTAGGGGCCACTCTTCATCGCGCTGCATAGGCCTCTCATTATCGCGGCCTCTCTTGTTGCGGAGCACAGGCTCCAGCGGTGCAGGCTCAGTAGTTGTGGCTCACGGGCCCAGTTGCTCCACGGCCTGTGGGATCCTCCCAGACCAGGGCTCGAACCCGTGTACCCTGCATTGGCAGACAGATTCTCAACCACTGCGCCACCAGGGAAGCCCCTGTTCTGCTTTATTTTAAAGGAAGTACCCTTTTCAGGACTCCTAGGCCCCTTGGGTGTGCATCATTTTCCCTCCAAGATCAGTGAGTACCTCCAGACCCCTGTGGGCCTGCTGAGCAACATCGAGGCCCAAAGGTCGGGCCTTCGGAGGCCCTCTGTGTATGCCGAGTGATGGGCAACACACTGCTCGTTCCTTAAGGAGAGCTACATTTCCAGAGCACTGGAACAGCCTCAGGACCACATTTCTAACCAGTGCGACGTGCCATGGAACTGTTCGTCATGGCCCCCGTCTGAGCTGCCATGAGAAATCACTCTGCTTAGGATTCTTCGAGGACCTCGTACCTGAAGTCTCTCTGCTCGAGGAGAAAGTCAGCATCCTACCATGCTGTGTCGCTAACGGGACACTCAGCGTGAGCAGTTGTCTCGAGGTAAGGCCCTGAACTGCCATGCAGAAGCGGAGGCGTGCAGCATTTTCCATGAGGCCGTAGCCGCTGCTCTGCATTGTTTTAAACTCAGTACGCTCTGCAGGACATCTAGGAACCCCGCGTGGGCACCCTATTCCCTGCAAGAACACTGAGTACCCTCAGGCCCCCATGGGCCTGCTAAGCCACATCTAGACCCGTAGCCCTTTGGAACCACTCTGTGTATGCCGAGTGTAGGGCAACAGTCTGCATTCTTTCTTGGGACAGCTTGAATACCTCAACACTCCCACAGGTCGTCAAACACCTTTCTAGCAGGTCCAACATACCGTGCAAGTGTGACTCATTGCCCTAGTCTGAGCTGCACTGAGAATAACCCTCGGCTTCGCATTCGATCTGGGACCCCCTGCCTGAAGTCACCCTGCCTCCAGGAGAATGTCAGCTTGCGTTCCGACTGCAACTAAAGCCCAGTTCCTCGTGTAACACTGCAGGCTTTTGAAGAGCCACGGGCCCGGAGGCTTAGCTGGGGCGTTCCTTGGTTGAGGCAGTTTGCTGTTTGCAGAACACCCTGCTTCGACGAGTTGATTCAAGGAAGGAACCACTGGGTAACCTGTGTCTCTTTGGACTTGTTAGAAAGCACAGGGATGCATGCTGCGTGTGCCCGTGGAAATGGGGGCCTGATGGAACTAGCCTTGCTTTCCCATTTGGAAAGCTCCATTCATGCTGCCTTGAAGCTACTTGAAATTGACTGCTGTTGACAGGCCACTAGCCACTGTAGGCATGGCTCTGGGAAGAAAATGAGTTTTCTCCAGGTTAGCTGGGTGCTTCGATGGCCGGGGTGGAGCTCATCCTGCCACGCTCTAGAGCTAAAGGGAAAGTCAACGTGAGTACTGGCCTCGAGGTAAGTCCCTGAGTAGCCGCGCAGAAAGGGAGGCATGCAGCTCTTTCCATGAGGTCTTAGTCGCTGTTCTGCTTTATTATTATTTTTTTTTATTTTTTATTGTTTTTTTAGGCCTTATTGATTGATTGATTGATTGCTATGTTGGGTCTTCGTTTCTGTGCTAGGGCTCTCTCCAATTGCGGTAAGTAGGGGCCACTCTTCATCGCGCTGCATAGGCCTCTCATTATCGCGGCCTCTCTTGTTGCGGAGCACAGGCTCCAGCGGCGCAGGCTCAGTAGTTGTGGCTCTCGGGCCCAGTTGCTCCACGGCTTGTGGGATCCTCCCAGACCAGGACTTGAACCCGTGTACCCTGCGTTGGCAGACAGATTCTCAAACACTGCGCCACCAGGGAAGCCCCTGTTCCGCTTTATTTTAAAGGAAGTACCCTTTTCAGGACTCCTAGACCCCTTGGGTGTGCATCATTTTCCCTCCAAGATCAGTGAGTACCTCCAGACCCCTGTGGGCCTGCTGAGCAACATCGAGGCCCAAAGGTCAGGCCTTCGGAGGCCCTCTGTGTATGCCGAGTGATGGGCAACACACTGCTCGTTCCTTAAGGAGAGCTACATTTCCAGAGCACTGGAACAGCCTCAGGACCACATTTCTAACCAGTGCGACGTGCCATGGAACTGTTCGTCATGGCCCCCGTCTGAGCTGCCATGAGAAAACACTCTGCTTAGGATTCTTCGAGAACCTCGTACCTGAAGTCTCTCTGCTCAAGGAGAAAGTCAGCATCCTACCATGCTGTGTCGCTAACGGGACACTCAGCGTGAGCAGTTGTCTCAAGGTAAGGCCCTGAATTGCCATGCAGAAGCGGAGGCGTGCAGCATTTTCCATGAGGCCGTAGCCGCTGCTCTGCATTGTTTTAACCTCAGTACGCTTTGCAGGACATCTAGGAACTCCGCGGGGGAACCGTATACCCTGCAAGAACACTGAGTACCCTCAGGCCCCCATGGGCCTGCTAAGCCACATCCAGGCCCGTAGTCCTTTGGAACCACTCTGTGTATGCCGAGTGTAGGGCAACAGTCTGCATTCTTTCTTGGGACAGCTTGAATACCTCAACACTCCCACAGGTCGTCAAACACCTTTCTAGCAGGTCCAACATACCGTGCAAGTGTGACTCATTGCCCTAGTCTGAGCTGCACTGAGAATAACCCTCGGCTTCGCATTCGATCTGGGACCCCCTGCCTGAAGTCACCCTGCCTCCAGGAGAATGTCAGCTTGCGTTCCGACTGCAACTAAAGCCCAGTTCCTCGTGTAACACTGCAGGCTTTTGAAGAGCCACGGGCTCGGAGGCTTAGCTGGGGCGTTCCTTGGTTGAGGCAGTTTGCTGTTTGCAGAACACCCTGCTTCGACGAGTTGATTCAAGGAAGGAACCACTGGGTAACCTGTGTCTCTTTGGACTTGTTAGAAAGCACAGGGATGCATGCTGTGTGTGCCCTTGGAAATGGGGGTCTGATGGAACTAGCCTTGCTTTCCCATTTGGAAAGCTCCATTCATGCTGCCTTGAAGCTACTTGAAATTGACTGCTGTTGACAGGCCACTAGCCACTGTAGGCATGGCTCTGGGAAGAAAATGAGTTTTCTCCAGGTTAGCCGGGTGCTTCGATGGCCGGGGTGGAGCTCATCCTGCCACGCTCTAGAGCTAAAGGGAAAGTCAACGTGAGTACTGGCCTCGAGGTAAGTCCCTGAGTAGCCGCGCAGAAAGGGAGGCATGCAGCTCTTTCCATGAGGTCTTAGTCGCTGTTCTGCTTTATTATTATTTTTTTTTTTATTTTTTATTGTTTTTTTAGGACTTATTGATTGATTGATTGATTGCTATGTTGGGTCTTCGTTTCTGTGCTAGGGCTCTCTCCAATTGCGGTAAGTAGGGGCCACTCTTCATCGCGCTGCATAGGCCTCTCATTATCGCGGCCTCTCTTGTTGCGGAGCACAGGCTCCAGCGGCGCAGGCTCAGTAGTTGTGGCTCACGGGCCCAGTTGCTCCACGGCCTGTGGGATCCTCCCAGACCAGGGCTCGAACCCGTGTACCCTGCATTGGCAGACAGATTCTCAACCACTGCGCCACCAGGGAAGCCCCTGTTCTGCTTTATTTTAAAGGAAGTACCCTTTTCAGGACTCCTAGGCCCCTTGGGTGTGCATCATTTTCCCTCCAAGATCAGTGAGTACCTCCAGACCCCTGTGGGCCTGCTGAGCAACATCGAGGCCCAAAGGTCGGGCCTTCGGAGGCCCTCTGTGTATGCCGAGTGATGGGCAACACACTGCTCGTTCCTTAAGGAGAGCTACATTTCCAGAGCACTGGAACAGCCTCAGGACCACATTTCTAACCAGTGCGACGTGCCATGGAACTGTTCGTCATGGTCCCCGTCTGAGCTGCCATGAGAAATCACTCTGCTTAGGATTCTTCGAGGACCTCGTACCTGAAGTCTCTCTGCTCGAGGAGAAAGTCAGCATCCTACCATGCTGTGTCGCTAACGGGACACTCAGCGTGAGCAGTTGTCTCGAGGTAAGGCCCTGAATTGCCATGCAGAAGCGGAGGCGTGCAGCATTTTCCATGAGGCCGTAGCCGCTGCTCTGCATTGTTTTAACCTCAGTACGCTCTGCAGGACATCTACGAACCCCGCGTGGGCACCCTAATCCCTGCAAGAACACTGAGTACCCTCAGGCCCCCATGGGCCTGCTAAGCCACATCCAGGCCCGTAGCCCTTTGGAACCACTCTGTGTATGCCGAGTGTAGGGCAACAGTCTGCATTCTTTCTTGGGACAGCTTGAATATCTCAACACTCCCACAGGTCGTCAAACACCTTTCTAGCAGGTCCAACATACCGTGCAAGTGTGACTCATGGCCCTAGTCTGAGCGGCACTGAGAATAACCCTCGGCTTCGCATTCGATCTGGGACCCCCTGCCTGAAGTCACCCTGCCTCCAGGAGAATGTCGGCTTGCCTTCCGACTGCAACTAAAGCCCAGTTCCTCGTGTAACACTGCAGGCTTTTGAAGAGCCATGGGCCCGGAGGCTTAGCTGGGGCGTTCCTTGGTTGAGGCAGTTTGCTGTTTGCAGAACACCCTGCTTCGACGAGTTGATTCAAGGAAGGAACCACTGGGTAACCTGTGTCTCTTTGGACTTGTTAGAAAGCACAGGGATGTATGCTGCGTATGCCCGTGGAAATGGGGGCCTGATGGAACTAGCCTTGCTTTCCCATTTGGAAAGCTCCATTCATGCTGCCTTGAAGCTACCTGAAATTGACTGCTGTTGACAGGCCACTAGCCACTGTAGGCATGGCTCTGGGAAGAAAATGAGTTTTCTCCAGGTTAGCCGGGTGCTTCGATGGCCGGGGTGGAGCTCATCCTGCCACGCTCTAGAGCTAAAGGGAAAGTCAACGTGAGTACTGGCCTCGAGGTAAGTCCCTGAGTAGCCGCGCAGAAAGGGAGGCATGCAGCTCTTTCCATGAGGTCTTAGTCGCTGTTCTGCTTTATTATTATTATTTTTTTTATTTTTTATTGTTTTTTTAGGACTTATTGATTGATTGATTGATTGCTATGTTGGGTCTTCGTTTCTGTGCTAGGGCTCTCTCCAATTGCGGTAAGTAGGGGCCACTCTTCACCGCGCTGCATAGGCCTCTCATTATCGCGGCCTCTCTTGTTGTGGAGCACAGGCTCCAGCGGTGCAGGCTCAGTAGTTGTGGCTCACGGGCCCAGTTGCTCCACGGCTTGTGGGATCCTCCCAGACCAGGGCTTGAACCCGTGTACCCTGCGTTGGCAGACAGATTCTCAACCACTGCGCCACCAGGGAAGCCCCTGTTCTGCTTTATTTTAAAGGAAGTACCCTTTTCAGGACTCCTAGGCCCCTTGGGTGTGCATCATTTTCCCTCCCAGATCAGTGAGTACCTCCAGACCCCTGTGGGCCTGCTGAGCAACATCGAGGCCCAAAGGTCAGGCCTTCGGAGGCCCTCTGTGTATGCCGAGTGATGGGCAACACACTGCTCGTTCCTTAAGGAGAGCTACATTTCCAGAGCATTGGAACAGCCTCAGGACCACATTTCTAACCAGTGCGACGTGCCATGGAACTGTTCGTCATGGCCCCCGTCTGAGCTGCCATGAGAAAACACTCTGCTTAGGATTCTTCGAGAACCTCGTACCTGAAGTCTCTCTGCTCGAGGAGAAAGTCAGCATCCTACCATGCTGTGTCGCTAACGGGACACTCAGCGTGAGCAGTTGTCTCGAGGTAAGGCCCTGAATTGCCATGCAGAAGCGGAGGCGTGCAGCATTTTCCATGAGGCCGTAGCCGCTGCTCTGCATTGTTTTAACCTCAGTACGCTTTGCAGGACATCTAGGAACCCCGCGTGGGCACCGTATACCCTGCAAGAACACTGAGTACCCTCAGGCCCCCATGGGCCTGCTAAGCCACATCCAGGCCCGTAGTCCTTTGGAACCACTCTGTGTATGCCGAGTGTAGGGCAACAGTCTGCATTCTTTCTTGGGACAGCTTGAATACCTCAACACTCCCACAGGTCGTCAAACACCTTTCTAGCAGGTCCAACATACCGTGCAAGTGTGACTCATTGCCCTAGTCTGAGCTGCACTGAGAATAACCCTCGGCTTCGCATTCGATCTGGGACCCCCTGCCTGAAGTCACCCTGCCTCCAGGAGAATGTCAGCTTGCGTTCCGACTGCAACTAAAGCCCAGTTCCTCGTGTAACACTGCAGGCTTTTGAAGAGCCACGGGCCCGGAGGCTTAGCTGGGGCGTTCCTTGGTTGAGGCAGTTTGCTGTTTGCAGAACACCCTGCTTCGACGAGTTGATTCAAGGAAGGAACCACTGGGTAACCTGTGTCTCTTTGGACTTGTTAGAAAGCACAGGGATGTATGCTGCGTATGCCCGTGGAAATGGGGGCCTGATGGAACTAGCCTTGCTTTCCCATTTGGAAAGCTCCATTCATGCTGCCTTGAAGCTACTTGAAATTGACTGCTGTTGACAGGCCACTAGCCACTGTAGGCATGGCTCTGGGAAGAAAATGAGTTTTCTCCAGGTTAGCCGGGTGCTTCGATGGCCGGGGTGGAGCTCATCCTGCCACGCTCTAGAGCTAAAGGGAAAGTCAACGTGAGTACTGGCCTCGAGGTAAGTCCCTGAGTAGCCGCGCAGAAAGGGAGGCATGCAGCTCTTTCCATGAGGTCTTAGTCGCTGTTCTGCTTTATTATTATTTTTTTTTATTTTGTATTGTTTTTTTAGGCCTTATTGATTGATTGATTGATTGCTATGTTGGGTCTTCGTTTCTGTGCTAGGGCTCTCTCCAATTGCGGTAAGTAGGAGCCACTCTTCATCGCGCTGCATAGGCCTCTCATTATCGCGGCCTCTCTTATTGCGGAGCACAGGCTCCAGTGGCGCAGGCTCCGTAGTTGTGGCTCACGGGCCCAGTTGCTCCACGGCTTGTGGGATCCTCCCAGACCAGGGCTTGAACCCGTGTACCCTGCGTTGGCAGACAGATTCTCAACCACTGCGCCACCAGGGAAGCCCCTGTTCTGCTTTATTTTAAAGGAAGTACCCTTTTCAGGACTCCTAGGCCCCTTGGGTGTGCATCATTTTCCCTCCAAGATCAGTGAGTACCTCCAGACCCCTGTGGGCCTGCTGAGCAACATCGAGGCCCAAAGGTCGGGCCTTCGGAGGCCCTCTGTGTATGCCGAGTGATGGGCAACACACTGCTCGTTCCTTAAGGAGAGCTACATTTCCAGAGCACTGGAGCAGCCTCAGGACCACATTTCTAACCAGTGCGACGTGCCATGGAACTGTTCGTCATGGCCCCCGTCTGAGCTGCCATGAGAAATCACTCTGCTTAGGATTCTTCGAGGACCTCGTACCTGAAGTCTCTCTGCTCGAGGAGAAAGTCAGCATCCTACCATGCTGTGTCGCTAACGGGACACTCAGCATGAGCAGTTGTCTCGAGGTAAGGCCCTGAATTGCCATGCAGAAGCGGAGGCGTGCAGCAGTTTCCAGGAGGACGTAGCCACTGCTCTGCATTGTTTTAACCTCAGTACGCTTTGCAGGACATCTAGGAACCCCGCGTGGGCACCCTATTCCCTGCAAGAACACTGAGTACCCTCAGGCCCCCATGGGCCTGCTAAGCCACATCTAGACCCGTAGCCCTTTGGAACCACTCTGTGTATGCCGAGTGTAGGGTAACAGTCTGCATTCTTTCTTGGGACAGCTTGAATACCTCAACACTCCCACAGGTCGTCAAACACCTTTCTAGCAGGTCCAACATACCGTGCAAGTGTGACTCATTGCCCTAGTCTGAGCTGCACTGAGAATAACCCTCGGCTTCGCATTCGATCTGGGACCCCCTGCCTGAAGTCACCCTGCCTCCAGGAGAATGTCAGCTTGCGTTCCGACTGCAACTAAAGCCCAGTTCCTCGTGTAACACTGCAGGCTTTTGAAGAGCCACGGGCCCGGAGGCTTAGCTGGGGCGTTCCTTGGTTGAGGCAGTTTGCTGTTTGCAGAACACCCTGCTTCGACGAGTTGATTCAAGGAAGGAACCACTGGGTAACCTGTGTCTCTTTGGACTTGTTAGAAAGCACAGGGATGCATGCTGCGTGTGCCCTTGGAAATGGGGGTCTGATGGAACTAGCCTTGCTTTCCCATTTGGAAAGCTCCATTCATGCTGCCTTGAAGCTACTTGAAATTGACTGCTGTTGACAGGCCACTAGCCACTGTAGGCATGGCTCTGGGAAGAAAATGAGTTTTCTCCAGGTTAGCCGGGTGCTTCGATGGCCGGGGTGGAGCTCATCCTGCCACGCTCTAGAGCTAAAGGGAAAGTCAACGTGAGTACTGGCCTCGAGGTAAGTCCCTGAGTAGCCGCGCAGAAAGGGAGGCATGCAGCTCTTTCCATGAGGTCTTAGTCGCTGTTCTGCTTTATTATTATTTTTTTTTATTTTTTATTGTTTTTTTAGGCCTTATTGATTGATTGATTGATTGCTATGTTGGGTCTTCGTTTCTGTGCTAGGGCTCTCTCCAATTGCGGTAAGTAGGGGCCACTCTTCATCGCGCTGCATAGGCCTCTCATTATCGCGGCCTCTCTTGTTGCGGAGCACAGGCTCCAGCGGTGCAGGCTCAGTAGTTGTGGCTCACGGGCCCAGTTGCTCCACGGCCTGTGGGATCCTCCCAGACCAGGGCTCGAACCCGTGTACCCTGCATTGGCAGACAGATTCTCAACCACTGCGCCACCAGGGAAGCCCCTGTTCTGCTTTATTTTAAAGGAAGTACCCTTTTCAGGACTCCTAGGCCCCTTGGGTGTGCATCATTTTCCCTCCAAGATCAGTGAGTACCTCCAGACCCCTGTGGGCCTGCTGAGCAACATCGAGGCCCAAAGGTCGGGCCTTCGGAGGCCCTCTGTGTATGCCGAGTGATGGGCAACACGCTGCTCGTTCCTTAAGGAGAGCTACATTTCCAGAGCACTGGAACAGCCTCAGGACCACATTTCTAACCAGTGCGACGTGCCATGGAACTGTTCGTCATGGCCCCCATCTGAGCTGCCATGAGAAAACACTCTGCTTAGGATTCTTCGAGAACCTCGTACCTGAAGTCTCTCTGCTCGAGGAGAAAGTCAGCATCCTACCATGCTGTGTCGCTAACGGGACACTCAGCGTGAGCAGTTGTCTCGAGGTAAGGCCCTGAATTGCCATGCAGACGCGGAGGCGTGCAGCATTTTCCATGAGGCCGTAGCCGCTGCTCTGCATTGTTTTAACCTCAGTACGCTCTGCAGGACATCTACGAACCCGGCGTGGGCACCCTATTCCCTGCAAGAACACTGAGTACCCTCAGGCCCCCATGGGCCTGCTAAGCCACATCCAGGCCCGTAGCCCTTTGGAACCACTCTGTGTATGCCGAGTGTAGGGCAACAGTCTGCATTCTTTCTTGGGACAGCTTGAATATCTCAACACTCCCACAGGTCGTCAAACACCTTTCTAGCAGGTCCAACATACCGTGCAAGTGTGACTCATGGCCCTAGTCTGAGCTGCACTGAGAATAACCCTCGGCTTCGCATTCGATCTGGGACCCCCTGCCTGAAGTCACCCTGCCTCCAGGAGAATGTCAGCTTGCGTTCCGACTGCAACTAAAGCCCAGTTCCTCGTGTAACACTGCAGGCTTTTGAAGAGCCACGGGCTCGGAGGCTTAGCTGGGGCGTTCCTTGGTTGAGGCAGTTTGCTGTTTGCAGAACACCCTGCTTCGACGAGTTGGTTCAAGGAAGGAACCACTGGGTAACCTGTGTCTCTTTGGACTTGTTAGAAAGCACAGGGATGCATGCTGTGTGTGCCCTTGGAAATGGGGGTCTGATGGAACTAGCCTTGCTTTCCCATTTGGAAAGCTCCATTCATGCTGCCTTGAAGCTACTTGAAATTGACTGCTGTTGACAGGCCACTAGCCACTGTAGGCATGGCTCTGGGAAGAAAATGAGTTTTCTCCAGGTTAGCCGGGTGCTTCGATGGCCGGGGTGGAGCTCATCCTGCCACGCTCTAGAGCTAAAGGGAAAGTCAACGTGAGTACTGGCCTCGAGGTAAGTCCCTGAGTAGCCGCGCAGAAAGGGAGGCATGCAGCTCTTTCCATGAGGTCTTAGTCGCTGTTCTGCTTTATTATTATTATTTTTTTTATTTTTTATTGTTTTTTTAGGCCTTATTGATTGATTGATTGATTGCTATGTTGGGTCTTCGTTTCTGTGCTAGGGCTCTCTCCAATTGCGGTAAGTAGGGGCCACTCTTCATCGCGCTGCATAGGCCTCTCATTATCGCGGCCTCTCTTGTTGCGGAGCACAGGCTCCAGCGGTGCAGGCTCAGTAGTTGTGGCTCACGGGCCCAGTTGCTCCACGGCCTGTGGGATCCTCCCAGACCAGGGCTCGAACCCGTGTACCCTGCATTGGCAGACAGATTCTCAACCACTGCGCCACCAGGGAAGCCCCTGTTCTGCTTTATTTTAAAGGAAGTACCCTTTTCAGGACTCCTAGGCCCCTTGGGTGTGCATCATTTTCCCTCCAAGATCAGTGAGTACCTCCAGACCCCTGTGGGCCTGCTGAGCAACATCGAGGCCCAAAGGTCGGGCCTTCGGAGGCCCTCTGTGTATGCCGAGTGATGGGCAACACACTGCTCGTTCCTTAAGGAGAGCTACATTTCCAGAGCACTGGAACAGCCTCAGGACCACATTTCTAACCAGTGCGACGTGCCATGGAACTGTTCGTCATGGCCCCCGTCTGAGCTGCCATGAGAAATCACTCTGCTTAGGATTCTTCGAGGACCTCGTACCTGAAGTCTCTCTGCTCGAGGAGAAAGTCAGCATCCTACCATGCTGTGTCGCTAACGGGACACTCAGCGTGAGCAGTTGTCTCGAGGTAAGGCCCTGAACTGCCATGCAGAAGCGGAGGCGTGCAGCATTTTCCATGAGGCCGTAGCCGCTGCTCTGCATTGTTTTAAACTCAGTACGCTCTGCAGGACATCTAGGAACCCCGCGTGGGCACCCTATTCCCTGCAAGAACACTGAGTACCCTCAGGCCCCCATGGGCCTGCTAAGCCACATCTAGACCCGTAGCCCTTTGGAACCACTCTGTGTATGCCGAGTGTAGGGCAACAGTCTGCATTCTTTCTTGGGACAGCTTGAATACCTCAACACTCCCACAGGTCGTCAAACACCTTTCTAGCAGGTCCAACATACCGTGCAAGTGTGACTCATTGCCCTAGTCTGAGCTGCACTGAGAATAACCCTCGGCTTCGCATTCGATCTGGGACCCCCTGCCTGAAGTCACCCTGCCTCCAGGAGAATGTCAGCTTGCGTTCCGACTGCAACTAAAGCCCAGTTCCTCGTGTAACACTGCAGGCTTTTGAAGAGCCACGGGCCCGGAGGCTTAGCTGGGGCGTTCCTTGGTTGAGGCAGTTTGCTGTTTGCAGAACACCCTGCTTCGACGAGTTGATTCAAGGAAGGAACCACTGGGTAACCTGTGTCTCTTTG
Organism: Balaenoptera ricei; assembly: GCF_028023285.1. Taxonomy (NCBI): domain Eukaryota; kingdom Metazoa; phylum Chordata; class Mammalia; order Artiodactyla; family Balaenopteridae; genus Balaenoptera; species Balaenoptera ricei. The sequence goes on from NC_082660.1 coordinate 135,998,807, forward strand.
GACTTGTTAGAAAGCACAGGGATGCATGCTGCGTGTGCCCGTGGAAATGGGGGCCTGATGGAACTAGCCTTGCTTTCCCATTTGGAAAGCTCCATTCATGCTGCCTTGAAGCTACTTGAAATTGACTGCTGTTGACAGGCCACTAGCCACTGTAGGCATGGCTCTGGGAAGAAAATGAGTTTTCTCCAGGTTAGCTGGGTGCTTCGATGGCCGGGGTGGAGCTCATCCTGCCACGCTCTAGAGCTAAAGGGAAAGTCAACGTGAGTACTGGCCTCGAGGTAAGTCCCTGAGTAGCCGCGCAGAAAGGGAGGCATGCAGCTCTTTCCATGAGGTCTTAGTCGCTGTTCTGCTTTATTATTATTTTTTTTTATTTTTTATTGTTTTTTTAGGCCTTATTGATTGATTGATTGATTGCTATGTTGGGTCTTCGTTTCTGTGCTAGGGCTCTCTCCAATTGCGGTAAGTAGGGGCCACTCTTCATCGCGCTGCATAGGCCTCTCATTATCGCGGCCTCTCTTGTTGCGGAGCACAGGCTCCAGCGGCGCAGGCTCAGTAGTTGTGGCTCTCGGGCCCAGTTGCTCCACGGCTTGTGGGATCCTCCCAGACCAGGACTTGAACCCGTGTACCCTGCGTTGGCAGACAGATTCTCAAACACTGCGCCACCAGGGAAGCCCCTGTTCCGCTTTATTTTAAAGGAAGTACCCTTTTCAGGACTCCTAGACCCCTTGGGTGTGCATCATTTTCCCTCCAAGATCAGTGAGTACCTCCAGACCCCTGTGGGCCTGCTGAGCAACATCGAGGCCCAAAGGTCAGGCCTTCGGAGGCCCTCTGTGTATGCCGAGTGATGGGCAACACACTGCTCGTTCCTTAAGGAGAGCTACATTTCCAGAGCACTGGAACAGCCTCAGGACCACATTTCTAACCAGTGCGACGTGCCATGGAACTGTTCGTCATGGCCCCCGTCTGAGCTGCCATGAGAAAACACTCTGCTTAGGATTCTTCGAGAACCTCGTACCTGAAGTCTCTCTGCTCAAGGAGAAAGTCAGCATCCTACCATGCTGTGTCGCTAACGGGACACTCAGCGTGAGCAGTTGTCTCAAGGTAAGGCCCTGAATTGCCATGCAGAAGCGGAGGCGTGCAGCATTTTCCATGAGGCCGTAGCCGCTGCTCTGCATTGTTTTAACCTCAGTACGCTTTGCAGGACATCTAGGAACTCCGCGGGGGAACCGTATACCCTGCAAGAACACTGAGTACCCTCAGGCCCCCATGGGCCTGCTAAGCCACATCCAGGCCCGTAGTCCTTTGGAACCACTCTGTGTATGCCGAGTGTAGGGCAACAGTCTGCATTCTTTCTTGGGACAGCTTGAATACCTCAACACTCCCACAGGTCGTCAAACACCTTTCTAGCAGGTCCAACATACCGTGCAAGTGTGACTCATTGCCCTAGTCTGAGCTGCACTGAGAATAACCCTCGGCTTCGCATTCGATCTGGGACCCCCTGCCTGAAGTCACCCTGCCTCCAGGAGAATGTCAGCTTGCGTTCCGACTGCAACTAAAGCCCAGTTCCTCGTGTAACACTGCAGGCTTTTGAAGAGCCACGGGCTCGGAGGCTTAGCTGGGGCGTTCCTTGGTTGAGGCAGTTTGCTGTTTGCAGAACACCCTGCTTCGACGAGTTGATTCAAGGAAGGAACCACTGGGTAACCTGTGTCTCTTTGGACTTGTTAGAAAGCACAGGGATGCATGCTGTGTGTGCCCTTGGAAATGGGGGTCTGATGGAACTAGCCTTGCTTTCCCATTTGGAAAGCTCCATTCATGCTGCCTTGAAGCTACTTGAAATTGACTGCTGTTGACAGGCCACTAGCCACTGTAGGCATGGCTCTGGGAAGAAAATGAGTTTTCTCCAGGTTAGCCGGGTGCTTCGATGGCCGGGGTGGAGCTCATCCTGCCACGCTCTAGAGCTAAAGGGAAAGTCAACGTGAGTACTGGCCTCGAGGTAAGTCCCTGAGTAGCCGCGCAGAAAGGGAGGCATGCAGCTCTTTCCATGAGGTCTTAGTCGCTGTTCTGCTTTATTATTATTTTTTTTTTTATTTTTTATTGTTTTTTTAGGACTTATTGATTGATTGATTGATTGCTATGTTGGGTCTTCGTTTCTGTGCTAGGGCTCTCTCCAATTGCGGTAAGTAGGGGCCACTCTTCATCGCGCTGCATAGGCCTCTCATTATCGCGGCCTCTCTTGTTGCGGAGCACAGGCTCCAGCGGCGCAGGCTCAGTAGTTGTGGCTCACGGGCCCAGTTGCTCCACGGCCTGTGGGATCCTCCCAGACCAGGGCTCGAACCCGTGTACCCTGCATTGGCAGACAGATTCTCAACCACTGCGCCACCAGGGAAGCCCCTGTTCTGCTTTATTTTAAAGGAAGTACCCTTTTCAGGACTCCTAGGCCCCTTGGGTGTGCATCATTTTCCCTCCAAGATCAGTGAGTACCTCCAGACCCCTGTGGGCCTGCTGAGCAACATCGAGGCCCAAAGGTCGGGCCTTCGGAGGCCCTCTGTGTATGCCGAGTGATGGGCAACACACTGCTCGTTCCTTAAGGAGAGCTACATTTCCAGAGCACTGGAACAGCCTCAGGACCACATTTCTAACCAGTGCGACGTGCCATGGAACTGTTCGTCATGGTCCCCGTCTGAGCTGCCATGAGAAATCACTCTGCTTAGGATTCTTCGAGGACCTCGTACCTGAAGTCTCTCTGCTCGAGGAGAAAGTCAGCATCCTACCATGCTGTGTCGCTAACGGGACACTCAGCGTGAGCAGTTGTCTCGAGGTAAGGCCCTGAATTGCCATGCAGAAGCGGAGGCGTGCAGCATTTTCCATGAGGCCGTAGCCGCTGCTCTGCATTGTTTTAACCTCAGTACGCTCTGCAGGACATCTACGAACCCCGCGTGGGCACCCTAATCCCTGCAAGAACACTGAGTACCCTCAGGCCCCCATGGGCCTGCTAAGCCACATCCAGGCCCGTAGCCCTTTGGAACCACTCTGTGTATGCCGAGTGTAGGGCAACAGTCTGCATTCTTTCTTGGGACAGCTTGAATATCTCAACACTCCCACAGGTCGTCAAACACCTTTCTAGCAGGTCCAACATACCGTGCAAGTGTGACTCATGGCCCTAGTCTGAGCGGCACTGAGAATAACCCTCGGCTTCGCATTCGATCTGGGACCCCCTGCCTGAAGTCACCCTGCCTCCAGGAGAATGTCGGCTTGCCTTCCGACTGCAACTAAAGCCCAGTTCCTCGTGTAACACTGCAGGCTTTTGAAGAGCCATGGGCCCGGAGGCTTAGCTGGGGCGTTCCTTGGTTGAGGCAGTTTGCTGTTTGCAGAACACCCTGCTTCGACGAGTTGATTCAAGGAAGGAACCACTGGGTAACCTGTGTCTCTTTGGACTTGTTAGAAAGCACAGGGATGTATGCTGCGTATGCCCGTGGAAATGGGGGCCTGATGGAACTAGCCTTGCTTTCCCATTTGGAAAGCTCCATTCATGCTGCCTTGAAGCTACCTGAAATTGACTGCTGTTGACAGGCCACTAGCCACTGTAGGCATGGCTCTGGGAAGAAAATGAGTTTTCTCCAGGTTAGCCGGGTGCTTCGATGGCCGGGGTGGAGCTCATCCTGCCACGCTCTAGAGCTAAAGGGAAAGTCAACGTGAGTACTGGCCTCGAGGTAAGTCCCTGAGTAGCCGCGCAGAAAGGGAGGCATGCAGCTCTTTCCATGAGGTCTTAGTCGCTGTTCTGCTTTATTATTATTATTTTTTTTATTTTTTATTGTTTTTTTAGGACTTATTGATTGATTGATTGATTGCTATGTTGGGTCTTCGTTTCTGTGCTAGGGCTCTCTCCAATTGCGGTAAGTAGGGGCCACTCTTCACCGCGCTGCATAGGCCTCTCATTATCGCGGCCTCTCTTGTTGTGGAGCACAGGCTCCAGCGGTGCAGGCTCAGTAGTTGTGGCTCACGGGCCCAGTTGCTCCACGGCTTGTGGGATCCTCCCAGACCAGGGCTTGAACCCGTGTACCCTGCGTTGGCAGACAGATTCTCAACCACTGCGCCACCAGGGAAGCCCCTGTTCTGCTTTATTTTAAAGGAAGTACCCTTTTCAGGACTCCTAGGCCCCTTGGGTGTGCATCATTTTCCCTCCCAGATCAGTGAGTACCTCCAGACCCCTGTGGGCCTGCTGAGCAACATCGAGGCCCAAAGGTCAGGCCTTCGGAGGCCCTCTGTGTATGCCGAGTGATGGGCAACACACTGCTCGTTCCTTAAGGAGAGCTACATTTCCAGAGCATTGGAACAGCCTCAGGACCACATTTCTAACCAGTGCGACGTGCCATGGAACTGTTCGTCATGGCCCCCGTCTGAGCTGCCATGAGAAAACACTCTGCTTAGGATTCTTCGAGAACCTCGTACCTGAAGTCTCTCTGCTCGAGGAGAAAGTCAGCATCCTACCATGCTGTGTCGCTAACGGGACACTCAGCGTGAGCAGTTGTCTCGAGGTAAGGCCCTGAATTGCCATGCAGAAGCGGAGGCGTGCAGCATTTTCCATGAGGCCGTAGCCGCTGCTCTGCATTGTTTTAACCTCAGTACGCTTTGCAGGACATCTAGGAACCCCGCGTGGGCACCGTATACCCTGCAAGAACACTGAGTACCCTCAGGCCCCCATGGGCCTGCTAAGCCACATCCAGGCCCGTAGTCCTTTGGAACCACTCTGTGTATGCCGAGTGTAGGGCAACAGTCTGCATTCTTTCTTGGGACAGCTTGAATACCTCAACACTCCCACAGGTCGTCAAACACCTTTCTAGCAGGTCCAACATACCGTGCAAGTGTGACTCATTGCCCTAGTCTGAGCTGCACTGAGAATAACCCTCGGCTTCGCATTCGATCTGGGACCCCCTGCCTGAAGTCACCCTGCCTCCAGGAGAATGTCAGCTTGCGTTCCGACTGCAACTAAAGCCCAGTTCCTCGTGTAACACTGCAGGCTTTTGAAGAGCCACGGGCCCGGAGGCTTAGCTGGGGCGTTCCTTGGTTGAGGCAGTTTGCTGTTTGCAGAACACCCTGCTTCGACGAGTTGATTCAAGGAAGGAACCACTGGGTAACCTGTGTCTCTTTGGACTTGTTAGAAAGCACAGGGATGTATGCTGCGTATGCCCGTGGAAATGGGGGCCTGATGGAACTAGCCTTGCTTTCCCATTTGGAAAGCTCCATTCATGCTGCCTTGAAGCTACTTGAAATTGACTGCTGTTGACAGGCCACTAGCCACTGTAGGCATGGCTCTGGGAAGAAAATGAGTTTTCTCCAGGTTAGCCGGGTGCTTCGATGGCCGGGGTGGAGCTCATCCTGCCACGCTCTAGAGCTAAAGGGAAAGTCAACGTGAGTACTGGCCTCGAGGTAAGTCCCTGAGTAGCCGCGCAGAAAGGGAGGCATGCAGCTCTTTCCATGAGGTCTTAGTCGCTGTTCTGCTTTATTATTATTTTTTTTTATTTTGTATTGTTTTTTTAGGCCTTATTGATTGATTGATTGATTGCTATGTTGGGTCTTCGTTTCTGTGCTAGGGCTCTCTCCAATTGCGGTAAGTAGGAGCCACTCTTCATCGCGCTGCATAGGCCTCTCATTATCGCGGCCTCTCTTATTGCGGAGCACAGGCTCCAGTGGCGCAGGCTCCGTAGTTGTGGCTCACGGGCCCAGTTGCTCCACGGCTTGTGGGATCCTCCCAGACCAGGGCTTGAACCCGTGTACCCTGCGTTGGCAGACAGATTCTCAACCACTGCGCCACCAGGGAAGCCCCTGTTCTGCTTTATTTTAAAGGAAGTACCCTTTTCAGGACTCCTAGGCCCCTTGGGTGTGCATCATTTTCCCTCCAAGATCAGTGAGTACCTCCAGACCCCTGTGGGCCTGCTGAGCAACATCGAGGCCCAAAGGTCGGGCCTTCGGAGGCCCTCTGTGTATGCCGAGTGATGGGCAACACACTGCTCGTTCCTTAAGGAGAGCTACATTTCCAGAGCACTGGAGCAGCCTCAGGACCACATTTCTAACCAGTGCGACGTGCCATGGAACTGTTCGTCATGGCCCCCGTCTGAGCTGCCATGAGAAATCACTCTGCTTAGGATTCTTCGAGGACCTCGTACCTGAAGTCTCTCTGCTCGAGGAGAAAGTCAGCATCCTACCATGCTGTGTCGCTAACGGGACACTCAGCATGAGCAGTTGTCTCGAGGTAAGGCCCTGAATTGCCATGCAGAAGCGGAGGCGTGCAGCAGTTTCCAGGAGGACGTAGCCACTGCTCTGCATTGTTTTAACCTCAGTACGCTTTGCAGGACATCTAGGAACCCCGCGTGGGCACCCTATTCCCTGCAAGAACACTGAGTACCCTCAGGCCCCCATGGGCCTGCTAAGCCACATCTAGACCCGTAGCCCTTTGGAACCACTCTGTGTATGCCGAGTGTAGGGTAACAGTCTGCATTCTTTCTTGGGACAGCTTGAATACCTCAACACTCCCACAGGTCGTCAAACACCTTTCTAGCAGGTCCAACATACCGTGCAAGTGTGACTCATTGCCCTAGTCTGAGCTGCACTGAGAATAACCCTCGGCTTCGCATTCGATCTGGGACCCCCTGCCTGAAGTCACCCTGCCTCCAGGAGAATGTCAGCTTGCGTTCCGACTGCAACTAAAGCCCAGTTCCTCGTGTAACACTGCAGGCTTTTGAAGAGCCACGGGCCCGGAGGCTTAGCTGGGGCGTTCCTTGGTTGAGGCAGTTTGCTGTTTGCAGAACACCCTGCTTCGACGAGTTGATTCAAGGAAGGAACCACTGGGTAACCTGTGTCTCTTTGGACTTGTTAGAAAGCACAGGGATGCATGCTGCGTGTGCCCTTGGAAATGGGGGTCTGATGGAACTAGCCTTGCTTTCCCATTTGGAAAGCTCCATTCATGCTGCCTTGAAGCTACTTGAAATTGACTGCTGTTGACAGGCCACTAGCCACTGTAGGCATGGCTCTGGGAAGAAAATGAGTTTTCTCCAGGTTAGCCGGGTGCTTCGATGGCCGGGGTGGAGCTCATCCTGCCACGCTCTAGAGCTAAAGGGAAAGTCAACGTGAGTACTGGCCTCGAGGTAAGTCCCTGAGTAGCCGCGCAGAAAGGGAGGCATGCAGCTCTTTCCATGAGGTCTTAGTCGCTGTTCTGCTTTATTATTATTTTTTTTTATTTTTTATTGTTTTTTTAGGCCTTATTGATTGATTGATTGATTGCTATGTTGGGTCTTCGTTTCTGTGCTAGGGCTCTCTCCAATTGCGGTAAGTAGGGGCCACTCTTCATCGCGCTGCATAGGCCTCTCATTATCGCGGCCTCTCTTGTTGCGGAGCACAGGCTCCAGCGGCGCAGGCTCAGTAGTTGTGGCTCTCGGGCCCAGTTGCTCCACGGCTTGTGGGATCCTCCCAGACCAGGACTTGAACCCGTGTACCCTGCGTTGGCAGACAGATTCTCAACCACTGCGCCACTAGGGAAGCCCCTGTTCCGCTTTATTTTAAAGGAAGTACCCTTTTCAGGACTCCTAGGCCCCTTGGGTGTGCATCATTTTCCCTCCAAGATCAGTGAGTACCTCCAGACCCCTGTGGGCCTGCTGAGCAACATCGAGGCCCAAAGGACAGGCCTTCAGAGGCCCTCTGTGTATGCCGAGTGATGGGCAACACACTGCTCGTTCCTTAAGGAGAGCTACATTTCCAGAGCACTGGAACAGCCTCAGGACCACATTTCTAACCAGTGCGACGTGCCATGGAACTGTTCGTCATGGCCCCCGTCTGAGCTGCCATGAGAAAACACTCTGCTTAGGATTCTTCGAGAACCTCGTACCTGAAGTCTCTCTGCTCGAGGAGAAAGTCAGCATCCTACCATGCTGTGTCGCTAACGGGACACTCAGCGTGAGCAGTTGTCTCAAGGTAAGGCCCTGAATTGCCATGCAGAAGCGGAGGCGTGCAGCATTTTCCATGAGGCCGTAGCCGCTGCTCTGCATTGTTTTAACCTCAGTATGCTTTGCAGGACATCTAGGAACCCCGCGTGGGCACCGTATACCCTGCAAGAACACTGAGTACCCTCAGGCCCCCATGGGCCTGCTAAGCCACATCCAGGCCCGTAGTCCTTTGGAACCACTCTGTGTATGCCGAGTGTAGGGCAACAGTCTGCATTCTTTCTTGGGACAGCTTGAATACCTCAACACTCCCACAGGTCGTCAAACACCTTTCTAGCAGGTCCAACATACCGTGCAAGTGTGACTCATTGCCCTAGTCTGAGCTGCACTGAGAATAACCCTCGGCTTCGCATTCGATCTGGGACCCCCTGCCTGAAGTCACCCTGCCTCCAGGAGAATGTCAGCTTGCGTTCCGACTGCAACTAAAGCCCAGTTCCTCGTGTAACACTGCAGGCTTTTGAAGAGCCACGGGCTCGGAGGCTTAGCTGGGGTGTTCCTTGGTTGAGGCAGTTTGCTGTTTGCAGAACACCCTGCTTCGACGAGTTGATTCAAGGAAGGAACCACTGGGTAACCTGTGTCTCTTTGGACTTGTTAGAAAGCACAGGGATGCATGCTGCGTGTGCCCTTGGAAATGGGGGTCTGATGGAACTAGCCTTGCTTTCCCATTTGGAAAGCTCCATTCATGCTGCCTTGAAGCTACTTGAAATTGACTGCTGTTGACAGGCCACTAGCCACTGTAGGCATGGCTCTGGGAAGAAAATGAGTTTTCTCCAGGTTAGCCGGGTGCTTCGATGGCCGGGGTGGAGCTCATCCTGCCACGCTCTAGAGCTAAAGGGAAAGTCAACGTGAGTACTGGCCTCGAGGTAAGTCCCTGAGTAGCCGCGCAGAAAGGGAGGCATGCAGCTCTTTCCATGAGGTCTTAGTCGCTGTTCTGCTTTATTATTATTATTTTTTTTATTTTTTATTGTTTTTTTAGGACTTATTGATTGATTGATTGATTGCTATGTTGGGTCTTCGTTTCTGTGCTAGGGCTCTCTCCAATTGCGGTAAGTAGGGGCCACTCTTCATCGCGCTGCATAGGCCTCTCATTATCGCGGCCTCTCTTGTTGCGGAGCACAGGCTCCAGCGGCGCAGGCTCAGTAGTTGTGGCTCACGGGCCCAGTTGCTCCACGGCCTGTGGGATCCTCCCAGACCAGGGCTCGAACCCGTGTACCCTGCGTTGGCAGACAGATTCTCAACCACTGCGCCACCAGGGAAGCCCCTGTTCTGCTTTATTTTAAAGGAAGTACCCTTTTCAGGACTCCTAGGCCCCTTGGGTGTGCATCATTTTCCCTCCAAGATCAGTGAGTACCTCCAGACCCCTGTGGGCCTGCTGAGCAACATCGAGGCCCAAAGGTCGGGCCTTCGGAGGCCCTCTGTGTATGCCGAGTGATGGGCAACACACTGCTCGTTCCTTAAGGAGAGCTACATTTCCAGAGCACTGGAACAGCCTCAGGACCACATTTCTAACCAGTGCGACGTGCCATGGAACTGTTCGTCATGGTCCCCGTCTGAGCTGCCATGAGAAATCACTCTGCTTAGGATTCTTCGAGGACCTCGTACCTGAAGTCTCTCTGCTCGAGGAGAAAGTCAGCATCCTACCATGCTGTGTCGCTAACGGGACACTCAGCGTGAGCAGTTGTCTCGAGGTAAGGCCCTGAATTGCCATGCAGAAGCGGAGGCGTGCAGCATTTTCCATGAGGCCGTAGCCGCTGCTCTGCATTGTTTTAACCTCAGTACGCTCTGCAGGACATCTACGAACCCCGCGTGGGCACCCTAATCCCTGCAAGAACACTGAGTACCCTCAGGCCCCCATGGGCCTGCTAAGCCACATCCAGGCCCGTAGCCCTTTGGAACCACTCTGTGTATGCCGAGTGTAGGGCAACAGTCTGCATTCTTTCTTGGGACAGCTTGAATATCTCAACACTCCCACAGGTCGTCAAACACCTTTCTAGCAGGTCCAACATACCGTGCAAGTGTGACTCATGGCCCTAGTCTGAGCTGCACTGAGAATAACCCTCGGCTTCGCATTCGATCTGGGACCCCCTGCCTGAAGTCACCCTGCCTCCAGGAGAATGTCGGCTTGCGTTCCGACTGCAACTAAAGCCCAGTTCCTCGTGTAACACTGCAGGCTTTTGAAGAGCCACGGGCCCGGAGGCTTAGCTGGGGCGTTCCTTGGTTGAGGCAGTTTGCTGTTTGCAGAACACCCTGCTTCGACGAGTTGATTCAAGGAAGGAACCACTGGGTAACCTGTGTCTCTTTGGACTTGTTAGAAAGCACAGGGATGCATGCTGCGTGTGCCCTTGGAAATGGGGGTCTGATGGAACTAGCCTTGCTTTCCCATTTGGAAAGCTCCATTCATGCTGCCTTGAAGCTACTTGAAATTGACTGCTGTTGACAGGCCACTAGCCACTGTAGGCATGGCTCTGGGAAGAAAATGAGTTTTCTCCAGGTTAGCCGGGTGCTTCGATGGCCGGGGTGGAGCTCATCCTGCCACGCTCTAGAGCTAAAGGGAAAGTCAACGTGAGTACTGGCCTCGAGGTAAGTCCCTGAGTAGCCGCGCAGAAAGGGAGGCATGCAGCTCTTTCCATGAGGTCTTAGTCGCTGTTCTGCTTTATTATTATTATTTTTTTTATTTTTTATTGTTTTTTTAGGACTTATTGATTGATTGATTGATTGCTATGTTGGGTCTTCGTTTCTGTGCTAGGGCTCTCTCCAATTGCGGTAAGTAGGGGCCACTCTTCATCGCGCTGCATAGGCCTCTCATTATCGCGGCCTCTCTTGTTGCGGAGCACAGGCTCCAGCGGCGCAGGCTCAGTAGTTGTGGCTCACGGGCCCAGTTGCTCCACGGCCTGTGGGATCCTCCCAGACCAGGGCTCGAACCCGTGTACCCTGCATTGGCAGACAGATTCTCAACCACTGCGCCACCAGGGAAGCCCCTGTTCTGCTTTATTTTAAAGGAAGTACCCTTTTCAGGACTCCTAGGCCCCTTGGGTGTGCATCATTTTCCCTCCAAGATCAGTGAGTACCTCCAGACCCCTGTGGGCCTGCTGAGCAACATCGAGGCCCAAAGGTCGGGCCTTCGGAGGCCCTCTGTGTATGCCGAGTGATGGGCAACACACTGCTCGTTCCTTAAGGAGAGCTACATTTCCAGAGCACTGGAACAGCCTCAGGACCACATTTCTAACCAGTGCGACGTGCCATGGAACTGTTCGTCATGGCCCCCGTCTGAGCTGCCATGAGAAATCACTCTGCTTAGGATTCTTCGAGGACCTCGTACCTGAAGTCTCTCTGCTCGAGGAGAAAGTCAGCATCCTACCATGCTGTGTCGCTAACGGGACACTCAGCGTGAGCAGTTGTCTCGAGGTAAGGCCCTGAATTGCCATGCAGAAGCGGAGGCGTGCAGCAGTTTCCAGGAGGACGTAGCCACTGCTCTGCATTGTTTTAACCTCAGTACGCTTTGCAGGACATCTAGGAACCCCGCGTGGGCACCCTATTCCCTGCAAGAACACTGAGTACCCTCAGGCCCCCATGGGCCTGCTAAGCCACATCTAGACCCGTAGCCCTTTGGAACCACTCTGTGTATGCCGAGTGTAGGGTAACAGTCTGCATTCTTTCTTGGGACAGCTTGAATACCTCAACACTCCCACAGGTCGTCAAACACCTTTCTAGCAGGTCCAACATACCGTGCAAGTGTGACTCATTGCCCTAGTCTGAGCTGCACTGAGAATAACCCTCGGCTTCGCATTCGATCTGGGACCCCCTGCCTGAAGTCACCCTGCCTCCAGGAGAATGTCAGCTTGCGTTCCGACTGCAACTAAAGCCCAGTTCCTCGTGTAACACTGCAGGCTTTTGAAGAGCCACGGGCCCGGAGGCTTAGCTGGGGCGTTCCTTGGTTGAGGCAGTTTGCTGTTTGCAGAACACCCTGCTTCGACGAGTTGATTCAAGTAAGGAACCACTGGGTAACCTGTGTCTCTTTGGACTTGTTAGAAAGCACAGGGATGCATGCTGCGTGTGCCCTTGGAAATGGGGGTCTGATGGAACTAGCCTTGCTTTCCCATTTGGAAAGCTCCATTCATGCTGCCTTGAAGCTACTTGAAATTGACTGCTGTTGACAGGCCACTAGCCACTGTAGGCATGGCTCTGGGAAGAAAATGAGTTTTCTCCAGGTTAGCCGGGTGCTTCGATGGCCGGGGTGGAGCTCATCCTGCCACGCTCTAGAGCTAAAGGGAAAGTCAACGTGAGTACTGGCCTCGAGGTAAGTCCCTGAGTAGCCGCGCAGAAAGGGAGGCATGCAGCTCTTTCCATGAGGTCTTAGTCGCTGTTCTGCTTTATTATTATTTTTTTTTATTTTTTATTGTTTTTTTAGGCCTTATTGATTGATTGATTGATTGCTATGTTGGGTCTTCGTTTCTGTGCTAGGGCTCTCTCCAATTGCGGTAAGTAGGGGCCACTCTTCATCGCGCTGCATAGGCCTCTCATTATCGCGGCCTCTCTTGTTGCGGAGCACAGGCTCCAGCGGCGCAGGCTCAGTAGTTGTGGCTCTCGGGCCCAGTTGCTCCACGGCTTGTGGGATCCTCCCAGACCAGGACTTGAACCCGTGTACCCTGCGTTGGCAGACAGATTCTCAACCACTGCGCCACTAGGGAAGCCCCTGTTCCGCTTTATTTTAAAGGAAGTACCCTTTTCAGGACTCCTAGGCCCCTTGGGTGTGCATCATTTTCCCTCCAAGATCAGTGAGTACCTCCAGACCCCTGTGGGCCTGCTGAGCAACATCGAGGCCCAAAGGACAGGCCTTCAGAGGCCCTCTGTGTATGCCGAGTGATGGGCAACACACTGCTCGTTCCTTAAGGAGAGCTACATTTCCAGAGCACTGGAACAGCCTCAGGACCACATTTCTAACCAGTGCGACGTGCCATGGAACTGTTCGTCATGGCCCCCGTCTGAGCTGCCATGAGAAAACACTCTGCTTAGGATTCTTCGAGAACCTCGTACCTGAAGTCTCTCTGCTCGAGGAGAAAGTCAGCATCCTACCATGCTGTGTCGCTAACGGGACACTCAGCGTGAGCAGTTGTCTCGAGGTAAGGCCCTGAAATGCCATGCAGAAGCGGAGGCGTGCAGCATTTTCCATGAGGCCGTAGCCGCTGCTCTGCATTGTTTTAACCTCAGTACGCTTTGCAGGACATCTAGGAACCCCGCGTGGGCACCGTATACCCTGCAAGAACACTGAGTACCCTCAGGCCCCCATGGGCCTGCTAAGCCACATCCAGGCCCGTAGTCCTTTGGAACCACTCTGTGTATGCCGAGTGTAGGGCAACAGTCTGCATTCTTTCTTGGGACAGCTTGAATACCTCAACACTCCCACAGGTCGTCAAACACCTTTCTAGCAGGTCCAACATACCGTGCAAGTGTGACTCATGGCCCTAGTCTGAGCTGCACTGAGAATAACCCTCGGCTTCGCATTCGATCTGGGACCCCCTGCCTGAAGTCACCCTGCCTCCAGGAGAATGTCGGCTTGCGTTCCGACTGCAACTAAAGCCCAGTTCCTCGTGTAACACTGCAGGCTTTTGAAGAGCCACGGGCCCGGAGGCTTAGCTGGGGCGTTCCTTGGTTGAGGCAGTTTGCTGTTTGCAGAACACCCTGCTTCGACGAGTTGATTCAAGGAAGGAACCACTGGGTAACCTGTGTCTCTTTGGACTTGTTAGAAAGCACAGGGATGCATGCTGCGTGTGCCCTTGGAAATGGGGGTCTGATGGAACTAGCCTTGCTTTCCCATTTGGAAAGCTCCATTCATGCTGCCTTGAAGCTACTTGAAATTGACTGCTGTTGACAGGCCACTAGCCACTGTAGGCATGGCTCTGGGAAGAAAATGAGTTTTCTCCAGGTTAGCCGGGTGCTTCGATGGCCGGGGTGGAGCTCATCCTGCCACGCTCTAGAGCTAAAGGGAAAGTCAACGTGAGTACTGGCCTCGAGGTAAGTCCCTGAGTAGCCGCGCAGAAAGGGAGGCATGCAGCTCTTTCCATGAGGTCTTAGTCGCTGTTCTGCTTTATTATTATTATTTTTTTTATTTTTTATTGTTTTTTTAGGACTTATTGATTGATTGATTGATTGCTATGTTGGGTCTTCGTTTCTGTGCTAGGGCTCTCTCCAATTGCGGTAAGTAGGGGCCACTCTTCATCGCGCTGCATAGGCCTCTCATTATCGCGGCCTCTCTTGTTGCGGAGCACAGGCTCCAGCGGCGCAGGCTCAGTAGTTGTGGCTCACGGGCCCAGTTGCTCCACGGCCTGTGGGATCCTCCCAGACCAGGGCTCGAACCCGTGTACCCTGCATTGGCAGACAGATTCTCAACCACTGCGCCACCAGGGAAGCCCCTGTTCTGCTTTATTTTAAAGGAAGTACCCTTTTCAGGACTCCTAGGCCCCTTGGGTGTGCATCATTTTCCCTCCAAGATCAGTGAGTACCTCCAGACCCCTGTGGGCCTGCTGAGCAACATCGAGGCCCAAAGGTCGGGCCTTCGGAGGCCCTCTGTGTATGCCGAGTGATGGGCAACACACTGCTCGTTCCTTAAGGAGAGCTACATTTCCAGAGCACTGGAACAGCCTCAGGACCACATTTCTAACCAGTGCGACGTGCCATGGAACTGTTCGTCATGGCCCCCGTCTGAGCTGCCATGAGAAAACACTCTGCTTAGGATTCTTCGAGGACCTCGTACCTGAAGTCTCTCTGCTCGAGGAGAAAGTCAGCATCCTACCATGCTGTGTCGCTAACGGGACACTCAGCGTGAGCAGTTGTCTCGAGGTAAGGCCCTGAATTGCCATGCAGAAGCGGAGGCGTGCAGCATTTTCCATGAGGCCGTAGCCGCTGCTCTGCATTGTTTTAACCTCAGTACGCTCTGCAGGACATCTACGAACCCCGCGTGGGCACCCTAATCCCTGCAAGAACACTGAGTACCCTCAGGCCCCCATGGGCCTGCTAAGCCACATCCAGGCCCGTAGCCCTTTGGAACCACTCTGTGTATGCCGAGTGTAGGGCAACAGTCTGCATTCTTTCTTGGGACAGCTTGAATATCTCAACACTCCCACAGGTCGTCAAACACCTTTCTAGCAGGTCCAACATACCGTGCAAGTGTGACTCATGGCCCTAGTCTGAGCTGCACTGAGAATAACCCTCGGCTTCGCATTCGATCTGGGACCCCCTGCCTGAAGTCACCCTGCCTCCAGGAGAATGTCGGCTTGCGTTCCGACTGCAACTAAAGCCCAGTTCCTCGTGTAACACTGCAGGCTTTTGAAGAGCCACGGGCCCGGAGGCTTAGCTGGGGCGTTCCTTGGTTGAGGCAGTTTGCTGTTTGCAGAACACCCTGCTTCGACGAGTTGATTCAAGGAAGGAACCACTGGGTAACCTGTGTCTCTTTGGACTTGTTAGAAAGCACAGGGATGCCAGCTGCGTGTGCACGTGGAAATGGGGGCCTGATGGAACTAGCCTTGCTTTCCCATTTGGAAAGCTCCATTCATGCTGCCTTGAAGCTACTTGAAATTGACTGCTGTTGACAGGCCACTAGCCACTGTAGGCATGGCTCTGGGAAGAAAATGAGTTTTCTCCAGGTTAGCCGGGTGCTTCGATGGCCGGGGTGGAGCTCATCCTGCCACGCTCTAGAGCTAAAGGGAAAGTCAACGTGAGTACTGGCCTCGAGGTAAGTCCCTGAGTAGCCGCGCAGAAAGGGAGGCATGCAGCTCTTTCCATGAGGTCTTAGTCGCTGTTCTGCTTTATTATTATTATTTTTTTATTTTTTATTGTTTTTTTAGGCCTTATTGATTGATTGATTGATTGCTATGTTGGGTCTTCGTTTCTGTGCTAGGGCTCTCTCCAATTGCGGTAAGTAGGGGCCACTCTTCATCGCGCTGCATAGGCCTCTCATTATCGCGGCCTCTCTTGTTGCGGAGCACAGGCTCCAGCGGTGCAGGCTCAGTAGTTGTGGCTCACGGGCCCAGTTGCTCCACGGCCTGTGGGATCCTCCCAGACCAGGGCTCGAACCCGTGTACCCTGCATTGGCAGACAGATTCTCAACCACTGCGCCACCAGGGAAGCCCCTGTTCTGCTTTATTTTAAAGGAAGTACCCTTTTCAGGACTCCTAGGCCCCTTGGGTGTGCATCATTTTCCCTCCAAGATCAGTGAGTACCTCCAGACCCCTGTGGGCCTGCTGAGCAACATCGAGGCCCAAAGGTCGGGCCTTCGGAGGCCCTCTGTGTATGCCGAGTGATGGGCAACACACTGCTCGTTCCTTAAGGAGAGCTACATTTCCAGAGCACTGGAACAGCCTCAGGACCACATTTCTAACCAGTGCGACGTGCCATGGAACTGTTCGTCATGGCCCCCATCTGAGCTGCCATGAGAAAACACTCTGCTTAGGATTCTTCGAGAACCTCGTACCTGAAGTCTCTCTGCTCGAGGAGAAAGTCAGCATCCTACCATGCTGTGTCGCTAACGGGACACTCAGCGTGAGCAGTTGTCTCGAGGTAAGGCCCTGAATTGCCATGCAGACGCGGAGGCGTGCAGCATTTTCCATGAGGCCGTAGCCGCTGCTCTGCATTGTTTTAACCTCAGTACGCTCTGCAGGACATCTACGAACCCGGCGTGGGCACCCTATTCCCTGCAAGAACACTGAGTACCCTCAGGCCCCCATGGGCCTGCTAAGCCACATCCAGGCCCGTAGCCCTTTGGAACCACTCTGTGTATGCCGAGTGTAGGGCAACAGTCTGCATTCTTTCTTGGGACAGCTTGAATATCTCAACACTCCCACAGGTCGTCAAACACCTTTCTAGCAGGTCCAACATACCGTGCAAGTGTGACTCATTGCCCTAGTCTGAGCTGCACTGAGAATAACCCTCGGCTTCGCATTCGATCTGGGACCCCCTGCCTGAAGTCACCCTGCCTCCAGGAGAATGTCAGCTTGCGTTCCGACTGCAACTAAAGCCCAGTTCCTCGTGTAACACTGCAGGCTTTTGAAGAGCCACGGGCTCGGAGGCTTAGCTGGGGTGTTCCTTGGTTGAGGCAGTTTGCTGTTTGCAGAACACCCTGCTTCGACGAGTTGATTCAAGGAAGGAACCACTGGGTAACCTGTGTCTCTTTGGACTTGTTAGAAAGCACAGGGATGCATGCTGCGTGTGCCCTTGGAAATGGGGGTCTGATGGAACTAGCCTTGCTTTCCCATTTGGAAAGCTCCATTCATGCTGCCTTGAAGCTACTTGAAATTGACTGCTGTTGACAGGCCACTAGCCACTGTAGGCATGGCTCTGGGAAGAAAATGAGTTTTCTCCAGGTTAGCCGGGTGCTTCGATGGCCGGGGTGGAGCTCATCCTGCCACGCTCTAGAGCTAAAGGGAAAGTCAACGTGAGTACTGGCCTCGAGGTAAGTCCCTGAGTAGCCGCGCAGAAAGGGAGGCATGCAGCTCTTTCCATGAGGTCTTAGTCGCTGTTCTGCTTTATTATTATTATTTTTTTTATTTTTTATTGTTTTTTTAGGACTTATTGATTGATTGATTGATTGCTATGTTGGGTCTTCGTTTCTGTGCTAGGGCTCTCTCCAATTGCGGTAAGTAGGGGCTACTCTTCATCGCGCTGCATAGGCCTCTCATTATCGCGGCCTCTCTTGTTGCGGAGCACAGGCTCCAGCGGCGCAGGCTCAGTAGTTGTGGCTCACGGGCCCAGTTGCTCCACGGCCTGTGGGATCCTCCCAGACCAGGGCTCGAACCCGTGTACCCTGCGTTGGCAGACAGATTCTCAACCACTGCGCCACCAGGGAAGCCCCTGTTCTGCTTTATTTTAAAGGAAGTACCCTTTTCAGGACTCCTAGGCCCCTTGGGTGTGCATCATTTTCCCTCCAAGATCAGTGAGTACCTCCAGACCCCTGTGGGCCTGCTGAGCAACATCGAGGCCCAAAGGTCGGGCCTTCGGAGGCCCTCTGTGTATGCCGAGTGATGGGCAACACACTGCTCGTTCCTTAAGGAGAGCTACATTTCCAGAGCACTGGAACAGCCTCAGGACCACATTTCTAACCAGTGCGACGTGCCATGGAACTGTTCGTCATGGTCCCCGTCTGAGCTGCCATGAGAAATCACTCTGCTTAGGATTCTTCGAGGACCTCGTACCTGAAGTCTCTCTGCTCGAGGAGAAAGTCAGCATCCTACCATGCTGTGTCGCTAACGGGACACTCAGCGTGAGCAGTTGTCTCGAGGTAAGGCCCTGAATTGCCATGCAGAAGCGGAGGCGTGCAGCATTTTCCATGAGGCCGTAGCCGCTGCTCTGCATTGTTTTAACCTCAGTACGCTCTGCAGGACATCTACGAACCCCGCGTGGGCACCCTAATCCCTGCAAGAACACTGAGTACCCTCAGGCCCCCATGGGCCTGCTAAGCCACATCCAGGCCCGTAGCCCTTTGGAACCACTCTGTGTATGCCGAGTGTAGGGCAACAGTCTGCATTCTTTCTTGGGACAGCTTGAATATCTCAACACTCCCACAGGTCGTCAAACACCTTTCTAGCAGGTCCAACATACCGTGCAAGTGTGACTCATGGCCCTAGTCTGAGCTGCACTGAGAATAACCCTCGGCTTCGCATTCGATCTGGGACCCCCTGCCTGAAGTCACCCTGCCTCCAGGAGAATGTCGGCTTGCGTTCCGACTGCAACTAAAGCCCAGTTCCTCGTGTAACACTGCAGGCTTTTGAAGAGCCACGGGCCCGGAGGCTTAGCTGGGGCGTTCCTTGGTTGAGGCAGTTTGCTGTTTGCAGAACACCCTGCTTCGACGAGTTGATTCAAGGAAGGAACCACTGGGTAACCTGTGTCTCTTTGGACTTGTTAGAAAGCACAGGGATGCATGCTGCGTGTGCCCTTGGAAATGGGGGTCTGATGGAACTAGCCTTGCTTTCCCATTTGGAAAGCTCCATTCATGCTGCCTTGAAGCTACTTGAAATTGACTGCTGTTGACAGGCCACTAGCCACTGTAGGCATGGCTCTGGGAAGAAAATGAGTTTTCTCCAGGTTAGCCGGGTGCTTCGATGGCCGGGGTGGAGCTCATCCTGCCACGCTCTAGAGCTAAAGGGAAAGTCAACGTGAGTACTGGCCTCGAGGTAAGTCCCTGAGTAGCCGCGCAGAAAGGGAGGCATGCAGCTCTTTCCATGAGGTCTTAGTCGCTGTTCTGCTTTATTATTATTATTTTTTTTATTTTTTATTGTTTTTTTAGGACTTATTGATTGATTGATTGATTGCTATGTTGGGTCTTCGTTTCTGTGCTAGGGCTCTCTCCAATTGCGGTAAGTAGGGGCCACTCTTCATCGCGCTGCATAGGCCTCTCATTATCGCGGCCTCTCTTGTTGCGGAGCACAGGCTCCAGCGGCGCAGGCTCAGTAGTTGTGGCTCACGGGCCCAGTTGCTCCACGGCCTGTGGGATCCTCCCAGACCAGGGCTCGAACCCGTGTACCCTGCATTGGCAGACAGATTCTCAACCACTGCGCCACCAGGGAAGCCCCTGTTCTGCTTTATTTTAAAGGAAGTACCCTTTTCAGGACTCCTAGGCCCCTTGGGTGTGCATCATTTTCCCTCCAAGATCAGTGAGTACCTCCAGACCCCTGTGGGCCTGCTGAGCAACATCGAGGCCCAAAGGTCGGGCCTTCGGAGGCCCTCTGTGTATGCCGAGTGATGGGCAACACACTGCTCGTTCCTTAAGGAGAGCTACATTTCCAGAGCACTGGAACAGCCTCAGGACCACATTTCTAACCAGTGCGACGTGCCATGGAACTGTTCGTCATGGCCCCCGTCTGAGCTGCCATGAGAAAACACTCTGCTTAGGATTCTTCGAGGACCTCGTACCTGAAGTCTCTCTGCTCGAGGAGAAAGTCAGCATCCTACCATGCTGTGTCGCTAACGGGACACTCAGCGTGAGCAGTTGTCTCGAGGTAAGGCCCTGAATTGCCATGCAGAAGCGGAGGCGTGCAGCATTTTCCATGAGGCCGTAGCCGCTGCTCTGCATTGTTTTAACCTCAGTACGCTCTGCAGGACATCTACGAACCCCGCGTGGGCACCCTAATCCCTGCAAGAACACTGAGTACCCTCAGGCCCCCATGGGCCTGCTAAGCCACATCCAGGCCCGTAGCCCTTTGGAACCACTCTGTGTATGCCGAGTGTAGGGCAACAGTCTGCATTCTTTCTTGGGACAGCTTGAATATCTCAACACTCCCACAGGTCGTCAAACACCTTTCTAGCAGGTCCAACATACCGTGCAAGTGTGACTCATGGCCCTAGTCTGAGCTGCACTGAGAATAACCCTCGGCTTCGCATTCGATCTGGGACCCCCTGCCTGAAGTCACCCTGCCTCCAGGAGAATGTCGGCTTGCGTTCCGACTGCAACTAAAGCCCAGTTCCTCGTGTAACACTGCAGGCTTTTGAAGAGCCACGGGCCCGGAGGCTTAGCTGGGGCGTTCCTTGGTTGAGGCAGTTTGCTGTTTGCAGAACACCCTGCTTCGACGAGTTGATTCAAGGAAGGAACCACTGGGTAACCTGTGTCTCTTTGGACTTGTTAGAAAGCACAGGGATGCCAGCTGCGTGTGCACGTGGAAATGGGGGCCTGATGGAACTAGCCTTGCTTTCCCATTTGGAAAGCTCCATTCATGCTGCCTTGAAGCTACTTGAAATTGACTGCTGTTGACAGGCCACTAGCCACTGTAGGCATGGCTCTGGGAAGAAAATGAGTTTTCTCCAGGTTAGCCGGGTGCTTCGATGGCCGGGGTGGAGCTCATCCTGCCACGCTCTAGAGCTAAAGGGAAAGTCAACGTGAGTACTGGCCTCGAGGTAAGTCCCTGAGTAGCCGCGCAGAAAGGGAGGCATGCAGCTCTTTCCATGAGGTCTTAGTCGCTGTTCTGCTTTATTATTATTATTTTTTTATTTTTTATTGTTTTTTTAGGCCTTATTGATTGATTGATTGATTGCTATGTTGGGTCTTCGTTTCTGTGCTAGGGCTCTCTCCAATTGCGGTAAGTAGGGGCCACTCTTCATCGCGCTGCATAGGCCTCTCATTATCGCGGCCTCTCTTGTTGCGGAGCACAGGCTCCAGCGGTGCAGGCTCAGTAGTTGTGGCTCACGGGCCCAGTTGCTCCACGGCCTGTGGGATCCTCCCAGACCAGGGCTCGAACCCGTGTACCCTGCATTGGCAGACAGATTCTCAACCACTGCGCCACCAGGGAAGCCCCTGTTCTGCTTTATTTTAAAGGAAGTACCCTTTTCAGGACTCCTAGGCCCCTTGGGTGTGCATCATTTTCCCTCCAAGATCAGTGAGTACCTCCAGACCCCTGTGGGCCTGCTGAGCAACATCGAGGCCCAAAGGTCGGGCCTTCGGAGGCCCTCTGTGTATGCCGAGTGATGGGCAACACACTGCTCGTTCCTTAAGGAGAGCTACATTTCCAGAGCACTGGAACAGCCTCAGGACCACATTTCTAACCAGTGCGACGTGCCATGGAACTGTTCGTCATGGCCCCCATCTGAGCTGCCATGAGAAAACACTCTGCTTAGGATTCTTCGAGAACCTCGTACCTGAAGTCTCTCTGCTCGAGGAGAAAGTCAGCATCCTACCATGCTGTGTCGCTAACGGGACACTCAGCGTGAGCAGTTGTCTCGAGGTAAGGCCCTGAATTGCCATGAAGACGCGGAGGCGTGCAGCATTTTCCATGAGGCCGTAGCCGCTGCTCTGCATTGTTTTAACCTCAGTACGCTCTGCAGGACATCTACGAACCCGGCGTGGGCACCCTATTCCCTGCAAGAACACTGAGTACCCTCAGGCCCCCATGGGCCTGCTAAGCCACATCCAGGCCCGTAGCCCTTTGGAACCACTCTGTGTATGCCGAGTGTAGGGCAACAGTCTGCATTCTTTCTTGGGACAGCTTGAATATCTCAACACTCCCACAGGTCGTCAAACACCTTTCTAGCAGGTCCAACATACCGTGCAAGTGTGACTCATGGCCCTAGTCTGAGCTGCACTGAGAATAACCCTCGGCTTCGCATTCGATCTGGGACCCCCTGCCTGAAGTCACCCTGCCTCCAGGAGAATGTCAGCTTGCGTTCCGACTGCAACTAAAGCCCAGTTCCTCGTGTAACACTGCAGGCTTTTGAAGAGCCACGGGCTCGGAGGCTTAGCTGGGGCGTTCCTTGGTTGAGGCAGTTTGCTGTTTGCAGAACACCCTGCTTCGACGAGTTGGTTCAAGGAAGGAACCACTGGGTAACCTGTGTCTCTTTGGACTTGTTAGAAAGCACAGGGATGCATGCTGCGTGTGCCCTTGGAAATGGGGGTCTGATGGAACTAGCCTTGCTTTCCCATTTGGAAAGCTCCATTCATGCTGCCTTGAAGCTACTTGAAATTGACTGCTGTTGACAGGCCACTAGCCACTGTAGGCATGGCTCTGGGAAGAAAATGAGTTTTCTCCAGGTTAGCCGGGTGCTTCGATGGCCGGGGTGGAGCTCATCCTGCCACGCTCTAGAGCTAAAGGGAAAGTCAACGTGAGTACTGGCCTCGAGGTAAGTCCCTGAGTAGCCGCGCAGAAAGGGAGGCATGCAGCTCTTTCCATGAGGTCTTAGTCGCTGTTCTGCTTTATTATTATTATTTTTTTTATTTTTTATTGTTTTTTTAGGACTTATTGATTGATTGATTGATTGCTATGTTGGGTCTTCGTTTCTGTGCTAGGGCTCTCTCCAATTGCGGTAAGTAGGGGCCACTCTTCATCGCGCTGCATAGGCCTCTCATTATCGCGGCCTCTCTTGTTGCGGAGCACAGGCTCCAGCGGTGCAGGCTCAGTAGTTGTGGCTCACGGGCCCAGTTGCTCCACGGCCTGTGGGATCCTCCCAGACCAGGGCTCGAACCCGTGTACCCTGCATTGGCAGACAGATTCTCAACCACTGCGCCACCAGGGAAGCCCCTGTTCTGCTTTATTTTAAAGGAAGTACCCTTTTCAGGACTCCTAGGCCCCTTGGGTGTGCATCATTTTCCCTCCAAGATCAGTGAGTACCTCCAGACCCCTGTGGGCCTGCTGAGAAACATCGAGGCCCAAAGGTCGGGCCTTCGGAGGCCCTCTGTGTATGCCGAGTGATGGGCAACACACTGCTCGTTCCTTAAGGAGAGCTACATTTCCAGAGCACTGGAACAGCCTCAGGACCACATTTCTAACCAGTGCGACGTGCCATGGAACTGTTCGTCATGGCCCCCATCTGAGCTGCCATGAGAAAACACTCTGCTTAGGATTCTTCGAGAACCTCGTACCTGAAGTCTCTCTGCTCGAGGAGAAAGTCAGCATCCTACCATGCTGTGTCGCTAACGGGACACTCAGCGTGAGCAGTTGTCTCGAGGTAAGGCCCTGAACTGCCATGCAGAAGCGGAGGCGTGCAGCATTTTCCATGAGGCCGTAGCCGCTGCTCTGCATTGTTTTAAACTCAGTACGCTCTGCAGGACATCTAGGAACCCCGCGTGGGCACCCTATTCCCTGCAAGAACACTGAGTACCCTCAGGCCCCCATGGGCCTGCTAAGCCACATGTAGACCCGTAGCCCTTTGGAACCACTCTGTGTATGCCGAGTGTAGGGCAACAGTCTGCATTCTTTCTTGGGACAGCTTGAATACCTCAACACTCCCACAGGTCGTCAAACACCTTTCTAGCAGGTCCAACATACCGTGCAAGTGTGACTCATTGCCCTAGTCTGAGCTGCACTGAGAATAACCCTCGGCTTCGCATTCGATCTGGGACCCCCTGCCTGAAGTCACCCTGCCTCCAGGAGAATGTCAGCTTGCGTTCCGACTGCAACTAAAGCCCAGTTCCTCGTGTAACACTGCAGGCTTTTGAAGAGCCACGGGCCCGGAGGCTTAGCTGGGGCGTTCCTTGGTTGAGGCAGTTTGCTGTTTGCAGAACACCCTGCTTCGACGAGTTGATTCAAGGAAGGAACCACTGGGTAACCTGTGTCTCTTTGGACTTGTTAGAAAGCACAGGGATGCATGCTGCGTGTGCCCGTGGAAATGGGGGCCTGATGGAACTAGCCTTGCTTTCCCATTTGGAAAGCTCCATTCATGCTGCCTTGAAGCTACTTGAAATTGACTGCTGTTGACAGGCCACTAGCCACTGTAGGCATGGCTCTGGGAAGAAAATGAGTTTTCTCCAGGTTAGCTGGGTGCTTCGATGGCCGGGGTGGAGCTCATCCTGCCACGCTCTAGAGCTAAAGGGAAAGTCAACGTGAGTACTGGCCTCGAGGTAAGTCCCTGAGTAGCCGCGCAGAAAGGGAGGCATGCAGCTCTTTCCATGAGGTCTTAGTCGCTGTTCTGCTTTATTATTATTTTTTTTTATTTTTTATTGTTTTTTTAGGCCTTATTGATTGATTGATTGATTGCTATGTTGGGTCTTCGTTTCTGTGCTAGGGCTCTCTCCAATTGCGGTAAGTAGGGGCCACTCTTCATCGCGCTGCATAGGCCTCTCATTATCGCGGCCTCTCTTGTTGCGGAGCACAGGCTCCAGCGGCGCAGGCTCAGTAGTTGTGGCTCTCGGGCCCAGTTGCTCCACGGCTTGTGGGATCCTCCCAGACCAGGACTTGAACCCGTGTACCCTGCGTTGGCAGACAGATTCTCAAACACTGCGCCACCAGGGAAGCCCCTGTTCCGCTTTATTTTAAAGGAAGTACCCTTTTCAGGACTCCTAGACCCCTTGGGTGTGCATCATTTTCCCTCCAAGATCAGTGAGTACCTCCAGACCCCTGTGGGCCTGCTGAGCAACATCGAGGCCCAAAGGTCAGGCCTTCGGAGGCCCTCTGTGTATGCCGAGTGATGGGCAACACACTGCTCGTTCCTTAAGGAGAGCTACATTTCCAGAGCACTGGAACAGCCTCAGGACCACATTTCTAACCAGTGCGACGTGCCATGGAACTGTTCGTCATGGCCCCCGTCTGAGCTGCCATGAGAAAACACTCTGCTTAGGATTCTTCGAGAACCTCGTACCTGAAGTCTCTCTGCTCGAGGAGAAAGTCAGCATCCTACCATGCTGTGTCGCTAACGGGACACTCAGCGTGAGCAGTTGTCTCAAGGTAAGGCCCTGAATTGCCATGCAGAAGCGGAGGCGTGCAGCATTTTCCATGAGGCCGTAGCCGCTGCTCTGCATTGTTTTAACCTCAGTACGCTTTGCAGGACATCTAGGAACTCCGCGGGGGAACCGTATACCCTGCAAGAACACTGAGTACCCTCAGGCCCCCATGGGCCTGCTAAGCCACATCCAGGCCCATAGTCCTTTGGAACCACTCTGTGTATGCCGAGTGTAGGGCAACAGTCTGCATTCTTTCTTGGGACAGCTTGAATACCTCAACACTCCCACAGGTCGTCAAACACCTTTCTAGCAGGTCCAACATACCGTGCAAGTGTGACTCATTGCCCTAGTCTGAGCTGCACTGAGAATAACCCTCGGCTTCGCATTCGATCTGGGACCCCCTGCCTGAAGTCACCCTGCCTCCAGGAGAATGTCAGCTTGCGTTCCGACTGCAACTAAAGCCCAGTTCCTCGTGTAACACTGCAGGCTTTTGAAGAGCCACGGGCTCGGAGGCTTAG
This sequence comes from Balaenoptera ricei, assembly GCF_028023285.1. Lineage (NCBI taxonomy): Eukaryota > Metazoa > Chordata > Mammalia > Artiodactyla > Balaenopteridae > Balaenoptera > Balaenoptera ricei. The sequence continues at coordinate 136,024,450 of NC_082660.1, forward strand.
CTGGGGCGTTCCTTGGTTGAGGCAGTTTGCTGTTTGCAGAACACCCTGCTTCGACGAGTTGATTCAAGGAAGGAACCACTGGGTAACCTGTGTCTCTTTGGACTTGTTAGAAAGCACAGGGATGCATGCTGTGTGTGCCCTTGGAAATGGGGGTCTGATGGAACTAGCCTTGCTTTCCCATTTGGAAAGCTCCATTCATGCTGCCTTGAAGCTACTTGAAATTGACTGCTGTTGACAGGCCACTAGCCACTGTAGGCATGGCTCTGGGAAGAAAATGAGTTTTCTCCAGGTTAGCCGGGTGCTTCGATGGCCGGGGTGGAGCTCATCCTGCCACGCTCTAGAGCTAAAGGGAAAGTCAACGTGAGTACTGGCCTCGAGGTAAGTCCCTGAGTAGCCGCGCAGAAAGGGAGGCATGCAGCTCTTTCCATGAGGTCTTAGTCGCTGTTCTGCTTTATTATTATTATTTTTTTTATTTTTTATTGTTTTTTTAGGACTTATTGATTGATTGATTGATTGCTATGTTGGGTCTTCGTTTCTGTGCTAGGGCTCTCTCCAATTGCGGTAAGTAGGGGCCACTCTTCATCGCGCTGCATAGGCCTCTCATTATCGCGGCCTCTCTTGTTGCGGAGCACAGGCTCCAGCGGCGCAGGCTCAGTAGTTGTGGCTCACGGGCCCAGTTGCTCCACGGCCTGTGGGATCCTCCCAGACCAGGGCTCGAACCCGTGTACCCTGCATTGGCAGACAGATTCTCAACCACTGCGCCACCAGGGAAGCCCCTGTTCTGCTTTATTTTAAAGGAAGTACCCTTTTCAGGACTCCTAGGCCCCTTGGGTGTGCATCATTTTCCCTCCAAGATCAGTGAGTACCTCCAGACCCCTGTGGGCCTGCTGAGCAACATTGAGGCCCAAAGTTCGGGCCTTCGGAGGCCCTCTGTGTATGCCGAGTGATGGGCAACACACTGCTCGTTCCTTAAGGAGAGCTACATTTCCAGAGCACTGGAACAGCCTCAGGACCACATTTCTAACCAGTGCGACGTGCCATGGAACTGTTCGTCATGGTCCCCGTCTGAGCTGCCATGAGAAATCACTCTGCTTAGGATTCTTCGAGGACCTCGTACCTGAAGTCTCTCTGCTCGAGGAGAAAGTCAGCATCCTACCATGCTGTGTCGCTAACGGGACACTCAGCATGAGCAGTTGTCTCGAGGTAAGGCCCTGAATTGCCATGCAGAAGCGGAGGCGTGCAGCATTTTCCATGAGGCCGTAGCCGCTGCTCTGCATTGTTTTAACCTCAGTACGCTCTGCAGGACATCTACGAACCCCGCGTGGGCACCCTAATCCCTGCAAGAACACTGAGTACCCTCAGGCCCCCATGGGCCTGCTAAGCCACATCCAGGCCCGTAGCCCTTTGGAACCACTCTGTGTATGCCGAGTGTAGGGCAACAGTCTGCATTCTTTCTTGGGACAGCTTGAATATCTCAACACTCCCACAGGTCGTCAAACACCTTTCTAGCAGGTCCAACATACCGTGCAAGTGTGACTCATGGCCCTAGTCTGAGCGGCACTGAGAATAACCCTCGGCTTCGCATTCGATCTGGGACCCCCTGCCTGAAGTCACCCTGCCTCCAGGAGAATGTCGGCTTGCCTTCCGACTGCAACTAAAGCCCAGTTCCTCGTGTAACACTGCAGGCTTTTGAAGAGCCATGGGCCCGGAGGCTTAGCTGGGGCGTTCCTTGGTTGAGGCAGTTTGCTGTTTGCAGAACACCCTGCTTCGACGAGTTGATTCAAGGAAGGAACCACTGGGTAACCTGTGTCTCTTTGGACTTGTTAGAAAGCACAGGGATGTATGCTGCGTATGCCCGTGGAAATGGGGGCCTGATGGAACTAGCCTTGCTTTCCCATTTGGAAAGCTCCATTCATGCTGCCTTGAAGCTACCTGAAATTGACTGCTGTTGACAGGCCACTAGCCACTGTAGGCATGGCTCTGGGAAGAAAATGAGTTTTCTCCAGGTTAGCCGGGTGCTTCGATGGCCGGGGTGGAGCTCATCCTGCCACGCTCTAGAGCTAAAGGGAAAGTCAACGTGAGTACTGGCCTCGAGGTAAGTCCCTGAGTAGCCGCGCAGAAAGGGAGGCATGCAGCTCTTTCCATGAGGTCTTAGTCGCTGTTCTGCTTTATTATTATTATTTTTTTTATTTTTTATTGTTTTTTTAGGACTTATTGATTGATTGATTGATTGCTATGTTGGGTCTTCGTTTCTGTGCTAGGGCTCTCTCCAATTGCGGTAAGTAGGGGCCACTCTTCACCGCGCTGCATAGGCCTCTCATTATCGCGGCCTCTCTTGTTGCGGAGCACAGGCTCCAGCGGTGCAGGCTCAGTAGTTGTGGCTCACGGGCCCAGTTGCTCCACGGCTTGTGGGATCCTCCCAGACCAGGGCTTGAACCCGTGTACCCTGCGTTGGCAGACAGATTCTCAACCACTGCGCCACCAGGGAAGCCCCTGTTCTGCTTTATTTTAAAGGAAGTACCCTTTTCAGGACTCCTAGGCCCCTTGGGTGTGCATCATTTTCCCTCCCAGATCAGTGAGTACCTCCAGACCCCTGTGGGCCTGCTGAGCAACATCGAGGCCCAAAGGTCAGGCCTTCGGAGGCCCTCTGTGTATGCCGAGTGATGGGCAACACACTGCTCGTTCCTTAAGGAGAGCTACATTTCCAGAGCATTGGAACAGCCTCAGGACCACATTTCTAACCAGTGCGACGTGCCATGGAACTGTTCGTCATGGCCCCCGTCTGAGCTGCCATGAGAAAACACTCTGCTTAGGATTCTTCGAGAACCTCGTACCTGAAGTCTCTCTGCTAGAGGAGAAAGTCAGCATCCTACCATGCTGTGTCGCTAACGGGACACTCAGCGTGAGCAGTTGTCTCGAGGTAAGGCCCTGAATTGCCATGCAGAAGCGGAGGCGTGCAGCATTTTCCATGAGGCCGTAGCCGCTGCTCTGCATTGTTTTAACCTCAGTACGCTTTGCAGGACATCTAGGAACCCCGCGTGGGCACCGTATACCCTGCAAGAACACTGAGTACCCTCAGGCCCCCATGGGCCTGCTAAGCCACATCCAGGCCCGTAGTCCTTTGGAACCACTCTGTGTATGCCGAGTGTAGGGCAACAGTCTGCATTCTTTCTTGGGACAGCTTGAATACCTCAACACTCCCACAGGTCGTCAAACACCTTTCTAGCAGGTCCAACATACCGTGCAAGTGTGACTCATTGCCCTAGTCTGAGCTGCACTGAGAATAACCCTCGGCTTCGCATTCGATCTGGGACCCCCTGCCTGAAGTCACCCTGCCTCCAGGAGAATGTCAGCTTGCGTTCCGACTGCAACTAAAGCCCAGTTCCTCGTGTAACACTGCAGGCTTTTGAAGAGCCACGGGCCCGGAGGCTTAGCTGGGGCGTTCCTTGGTTGAGGCAGTTTGCTGTTTGCAGAACACCCTGCTTCGACGAGTTGATTCAAGGAAGGAACCACTGGGTAACCTGTGTCTCTTTGGACTTGTTAGAAAGCACAGGGATGTATGCTGCGTATGCCCGTGGAAATGGGGGCCTGATGGAACTAGCCTTGCTTTCCCATTTGGAAAGCTCCATTCATGCTGCCTTGAAGCTACTTGAAATTGACTGCTGTTGACAGGCCACTAGCCACTGTAGGCATGGCTCTGGGAAGAAAATGAGTTTTCTCCAGGTTAGCCGGGTGCTTCGATGGCCGGGGTGGAGCTCATCCTGCCACGCTCTAGAGCTAAAGGGAAAGTCAACGTGAGTACTGGCCTCGAGGTAAGTCCCTGAGTAGCCGCGCAGAAAGGGAGGCATGCAGCTCTTTCCATGAGGTCTTAGTCGCTGTTCTGCTTTATTATTATTTTTTTTTATTTTGTATTGTTTTTTTAGGCCTTATTGATTGATTGATTGATTGCTATGTTGGGTCTTCGTTTCTGTGCTAGGGCTCTCTCCAATTGCGGTAAGTAGGAGCCACTCTTCATCGCGCTGCATAGGCCTCTCATTATCGCGGCCTCTCTTATTGCGGAGCACAGGCTCCAGTGGCGCAGGCTCCGTAGTTGTGGCTCACGGGCCCAGTTGCTCCACGGCTTGTGGGATCCTCCCAGACCAGGGCTTGAACCCGTGTACCCTGCGTTGGCAGACAGATTCTCAACCACTGCGCCACCAGGGAAGCCCCTGTTCTGCTTTATTTTAAAGGAAGTACCCTTTTCAGGACTCCTAGGCCCCTTGGGTGTGCATCATTTTCCCTCCAAGATCAGTGAGTACCTCCAGACCCCTGTGGGCCTGCTGAGCAACATCGAGGCGCAAAGGTCGGGCCTTCGGAGGCCCTCTGTGTATGCCGAGTGATGGGCAACACACTGCTCGTTCCTTAAGGAGAGCTACATTTCCAGAGCACTGGAACAGCCTCAGGACCACATTTCTAACCAGTGCGACGTGCCATGGAACTGTTCGTCATGGCCCCCGTCTGAGCTGCCATGAGAAATCACTCTGCTTAGGATTCTTCGAGGACCTCGTACCTGAAGTCTCTCTGCTCGAGGAGAAAGTCAGCATCCTACCATGCTGTGTCGCTAACGGGACACTCAGCATGAGCAGTTGTCTCGAGGTAAGGCCCTGAATTGCCATGCAGAAGCGGAGGCGTGCAGCAGTTTCCAGGAGGACGTAGCCACTGCTCTGCATTGTTTTAACCTCAGTACGCTTTGCAGGACATCTAGGAACCCCGCGTGGGCACCGTATACCCTGCAAGAACACTGAGTACCCTCAGGCCCCCATGGGCCTGCTAAGCCACATCCAGGCCCGTAGTCCTTTGGAACCACTCTGTGTATGCCGAGTGTAGGGCAACAGTCTGCATTCTTTCTTGGGACAGCTTGAATACCTCAACACTCCCACAGGTCGTCAAACACCTTTCTAGCAGGTCCAACATACCGTGCAAGTGTGACTCATTGCCCTAGTCTGAGCTGCACTGAGAATAACCCTCGGCTTCGCATTCGATCTGGGACCCCCTGCCTGAAGTCACCCTGCCTCCAGGAGAATGTCAGCTTGCGTTCCGACTGCAACTAAAGCCCAGTTCCTCGTGTAACACTGCAGGCTTTTGAAGAGCCACGGGCCCGGAGGCTTAGCTGGGGCGTTCCTTGGTTGAGGCAGTTTGCTGTTTGCAGAACACCCTGCTTCGACGAGTTGATTCAAGGAAGGAACCACTGGGTAACCTGTGTCTCTTTGGACTTGTTAGAAAGCACAGGGATGCATGCTGCGTGTGCCCTTGGAAATGGGGGTCTGATGGAACTAGCCTTGCTTTCCCATTTGGAAAGCTCCATTCATGCTGCCTTGAAGCTACTTGAAATTGACTGCTGTTGACAGGCCACTAGCCACTGTAGGCATGGCTCTGGGAAGAAAATGAGTTTTCTCCAGGTTAGCCGGGTGCTTCGATGGCCGGGGTGGAGCTCATCCTGCCACGCTCTAGAGCTAAAGGGAAAGTCAACGTGAGTACTGGCCTCGAGGTAAGTCCCTGAGTAGCCGCGCAGAAAGGGAGGCATGCAGCTCTTTCCATGAGGTCTTAGTCGCTGTTCTGCTTTATTATTATTTTTTTTTATTTTTTATTGTTTTTTTAGGCCTTATTGATTGATTGATTGATTGCTATGTTGGGTCTTCGTTTCTGTGCTAGGGCTCTCTCCAATTGCGGTAAGTAGGGGCCACTCTTCATCGCGCTGCATAGGCCTCTCATTATCGCGGCCTCTCTTGTTGCGGAGCACAGGCTCCAGCGGCGCAGGCTCACTAGTTGTGGCTCTCGGGCCCAGTTGCTCCACGGCTTGTGGGATCCTCCCAGACCAGGACTTGAACCCGTGTACCCTGCGTTGGCAGACAGATTCTCAACCACTGCGCCACCAGGGAAGCCCCTGTTCCGCTTTATTTTAAAGGAAGTACCCTTTTCAGGACTCCTAGGCCCCTTGGGTGTGCATCATTTTCCCTCCAAGATCAGTGAGTACCTCCAGACCCCTGTGGGCCTGCTGAGCAACATCGAGGCCCAAAGGACAGGCCTTCAGAGGCCCTCTGTGTATGCCGAGTGATGGGCAACACACTGCTCGTTCCTTAAGGAGAGCTACATTTCCAGAGCACTGGAACAGCCTCAGGACCACATTTCTAACCAGTGCGACGTGCCATGGAACTGTTCGTCATGGCCCCCGTCTGAGCTGCCATGAGAAAACACTCTGCTTAGGATTCTTCGAGAACCTCGTACCTGAAGTCTCTCTGCTCGAGGAGAAAGTCAGCATCCTACCATGCTGTGTCGCTAACGGGACACTCAGCGTGAGCAGTTGTCTCGAGGTAAGGCCCTGAATTGCCATGCAGAAGCGGAGGCGTGCAGCATTTTCCATGAGGCCGTAGCCGCTGCTCTGCATTGTTTTAACCTCAGTACGCTTTGCAGGACATCTAGGAACCCCGCGTGGGCACCGTATACCCTGCAAGAACACTGAGTACCCTCAGGCCCCCATGGGCCTGCTAAGCCACATCCAGGCCCGTAGTCCTTTGGAACCACTCTGTGTATGCCGAGTGTAGGGCAACAGTCTGCATTCTTTCTTGGGACAGCTTGAATACCTCAACACTCCCACAGGTCGTCAAACACCTTTCTAGCAGGTCCAACATACCGTGCAAGTGTGACTCATTGCCCTAGTCTGAGCTGCACTGAGAATAACCCTCGGCTTCGCATTCGATCTGGGACCCCCTGCCTGAAGTCACCCTGCCTCCAGGAGAATGTCAGCTTGCGTTCCGACTGCAACTAAAGCCCAGTTCCTCGTGTAACACTGCAGGCTTTTGAAGAGCCACGGGCTCGGAGGCTTAGCTGGGGCGTTCCTTGGTTGAGGCAGTTTGCTGTTTGCAGAACACCCTGCTTCGACGAGTTGATTCAAGGAAGGAACCACTGGGTAACCTGTGTCTCTTTGGACTTGTTAGAAAGCACAGGGACGCATGCTGTGTGTGCCCTTGGAAATGGGGGTCTGATGGAACTAGCCTTGCTTTCCCATTTGGAAAGCTCCATTCATGCTGCCTTGAAGCTACTTGAAATTGACTGCTGTTGACAGGCCACTAGCCACTGTAGGCATGGCTCTGGGAAGAAAATGAGTTTTCTCCAGGTTAGCCGGGTGCTTCGATGGCCGGGGTGGAGCTCATCCTGCCACGCTCTAGAGCTAAAGGGAAAGTCAACGTGAGTACTGGCCTCGAGGTAAGTCCCTGAGTAGCCGCGCAGAAAGGGAGGCATGCAGCTCTTTCCATGAGGTCTTAGTCGCTGTTCTGCTTTATTATTATTTTTTTTATTTTTTATTGTTTTTCTAAGACTTATTGATTGATTGATTGATTGCTATGTTGGGTCTTCGTTTCTGTGCTAGGGCTCTCTCCAATTGCGGTAAGTAGGGGCCACTCTTCATCGCGCTGCATAGGCCTCTCATTATCGCGGCCTCTCTTGTTGCGGAGCACAGGCTCCAGCGGCGCAGGCTCAGTAGTTGTGGCTCACGGGCCCAGTTGCTCCACGGCTTGTGGGATCCTCCCAGACCAGGACTTGAACCCGTGTACCCTGCGTTGGCAGACAGATTCTCAACCACTGCGCCACCAGGGAAGCCCCTGTTCTGCTTTATTTTAAAGGAAGTACCCTTTTCAGGACTCCTAGGCCCCTTGGGTGTGCATCATTTTCCCTCCAAGATCAGTGAGTACCTCCAGACCCCTGTGGGCCTGCTGAGCAACATCGAGGCGCAAAGGTCGGGCCTTCGGAGGCCCTCTGTGTATGCCGAGTGATGGGCAACACACTGCTCGTTCCTTAAGGAGAGCTACATTTCCAGAGCACTGGAACAGCCTCAGGACCACATATGTAGCCAGTGCGACTTGCCATGGAAGTGTTCGTCATGGCCCCCGTCTGAGCTGCCAAGAGAAAACACTCCGCTTAGGGGTTTTCGAGGACCTTGTACCTCAAGTCACTCTGCTCGAGGAGAAAGTCAGCATCCTACTATGCTGTGTCACTAAAGGGACATGCAGCGAGAGTACGTGCCTCAAGGTAAGGCCCTGAATTGCCATACAGGAGCGGAGGCGTGCAGCATTTTCCATGAGGCCGTAGCCGCTGCTCTGCATTGTTTTAACGTCAGTACGCTTTGCAGGACATCTAGGAACCCCGCGTGGTCACCCTATTCCCTGCAAGAACACTGAGTACCCTCAGGCCCCCATGGGCCTGCTAAGCCACATCCAGGCCAGTAGCCCTTCGGAGCCACTCTGTGTATGCCGAGTGTAGGGCAACAGACTGCACTCTTTCTTGGGACAGCTTGATTTCCTCATCACTCCCACAGGTCGACGAACACCTTTCTAGCAGGTCCAACATACCGTGAAAGTGTGACTCATTGCCCTAGTCTGAGCTGCACTGAGAACAACCCTCGGCTTCGCATTCGATCTGGGACCCCCTGCCTGAAGTCACCCTGCCTCCAGGAGAATGTCAGCTTGCGTTCCGACTGCAACTAAAGCCCAGTTCCTCGTGTAACACTGCAGGCTTTTGAAGAGCCACGGGCCCGGAGGCTTAGCTGGGGCGTTCCTTGGTTGAGGCAGTTTGCTGTTTGCAGAACACTCTGCTTCGACGAGTTGATTCAAGGAAGGAACCACTGGGTAACCTGTGTCTCTTTGGACTTGTTAGAAAGCACAGGGATGCATGCTGCGTGTGCCCTTGGAAATGGGGGTCTCATGGAACTAGCCATGCTTTCCCATTTGGAAAGCTCCATTCATGCTGCCTTGAAGCTACTTGAAATTGACTGCTGTTGACAGGCCACTAGCCACTGTAGGCATGGCTCTGGGAAGAAAATGAGTTTTCTCCAGGTTAGCCGGGTGCTTCGATGGCCGGGGTGGAGCTCATCCTGCCATGCTCTAGAGCTAAAGGGAAAGTCAACGTGAGTACTGGCCTCGAGGTAAGTCCCTGAGTAGCCGCGCAGAAAGGGAGGCATGCAGCTCTTTCCATGAGGTCTTAGTCGCTGTTCTGCTTTATTATTATTATTTTTTTATTTTTTATTGTTTTTTTAAGACTTATTGATTGATTGATTGATTGATTGCTATGTTGGGTCTTCGTTTCTGTGCTAGGGCTCTCTCCAATTGTGGTAAGTAGGGGCCACTCTTCATCGCGGTGCATAGGCCTCTCATTATCGCGGCCTCTCTTGTTGCGGAGCACAGGCTCCAGCGGCGCAGGCTCAGTAGTTGTGGCTCACGGGCCCAGTTGCTCCACGGCCTGTGGGATCCTCCCAGACCAGGGCTCGAACCCGTGTACCCTGCATTGGCAGACAGATTCTCAACCACTGCGCCACCAGGGAAGCCCCTGTTCTGCTTTATTTTAAAGGAAGTACCCTTTTCAGGACTCCTAGGCCCCTTGGGTGTGCATCATTTTCCCTCCCAGATCAGTGAGTACCTCCAGACCCCTGTGGGCCTGCTGAGCAACATCGAGGCCCAAAGGTCAGGCCTTCGGAGGCCCTCTATGTATGCCGAGTGATGGGCAACACACTGCTCGTTCCTTAAGGAGAGCTACATTTCCAGAGCACTGGAACAGCCTCAGGACCACATTTCTAACCAGTGCGACGTGCCATGGAACTGTTCGTCATGGCCCCCGTCTGAGCTGCCATGAGAAAACACTCTGCTTAGGATTCTTCGAGAACCTCGTACCTGAAGTCTCTCTGCTCGAGGAGAAAGTCAGCATCCTACCATGCTGTGTCGCTAACGGGACACTCAGCGTGAGCAGTTGTCTCGAGGTAAGGCCCTGAATTGCCATGCAGAAGCGGAGGCGTGCAGCATTTTCCATGAGGCCGTAGCCGCTGCTCTGCATTGTTTTAACCTCAGTACGCTTTGCAGGACATCTAGGAACCCCGCGTGGGCACCCTATTCCCTGCAAGAACACTGAGTACCCTCAGGCCCCCATGGGCCTGCTAAGCCACATCCAGGCCAGTAGCCCTTCGGAGCCACTCTGTGTATGCCGAGTGTAGGGCAACAGACTGCACTCTTTCTTGGGACAGCTTGATTTCCTCATCACTCCCACAGGTCGACGAACACCTTTCTAGCAGGTCCAACATACCGTGAAAGTGTGACTCATTGCCCTAGTCTGAGCTGCACTGAGAACAACCCTCGGCTTCGCATTCGATCTGGGACCCCCTGCCTGAAGTCACCCTGCCTCCAGGAGAATGTCAGCTTGCGTTCCGACTGCAACTAAAGCCCAGTTCCTCGTGTAACACTGCAGGCTTTTGAAGAGCCACGGGCCCGGAGGCTTAGCTGGGGCGTTCCTTGGTTGAGGCAGTTTGCTGTTTGCAGAACACCCTGCTTCGACGAGTTGATTCAAGGAAGGAACCACTGGGTAACCTGTGTCTCTTTGGACTTGTTAGAAAGCACAGGGATGCATGCTGCGTGTGCCCGTGGAAATGGGGGCCTGATGGAACTAGCCTTGCTTTCCCATTTGGAAAGCTCCATTCATGCTGCCTTGAAGCTACTTGAAATTGACTGCTGTTGACAGGCCACTAGCCACTGTAGGCATGGCTCTGGGAAGAAAATGAGTTTTCTCCAGGTTAGCCGGGTGCTTCGATGGCCGGGGTGGAGCTCATCCTGCCACGCTCTAGAGCTAAAGGGAAAGTCAACGTGAGTACTGGCCTCGAGGTAAGTCCCTGAGTAGCCGCGCAGAAAGGGAGGCATGCAGCTCTTTCCATGAGGTCTTAGTCGCTGTTCTGCTTTATTATTTTTTTTTTTTATTTTTTATTGTTTTTTTAGGCCTTATTGATTGATTGATTGATTGCTATGTTGGGTCTTCGTTTCTGTGCTAGGGCTCTCTCCAATTGCGGTAAGTAGGGGCCACTCTTCATCGCGCTGCATAGGCCTCTCATTATCGCGGCCTCTCTTATTGCGCAGCACAGGCTCCAGCGGCGCAGGCTCAGTAGTTGTGGCTCACGGGCCCAGTTGCTCCACGGCTTGTGGGATCCTCCCAGACCAGGGCTTGAACCCGTGTACCCTGCGTTGGCAGACAGATTCTCAACCACTGCGCCACCAGGGAAGCCCCTGTTCTGCTTTATTTTAAAGGAAGTACCCTTTTCAGGACTCCTAGGCCCCTTGGGTGTGCATCATTTTCCCTCCAAGATCAGTGAGTACCTCCAGACCCCTGTGGGCCTGCTGAGCAACATCGAGGCCCAAAGGTCGGGCCTTCGGAGGCCCTCTGTGTATGCCGAGTGATGGGCAACACACTGCTCGTTCCTTAAGGAGAGCTACATTTCCAGAGCACTGGAACAGCCTCAGGACCACATTTCTAACCAGTGCGACGTGCCATGGAACTGTTCGTCATGGTCCCCGTCTGAGCTGCCATGAGAAATCACTCTGCTTAGGATTCTTCGAGGACCTCGTACCTGAAGTCTCTCTGCTCGAGGAGAAAGTCAGCTTCCTACCATGCTGTGTCGCTCACGGGACACTCAGCATGAGCAGTTGTCTCGAGGTAAGGCCCTGAATTGCCATGCAGAAGCGGAGGCGTGCAGCAGTTTCCAGGAGGACGTAGCCACTGCTCTGCATTGTTTTAACCTCAGTATGCTTTGCAGGACATCTAGGAACCCCGCGTGGCCACCCTATTCCCTGCAAGAACACTGAGTACCCTCAGGCCCCCATGGGCCTGCTAAGCCACATCCAGGCCCGTAGCCCTTTGGAACCACTCTGTGTATGCCGAGTGTAGGGCAACAGTCTGCATTCTTTCTTGGGACAGCTTGAATATCTCAACACTCCCACAGGTCGTCAAACACCTTTCTAGCAGGTCCAACATACCGTGCAAGTGTGACTCATGGCCCTAGTCTGAGCTGCACTGAGAATAACCCTCGGCTTCGCATTCGATCAGGGACCCCCTGCCTGAAGTCACCCTGCCTCCAGGAGAATGTCAGCTTGCGTTCCGACTGCAACTAAAGCCCAGTTCCTCGTGTAACACTGCAGGCTTTTGAAGAGCCACGGGCCCGGAGGCTTAGCTGGGGCGTTCCTTGGTTGAGGCAGTTTGCTGTTTGCAGAACACCCTGCTTCGATGAGTTGATTCAAGGAAGGAACCACTGGGTAACCTGTGTCTCTTTGGACTTGTTAGAAAGCACAGGGATGCATGCTGCGTGTGCCCTTGGAAATGGGGGTCTGATGGAACTAGCCTTGCTTTCCCATTTGGAAAGCTCCATTCATGCTGCCTTGAAGCTACTTGAAATTGACTGCTGTTGACAGGCCACTAGCCACTGTAGGCATGGCTCTGGGAAGAAAATGAGTTTTCTCCAGGTTAGCCGGGTGCTTCGATGGCCGGGGTGGAGCTCATCCTGCCACGCTCTAGAGCTAAAGGGAAAGTCAACGTGAGTACTGGCCTCGAGGTAAGTCCCTGAGTAGCCGCGCAGAAAGGGAGGCATGCAGCTCTTTCCATGAGGTCTTAGTCGCTGTTCTGCTTTATTATTATTATTTTTTTATTTTTTATTGTTTTTTTAGGACTTATTGATTGATTGATTGATTGCTATGTTGGGTCTTCGTTTCTGTGCTAGGGCTCTCTCCAATTGCGGTAAGTAGGGGCCACTCTTCATCGCGCTGCATAGGCCTCTCATTATCGCGGCCTCTCTTGTTGCGGAGCACAGGCTCCAGCGGTGCAGGCTCAGTAGTTGTGGCTCACGGGCCCAGTTGCTCCACGGCCTGTGGGATCCTCCCAGACCAGGGCTCGAACCCGTGTACCCTGCATTGGCAGACAGATTCTCAACCACTGCGCCACCAGGGAAGCCCCTGTTCTGCTTTATTTTAAAGGAAGTACCCTTTTCAGGACTCCTAGGCCCCTTGGGTGTGCATCATTTTCCCTCCAAGATCAGTGAGTACCTCCAGACCCCTGTGGGCCTGCTGAGCAACATCGAGGCCCAAAGGTCGGGCCTTCGGAGGCCCTCTGTGTATGCCGAGTGATGGGCAACACACTGCTCGTTCCTTAAGGAGAGCTACATTTCCAGAGCACTGGAACAGCCTCAGGACCACATATGTAGCCAGTGCGACGTGCCATGGAAGTGTTCGTCATGGCCCCCGTCTGAGCTGCCAAGAGAAAACACTCCGCTTAGGGGTTTTCGAGGACCTTGTACCTCAAGTCACTCTGCTCGAGGAGAAAGTCAGCATCCTACCATGCTGTGTCACTAAAGGGACATGCAGCGAGAGTACGTGCCTCAAGGTAAGGCCCTGAATTGCCATACAGGAGCGGAGGCGTGCAGCATTTTCCATGAGGCCGTAGCCGCTGCTCTGCATTGTTTTAACGTCAGTACGCTTTGCAGGACATCTAGGAACCCCGCGTGGTCACCCTATTCCCTGCAAGAACACTGAGTACCCTCAGGCCCCCATGGGCCTGCTAAGCCACATCCAGGCCAGTAGCCCTTCGGAGCCACTCTGTGTATGCCGAGTGTAGGGCAACAGACTGCACTCTTTCTTGGGACAGCTTGATTTCCTCATCACTCCCACAGGTCGACGAACACCTTTCTAGCAGGTCCAACATACCGTGAAAGTGTGACTCATTGCCCTAGTCTGAGCTGCACTGAGAACAACCCTCGGCTTCGCATTCGATCTGGGACCCCCTGCCTGAAGTCACCCTGCCTCCAGGAGAATGTCAGCTTGCGTTCCGACTGCAACTAAAGCCCAGTTCCTCGTGTAACACTGCAGGCTTTTGAAGAGCCACGGGCCCGGAGGCTTAGCTGGGGCGTTCCTTGGTTGAGGCAGTTTGCTGTTTGCAGAACACCCTGCTTCGACGAGTTGATTCAAGGAAGGAACCACTGGGTAACCTGTGTCTCTTTGGACTTGTTAGAAAGCACAGGGATGCATGCTGCGTGTGCCCGTGGAAATGGGGGCCTGATGGAACTAGCCTTGCTTTCCCTTTTGGAAAGCTCCATTCATGCTGCCTTGAAGCTACTTGAAATTGACTGCTGTTGACAGGCCACTAGCCACTGTAGGCATGGCTCTGGGAAGAAAATGAGTTTTCTCCAGGTTAGCCGGGTGCTTCGATGGCCGGGGTGGAGCTCATCCTGCCACGCTCTAGAGCTAAAGGGAAAGTCAACGTGAGTACTGGCCTCGAGGTAAGTCCCTGAGTAGCCGCGCAGAAAGGGAGGCATGCAGCTCTTTCCATGAGGTCTTAGTCGCTGTTCTGCTTTATTATTTTTTTTTTTTTTTTTTATTGTTTTTTTAGGCCTTATTGATTGATTGATTGATTGCTATGTTGGGTCTTCGTTTCTGTGCTAGGGCTCTCTCCAATTGCGGTAAGTAGGGGCCACTCTTCATCGCGCTGCATAGGCCTCTCATTATCGCGGCCTCTCTTATTGCGGAGCACAGGCTCCAGCGGCGCAGGCTCAGTAGTTGTGGCTCACGGGCCCAGTTGCTCCACGGCTTGTGGGATCCTCCCAGACCAGGGCTTGAACCCGTGTACCCTGCGTTGGCAGACAGATTCTCAACCACTGCGCCACCAGGGAAGCCCCTGTTCTGCTTTATTTTAAAGGAAGTACCCTTTTCAGGACTCCTAGGCCCCTTGGGTGTGCATCATTTTCCCTCCAAGATCAGTGAGTACCTCCAGACCCCTGTGGGCCTGCTGAGCAACATCGAGGCCCAAAGGTCGGGCCTTCGGAGGCCCTCTGTGTATGCCGAGTGATGGGCAACACACTGCTTGTTCCTTAAGGAGAGCTACATTTCCAGAGCACTGGAACAGCCTCAGGACCACATTTCTAACCAGTGCGACGTGCCATGGAACTGTTCGTCATGGTCCCCGTCTGAGCTGCCATGAGAAATCACTCTGCTTAGGATTCTTCGAGGACCTCGTACCTGAAGTCTCTCTGCTCGAGGAGAAAGTCAGCTTCCTACCATGCTGTGTCGCTCACGGGACACTCAGCATGAGCAGTTGTCTCGAGGTAAGGCCCTGAATTGCCATGCAGAAGCGGAGGCGTGCAGCAGTTTCCAGGAGGACGTAGCCACTGCTCTGCATTGTTTTAACCTCAGTATGCTTTGCAGGACATCTAGGAACCCCGCGTGGGCACCCTATTCCCTGCAAGAACACTGAGTACCCTCAGGCCCCCATGGGCCTGCTAAGCCACATCCAGGCCCGTAGCCCTTTGGAACCACTCTGTGTATGCCGAGTGTAGGGCAACAGTCTGCATTCTTTCTTGGGACAGCTTGAATATCTCAACACTCCCACAGGTCGTCAAACACCTTTCTAGCAGGTCCAACATACCGTGCAAGTGTGACTCATGGCCCTAGTCTGAGCTGCACTGAGAATAACCCTCGGCTTCGCATTCGATCAGGGACCCCCTGCCTGAAGTCACCCTGCCTCCAGGAGAATGTCAGCTTGCGTTCCGACTGCAACTAAAGCCCAGTTCCTCGTGTAACACTGCAGGCTTTTGAAGAGCCACGGGCCCGGAGGCTTAGCTGGGGCGTTCCTTGGTTGAGGCAGTTTGCTGTTTGCAGAACACCCTGCTTCGATGAGTTGATTCAAGGAAGGAACCACTGGGTAACCTGTGTCTCTTTGGACTTGTTAGAAAGCACAGGGATGCATGCTGCGTGTGCCCTTGGAAATGGGGGTCTGATGGAACTAGCCTTGCTTTCCCATTTGGAAAGCTCCATTCATGCTGCCTTGAAGCTACTTGAAATTGACTGCTGTTGACAGGCCACTAGCCACTGTAGGCATGGCTCTGGGAAGAAAATGAGTTTTCTCCAGGTTAGCCGGGTGCTTCGATGGCCGGGGTGGAGCTCATCCTGCCACGCTCTAGAGCTAAAGGGAAAGTCAACGTGAGTACTGGCCTCGAGGTAAGTCCCTGAGTAGCCGCGCAGAAAGGGAGGCATGCAGCTCTTTCCATGAGGTCTTAGTCGCTGTTCTGCTTTATTATTATTATTTTTTTATTTTTTATTGTTTTTTTAGGACTTATTGATTGATTGATTGATTGCTATGTTGGGTCTTCGTTTCTGTGCTAGGGCTCTCTCCAATTGCGGTAAGTAGGGGCCACTCTTCATCGCGCTGCATAGGCCTCTCATTATCGCGGCCTCTCTTGTTGCGGAGCACAGGCTCCAGCGGTGCAGGCTCAGTAGTTGTGGCTCACGGGCCCAGTTGCTCCACGGCCTGTGG